>NC_080585.1:75797864-76397864 GCF_029962835.1 Magnolia sinica
CTTCAAATCCAATTGTCGTCGTCGGGTATCGGGGTAACTCTTTTATCTGCTCTGGGCTGTAAGAAGTCGACGCCTAATAATGTCAATCTTCTCTGAGGTTTCCTAAACTAGATCTGGGCCAACCAGGCTCTTCTCGCCAACTTCTGCCCAACAATGTGGTGCTCAACATGAGCGCCCATACAATGCTTTATAGGGAGCCATGCCAATTCTCACTTGAAAGTTGTTGTTATAAGTAAACTCGGCATAGGGAAGATAGTCATCCCAACTGTCCTTGAAATCAAGCACACATGCTTGCAACATATCTTCAAATGTCTGATTCACTCGTTTGGTCTGCCCATCAGTCTGTGGGTGGAACGTTGTACTGAACTTCAGTTGTACTCCCATTTCTTCTTGGATTCGAGTCTAGAATATAAACGTAAATCGCGTGTCTCGATCCAACACAATCTCCATAGGAACTTCATGCAATCTTAATATCTCCTTGATATACAGCTTAGCTAAATCGTCTGCTGAGTTTGAAACTCTAACCGGGAGGAAATGAGCCGATTTTGTCAATCGGTCCACAATCACCCAAATGGAGTCATGCCACTTCCTCGTCTTCGGTAACCCGACGATGAAGTCCATAAATATGAAATCCCATTTCCATTCAGCTATGGGCATGGGATGAAGTAAACTAGGAGGTCGGTGATGCCCGGCCTTGACCTGCTGGCAAGTGAGACAATGGGACACAAAGTCTACTATCTGGAATTTCATGTTGTCCCACCAGTACGAACGCTTCATGTCTCTATATATCTTCGTACTACCTGGATGAATTGCCAACTTTGAATTGTGAGCAGCCTCTAAAACTTCTCTTCTCAAGTCATGACGGTTCGAGATGCGTAGACAACCACGGTATCGTAAATCTCCGTCCTAACCGACTCTCCATTCGGATTCTTCGCTCTCACCTACCCATTCTCTCATCTTCACCAACAGTTCATCTTCTTTCTAAGTCACAATGATTCGATCATCAATAAGTGGTTGTACATAGATGTGTGCGATGCTCTCGAACGGCTCCTCTACTGTAAGCCTCAGTTCGAAGTCTCGCACAAACTCTACCATATTTGATTCTTCTATCATCAGCGAAATTGCAAATTCTATTGTCTTCTTGCAGCTCAAAGAGTCGGCCACAAGTTTGGCCTTGCCAGGACGGTAGGAGACCTCAAACTTGAAGTCTTTCAAGGTTTCCATCTAACGTCGCTGCCTGATCATATTCAGGTCTCTCTGCGTGAAGATGTACTTGAGGCTCTTGTGGTTGCAAAAGAGCTCGAACTCCTCTCCGTAGAGGTAACGTCTCCAGAGCCTTAATGCGAAAATGATCGCCGTTAATTTCAGGTCATGCGTGGGGTAGTTTTCCTCTTGTTTCCTCATCTGTCGCGATGCACAAGCAATCACTCTGTCCTTTTGCATAAGAATACAACCCAAACCAACGCGAGACGCATCGGTATATAGTATATTTGATCCCCTGCTCTGGTAATACTAGCACGGGTGAGGATGTCAGCTTGTCCTTTAATTCCTGAAAGGCTGCTTTTGCTTTCTCATCCCAGGCAAACTTAAGATCTTTCAAGTGAGTTGCGATAACGGTTGGGCTATCTTGCAAATAAGTCAATCGAAAGGTAGTGAGGAGTCTTCTCTAGTAGACCGTAAAGTGCTGATTATCTGAGACGTGACGAGAGTAGGCAGGCATACCTTCTCCCCTTGTCCAACTCTATATAAAAAGTCTACCATAAACTTTGTGCATTTAGTGTCACTGCTCCACCTAAGATACACGTTATACATGCATATGTGGTGGACTAGGCAAAAGTCATTCCTCATCTTAGTCGAAGCGAGGCTATTTCCTCGCCTCCAATGCTCGCGTTGGCCGCATAGGAAACGTGTGCGGCAATTTATCTCTCGCTCACTAGCGAGATTCTTCTCACTTGCATGTACTATTCCACATTCTACACCCATAATATGGGCCACCATGTCCACATTAACTACAGCTTCCTGCCTTTCCAAAGGGATAGTAAACTGGAGAGGCTCCAACAGTGGGTTCTGTATGTGGGCATGGAAGGCTCGCACAGTGCCTTCACTTGCATGAGTCTTTCCCTTGAATATAGGACCCCACCCATTTTCTAAGAGAAAGTCGATGGCTGGATACAGTTCAAACATCTTCTCATTGACATGTGCTTCAAACACCACCTTGTAGTTACAGAACTTACCGAGATTGGCGCCTACCGGTAGTGATCTTTCTAACGGGATTTGAGGATCGAGGTCCCGCTTAAATCTTCGTTCTCACTCGGCACTTGTACTAGCTTCAGCGCTCGCCTTCTTTGTAGTGCGGCGTGGTCGGCTCGGCCCGGCCTCATCCGGGGCCGCTCTTTTCTTTCCCATGAGGGAAAGGAACATAGAGATTGAGAAGATGGCGGTTACAAGCTCAAAGAGAGCCATAGAAGTGGAAAAGCTTGAAGGATGAGATAGGTTGGTGGGTTTGGAAGGTTATGAGACACAAAAGAGGGCTTTTGTGCTCAAATAGATGAACATAGGGAAGGTGGAGAGATGAAAATGAGGGATAGTGGGGTAAGGATGAACAAGATAGAAGATTTAAAGGTTTTGAATGTATGAAAGAAGGGATTTGAAAGGGAATGAAAGTTTTGGAGGGTTTGGGAGTGAAAATAGAGTTGGAGGGGTGTGAAATAGGTTTAAACAACCCAAAAGGGGCTTTAGAGGGGTGGTGAGGTAGTCCCACACATGAGCCAGGGCCCACATGGACGATCGGACGGCAGTACACCGCCGCCCGTGCGGAGCCGCCACACATGCCCTCCCTGGGTTGTCGACGGTGGCTCTACCCTAGGGCAGTGGCCACCCCCTCTCGGGGTGTTGTACACATGTGGGGGACCCCCTGGGTCCCACCAAAAATTGGGATTTGGGCCCCTACGCCCGCGTGAGGTATTTTCTCAATCTAACAAGTGCGTATTCATGCTTTTTGGATTATCTCAAGTGTGGGATTCGCCGAATTCTTTGTCAAACCCGTCGATCGACGGCCCAGAGGTGATTTAGATCACTGCACATGATCCAAGTCCCTCAAGTATTCGCTGGGAACAAACCTAAAGCCTTTTGTTTCGCCCATTGGTGAAACTTTGGGATCCTACGTTCGTCTCTAATTTTCATCGCTCCCTTCCTAAGTCAAAGTGTGTCAGAGTGCATCGTGTTACCTATAACCCAGGTCCAGTTTAATCCAAATCATGCTTTGATACCAACTTGTAACGCCCTGGATTTCGAGGGTCGAGCAAAGCTCAACTCCCGAGATCCAACGCATCACTTATGCAACATAGATAATGATGTTTAAATGTTGTCCATAGTAGTGCATTAAACATGAGAGGGATTACACTAAATCAGCATATCATACTCCAGAGTTAATGTAATTAAGCAAGCGAAAGATTGAGATAATTATATAAAGTATATACGTGTTTCACAACCTCCAGAGTATGAGTATATTACCGGGCCGAATATATACATGTTTTAACTCAAAATCTACAAAATGATCAAATGTAAGTGTTTAACTAATCCATGTATCCCTGAAATCCCATCAAAGTAGCATGAGGTCTACATAAACCTGGTAGAGAGCTGAACATAGGAGAACTCTTCCTCCTCATCTGCAAAGTCCAACTCCACTGCATATATATCCTCATCACCTGCATCTATAACAGTCTGGTTGGTGTTTTAAAACACCGTCCCAAAGTAGGAGTGAGTGATCAACTCAATGGTACTATAAGGCAAAGGTTAACATGTTATCAATTCAATCAACTAGTAATGATAAAGCAGTACAACAATCATTCCCTAACTACCCTTATTAATGTAAGGATGGTATGCAGTAATAATGCATGCCCTCACATGACACTCCCTCAAGTGACTACATCAACCATTCGCGCATGGCAAACTCCCTATAGTGCACTTCTTCGCCAAAGCACATGCAATTCGGTGCATGATCATGTTAGCCGAGTACTTAATTAGGCTTATTCATACAGCAGATTCGGAAAGCTAAAGTACCTCCCTTTATATCATTTACCCAACCGAAAGATCCATCTAGGGTCATCAATCCTAGTTAATCACATACGATAGGTAAGTTGTAGGGCATTACTCCTAATGAAAAGTAGTGGATAGGTAAGTTCGAGAGTTTATAGTCGAGGTCACTACGGGGAGGCTCGTCACCTCAGCGCAGGCCGACAGTTCGAATACAGTGTCCCATACCACCATATTCGGCTCACGAGTTTAGGGTGCTCACTGGTTACTATGGGGAGGCTTGTCACTCCAACGAAGGGCGACAGCTTGACCACGGTGTCCCATACCACCATGCCCAGCTCATGAGTTTTAGCAAATCATAGTATCATAGTTAAAACAGGTCTTTACATTAGTAAGTGGTACCTTAGATTCAAGCAGTGATGTCCATAGATAGTAAAGACACAATAGGCCAGTTGGTTTATTAGACAAGTTCAATTGGTACGAGTGCATGCTAAATTAATCAACATGGAGCGTGTAAGCACTCCCCATGGCCTAACCACTGTCGACAATTGTCATACGATCCGAATTCACCAAACATATCAATGTGGTGAGACTAGTTCGGCCACTCAAACGGGAATTGTTACCGACTGCTTGGACTATGTTGTAGTCCCAATTTTACTCAGATATAGCATGTGAATACATGTGATAATCATATAAGCATTTAACGAACAATCTAAATACAACACTTATTTGAGCATTTTATCAAACACATGGAACATGTTGCCAAACACTTGCATTAAATCCATAAGTTGCATAGCGGCGATATGATTTCATGAAAGAAGTCATACATATGATTAAGGAAATTAAGAATCCTATCTTATTACACTTAATAAATACCAACCATCAACATTTTTTTTTCATTCAGATATTTTATCAAACACTTAAACTACACCTTATTAAATACATAGACTAAATTAGTTACGACATTCACTATAACAATTCATTTCACAACATTGGCTATAAAGTATATAACACACATGGATCTTAGATTAGTAATCATGACAAGCAAAAATCAGGATTTCACATTCATTCAAATATTTCAACAAACATATGAAATGCATTTTCATACAACATAGTTCATACATGTGTAATATATCGAAATCGACGTGTCTAAGACGATATAACAGCAGTCAAGTCAGACATAAATCATTAGCTGACATTAAAGGCCTCGAAACCATAACCTAAACATTTATAGTCCGCACCTTTCGTCGGAAAGCTCAATTCGGACCCGATTCAGACTATATGTTTCCGAAAACGAGACGACAAACACCTATACGACATAATAGATTAGCTAGGTCGACAAACTACTAACCTGGATTTCTACAACGAGATTAGGGTTAGGATTTCTTACCCAAATCGTAGTTAAAAACGATGGTGTAGCGAAACGAGAGAGATGATTTAGCCCATGAAGTAGTGGAAGTGAATCCCAGCAAAGATCTCCCTATCTCTCTCTCTTCTCCTCACTTTTTTCTCCTCTTTTCTCTCTTCTCTCTCCTAGGGTTAGAGAAATTCGTATGAAATGGGAATGGGGTGGTTTAAGGGCATTATATAGGCCCAGAACTAGCGTAAATGGCCCCAAGGCAATGGTATATTAAGTTATAGCCAAAGGGTGCTGTTTCGGGCAAACGGGACTCATCTGGAGGTCCATTACTCACCTACGGCATGGAGCAAGTTCTCTGACCATGGATCTAAGCCAGGTTATGATTTTGGTACGATCGGATTAGCGGATCGACCATGGAGGACCCATGTTAGATCAACGGTCGTTGTCGCTCGATCAGGGCCACAAGTATACAGATATGTACAAGGAAATTTCTCTGATCCATGGGTGAAGTCCGGTAAAAAATTAACGGTCTAAAATCTTCAATATCGGCCGCAAGTGAATAGCCCAATTCACTCAAGTTTCAATACCTTTTCTAAGGATATTCGCGTTTCTCACAAACTTCGCTCAGGGCTCAAGTTGTGCATTTTTGGATACTATTTCAGCTCGATTCCCGCGTTGGTCTTCAAGCCCAGTAAGGCGGACATAACCCTATAGTTTCGTGGTCATCGGACTTTTGACGTGCGGTACAAGTCTGATTCGGAGTTTCAATGTGCTCCCGAGAGCAACTGGCTTTTGAAATTTTTCCTAAGTTATTAAATAGTGTTGAGTCATTGCTTTTGATAGTTTTGGGTCTTGTCATTTGTATAAATAGTGGTTCAAGCTAAATTCACTACCTATTTAGTTTAGTATTTAACTAAATTTTGCCTAAATTTCTACAAGATACGATCCTTAGGGATTCTTGCCTGAGGTGGTACTTGGGCCTTTATTCGGATTTTTTCGAGATGTTACAATGATGGAGATTGTTGATAAAAGTCTTAAATTTGTAATTCAATAGTCTGTCCATGACAGGTTCGATGCCATCGAGATTTTTCAGAATAAATCGAATTGGTTGCTGAACACTTTAGGTGCCCTTTTCGATGCAATCGAAGGCTGTTCGATGCCATCAAAGTAAGTTTTGATGTCATCAAAGGTTGTTCGATGCTATCAGTAAAATCTGAATTTTCATGTTTGGTCGTTAAAACGTTTTGGTGTTATTCTGATAACATCGAAGTGGGTTTGATGACATCGAATGTTTAGTTCGATGTCATCGAAGTCACATCGAAGGTGTCATTGAGTGTAACACGGAATTATGCTGATTTGCGAATTTGCAGGATTTGTTTCCGATTTCGATGGGGATTCTTCCAAAGGCTATATATTTGGGTGTAATCGGGATTGGGAGGTATCTAAAGCTTTATAATTCGTTCCTAGGGTTTCAAGGGCTTATAAGGGAGATTCGAGGCTTGTTCAAAGTGGGCAATCTCTTTTCTCTTGTATTTTTTTGCTTTCATAATGCTTACTGTCACTCTGTGCTGTGGTTTTTTCTCGCAAGGGTTTTTCCACGTTAAATCCTTTGTGTTTGCATTGTACTTGCTTGGTGTGATTGGATTACTCCACTTAATTCATCTATGTATGCTTCCGCGGTTCCTTAACATATTGAATACCAACATTAAAAACTTTATGGGGCAACAAAAGTTTTGGATGAAGCTTATATTTGTGACCTAATCAACAGGTTGGATGGCAAATAAGCATTACAACAGCCCTTAAGAATTTTTTATGATGGGAATTTAATCAGTATTGTTTCCTATGGTATGGTCCACATGAGATTTGGATCTACCTCTTTTTGGACTCATTCCCTAAAATGATATGGAAGAATAAGTGGAGGGCATGGATAAAACACACACAGCATTGTGAGGCCCACATAGCACCATCCAGAGCACGACGTTGCTGTGAACCTAGAACCAGCTATGTAAGTGAGACACTTACTGTAGGGGACCACCATGATGTATGCATCGTGTATCCATACGGTTTATATGTTTTTCCAATTTATTTTAGGCATGGCCATAAAAATAAATTAGATACAAATTTTAGGTGGACCACACAATAGGAAACAGGGGTTATTGACCATTAAAAACCTTTTGGGGCCAAAAAAAAAAAGGTTTTGGATCAAGTTGATAATTGTTTTTTTTCTTTTATCGAGGTCGGTGGGACTTTATCAACAGGTTGGATGGTCAATAAAACGGTGGAAGCGAGGAAGTTTTTAATGGTAGGTACTCAATCACCATTGTTTTTATCTACTTCATTTTTTTGGATATATCCGTAAAATAATATGAAAAAACAGATGGACGGCGTGGATATACAGTGAATACGTCGAGGTGGGCCATACGGTCAGGGTCTCGCCGTTCCAAGTCGCACACAAGTCGCGCTCCCACTCAGTAGCGAGACGCTACAACCAATTCAATACGCGGTCCGCGTTCATTACATGCTAGTATGGTGCCATCTTGTACGGATTAATTCGATTCATTGGCGGAGTACCGGCATCCTACACATGCAACTTCCCGCTGCTAATGGGAATGTAGTAACCGTAATTTCAGTCGTCTAAATACTAGGAAACTCTACGGAGGGGTCAAACCTGGAAACATCGTAGTAGACGCTTATATCTTTCATTTATTCATTCCATTAACACCATTAATGCCATTAATTACCTTTCATTTCAACCGTCCATAAACATATACTTTTTCTAAGTTTATCATTTTAACCTATACGGAGAAATCTAAACTAACTTGAAATTCTAGATTTACGTGCTTATTTCACTCGGATAGTTCGTGGATTTCCATTGATTTCGATATTACAGTTGTTGATGCAGTTTTCGGGTTAGCCTTCCCTGAACCTTTATATACCTATACAAGAGACGAGTAAAGGAGACCCTGATCAGTACGGATACCCTTTGATGCCTAAGTTAGCTAGGTACTCTGGGTCTAGTCCTAAACACAATTTTAGGATGGAGATTGTGCATACCTTTCACTGTTAGGGGCGGTCCTATTTATAGTTGAGAAGAGGGCGGTGATGTGAAAGCAAATTTCCGTACTTAGTAGGGACACATTGTAGAGGGATTCAAATCCTTGACATATCGCACTGATCTTCTGAGATCTTCAGCAGAGATCTCGGACAAACCTATGATCTACCAAGATCTTCGGCGGAGATCTCAAATAGACCCGTGTTGCGGTTGTCTCCCTAGATCATCGGCTAGGATCTCGAACGAGTAAGTTTGGTAAGATCTGGACAGTCGGTCCCAGGTCGGAATTAGTAAAAGCAAGCATTGGGAGACCAGGGTGAAGAATTGTTCGGAAGAGGGGTTCAGCTGATCTGGGTTCCTCTGTCGGGTTGTTACTGAGCTCCTTCTGGCGCCGAGTAGATTAATGGTCAGTCGACCAAATTTTGGAGAATGTGTCGGGAGACCGAGGTCGATCTCCTTTTCTACCCAGATCGAGGATGGGGTTGAGCTCTTCGCCGCATTGGTTATTGACCAACCTCATAGTGTACACGGATGTCCGACCCTAACCCTATCTAATTGGCCAATCTATTTTTACCCACAACAGTAACCCCCCTACTTCTGAGCTCACGTAGCGCGCCCATGAAGTAGGTCAATATTGTTGAGGTCGGATCATCTTGTGCATGGGGTGTCACTTCTACAGGTCATTAATGCTGGATAGAGCATTTGGCTCGAGGATCGGGGAAGATTTGCAATCATGGTACGGCACGCTCGAGGTGACATGTGTCGGTTTGAGGCCACGTGTACTGGCACGGCGCCTGTTCGAGTCGTGGCATTTGGGGAGCTGACGCGTGGCATTTCCTCGAGAGCTGAGTCACCTAGCGAGTAGGAGAGTTTCACGTGTCCGAGCGCGAGCGTCGAGGAGCCGCTCTAGCTACTGTAACGACCTTGGAATTTTTGTGCTAATCTTTCCTTAAGTAGTTGTTTTGGGGGTAATTAGCGCTATACTCGATTGCTTGTGAAATTCGCATCAATCACTTTAAATTGTATCTGCATGGCTCTAAACGTGTAGATTAGTTAGCGCTACGTTACTCTGAAATCTGGGATCCATCGCTAAATCCAGTTGTTCTGGAGATTTTTTGGAAGATCTGGATCGGACCTAGACCGCACGTCGAAAGTCCGATAGCGATGATCTTAGGCTGTTGCGGTCACCGAGTTGGGCTTGACTATCACCTCGAAAATCAAGTCCATCTGATGTTCTGGGTCGATTTTCTTGAGTTCGGAGTGAAGAGTGTGAGAACGGTTGGATATTTAATATGTTTTTATGAAATCTGAGTCGTGTTGCTTGCGCGACGATTTTAAGCTATCTGACCATTGGATTCTAACCCAATTTCAACCTCTGATCAGGATAGGTGGCCCAGGCATATCCTAGTGCTTGTGGACCTGATCGAGATCCTGTGACCGTTGAATTGAGTGTGGTCCGCCACGGCTGATCTGAAGAGTCAGTCGGTACGAAAACTCAGCCTGACCTAGATCCATGGTCAATGAGCATAAGTCCAACCTTTCGTGGTTATAGGCCCACCAGAAGTGCTTCGTTGGATCGAGAGAGGTTTACTTTGGTTATAACCTAAGTATACCTTGTCCCAAGGGTTATTTTCATCAAGAATAGGCCTATTTATAGTCCTTAAACCCTAGCCCTCTTTTCCATACGAATTTTCTCTAACCCTAGCTTGGAAAGAGAGTGGAAAAGAGAGAGAAAGTGAGAGAGATAAGTTGGTGAATCATCTTGGTTTCTTCCTTGTTCTACTTCATCTTTGAACCTTCACTTTGAATCGTTCTTCAGACGGTTCTGAGTTCTTTTGGGGGTAAGTTAACCTAACCCTAACCTGTGTTAGAGCTTAGATTAGTCTTGGTGTTGCTGTATCTCATTTCTATCCTTGTTTTAGGGTATTCTATCGCCGTTGACGAAGACAACTCGTCTAAATCAGTTCGGTGGTTCTTTCTTCGCTTAAGGTGCGGACTTTAAGTGTATAGGTTACGGTTTTCAAGGCTTTCAACGCCAGTTAGTGATTTATTCTTGTTATGGATGAGATTTCACATGTCAAATGTTGTGTTTACATTGCTTTCCTGATATGCATGTGTTATTTTGAGATTTGTGTATTCTATGTGTATTTATAAAGTACCGTATACGTATAAAATATGCACTTATGTTTGCCATGATTATTTGTCATGTATATATGCTAGATGTATGTATGACAACTCCTTGGTAAAAGGAATTGTCTAAATGCATGTATTTCAACATACGTCATGTACGTTGTTCCATGTATGTTAAGTGTTTGTAGAAATGCATGAATGATCTAAAGTGTAACTTATTACACTTATCACGGGCGTTGAGAAGTGATTCTCAATACTCCCTTTGATGTGCATGATTTCCTTTATGCAAGTTACATTCCATGTTATTTAAATTCAAGCATTACATATGCTTACATTTATGTTAAGTTGAGATTCTTCAGATGTGTATGTACCATGATTTAAGTTGTTGTTCCTTTACTGTTTTGCAATCCATATGAATATCTGTAGTAGTGTAAGGTGTTTGGGACTATGCCTTAGTCCAGAAAATCGGTAATTGACCCTATATTCGTGGTTGAGATTGCTTTCACCACGTAGGACGTATGAGACGAACCCGAGCCGTATTAGAGTTGTCAGCAGTGGTTTGGCCACGCGGAGTGTTTGCGCACTCTATGTCGCTCAACTCAACGTGCGCTCGTGCTAGTCGAGTTCGTCAAGTAACCCGATTATCCGATGTATGTTCACCATGTATGGACGCTATTGCTTGAATCTAGGATACCGAACTTACCAGCGAAATCCTGTTAACTATGGTACTTAATCCGCTAAGACTCATGAGCCGGACATGGTGGTATGGGACACCGTGGTCGAGCTGTCGGCCTACGCTGGGGTGACGAGCCTCCCCGTAGTGACCAGTGAGCAACTAAACTCGTGAGCCGATTATGGTGGTATGGGACACTATATTCGTGCTGTCGGCCTACATTGATTGGTGACGAGCCCTTTGTAGTGACCTCGAGCATACCTGGATACCGCAAGGAGGTGACGAGCCGATCTGTGGTACTAAAGGCATAAAAGGCGTGCATTGATTGGTGACGAGCCCTTTGCTACGACCTCAAACATATGATCGTATGAGATGTCTAGGATTGACGACCCTAGTATGGATCACTGTTTGGATGATGACATGAGGAAGATATCTTAGCTTCCCAATCTTGCTGTGTGAAAATGGACTAATAATAACTCGGTAATCATATCCATGCACCGCATTTGCATGTGCTTTGTAGATGTGGCGTACTTTGAGGCGATGTCATGCATAACGTAAGATGAAGACGCTAAGGGTGTACGCGTGAGGGCACGCATCATATTGCATACATCCTCGCATTAAACAAGAGTACTTAGGATTTATTTAATTGTTCTGCTTTATCATTACTGTTTGATTGAACTGATAACATGTTAACCAGTGCCTTATTGTTCCACTGAGTTGATCACTCACTCCCACGTTTCTGGGGCGGTGTTAAACACCCACCAGACTCTATCTTAGGCTCTGATGTTGCAGATGTGGATGCGACTTCTGAGGCAGAGCGGGAGCTGGATGATGATGAGACTGCCTTCTCCTATATGCAGTTTTCAGACGGGTTCTAGCGAGCCTCGGTCTGATGTGCGGGTTTATGGGATTATTTTTGGGAACTCAAATGATGTAACTTGATACTTAAATTTTGTTAAGTAACACTTTCAGTGCGACCTAGTTTGTATATGTACTTCAGGGATTTACACTTGTACATATATTTCTCTATAAGTCTTCCGCTTGCTTTATTCACTTATTCCTGAATCATATCTGTGTTTGGCTTAATCTATTCCATGTTTTATGCACTAATACAGTCAACATACATTCATCATTAAATATGTTGCATAAGTGATATTTTAGAACTCGGGAGCTGAGTTATGCTCGACCCCCGAATTTCAGGGCGTTACAGTTACGGCATTGAATGTGCACATTAAGTGCCCATATGGGTAGGTTTCCTATAAAAGGGGAAAACCCTCATCGAGTAGAGGTTATTTGCTCTGTTGTCACTCTGCCTCTCTCTCCTCCTCTCGGACTCGAGCGATTTTCAGTGGCTTCCAAGCTTCTTCCCCTTCTCCGATGAGCTTCGTCCCTCGCCTTCCTCTCTCCCCTCTTTTCTCTTTCTTCTTGGGTCTTAATATCTGACATTCTCTCATCTGAAAAGGAAAAATGACCGGATCGTTGGATTGTTTAGGGGGATCATTTCAGCGTGATTGTGGCCTACATGGTTTTGATCTTCTGGAGAATCTACACTTTCCGTTGATAATGATGAGTGATAAGGACTTCCAGGCAATCCATGGGTCGAGGATGGTTCCCCAATCCTCGACCAAGTGATCGATAAACACTAAGGGGGCCACTCCAGCCGGGGAGGAGGCCGAGCAGTCTTTGTCGAGGTCAAAGGCAAGTGGGCCCATCGAGTCGACTTTAGAGGAATACGCTCTCTTGTGGATCAGGTCGGACTACCACGTTCTAGATTTGGTGGTGCTTTGAGCTCCAACACTTGGTGAAATTCCTAGAGAACCTAGGGATGGGGAGGCAACTATGTTTCTGGTCACTCCTCAGTGTGGCTTGAGACTTCCTCTACAGCCTGTGATTAAGAGGGTCCTCCTACTCCTAGGATTGGCTCTAGGGCAGATAATTCCTAATGCTTGGAGGGCTCAGGTGGGGTCGTTCGTCTTGTGGTTCCAGCTCGGCCAGCCCGACCTAACTCTAAACGAATTCTTGCACCTCTACCAAGTGAAGTCCAACCCTCGCCATGAGGGTTGGTATTATTTTTCTACTTGGGTGAAGATTAGTAGGGCCCTTATCACAGACGCCCCGACCTCGAACAAGAACTAGAAAAGTAAGTGGTTATGGGCGTCGGGAGATTGGGAAGCTCCAGTGAGTTCCAAATTGCATCTTCGAGTTCCGATCCACTTTGCTAAACTAGGTTTGTATGTCCGAACTAGCTTTTCCTTGGCTAGTTTTTGCTTTCTCTGTTTCTAACTATGTTTGTCTTTAGCAGCTCTGCCCAAGCATCCTACCGAGGTGAGTGAGTCGACGCACAACCGAATTGCTGAGGTGAGAACGTTGAGTGTTAGGGCGAGGTCCTTGAGGCAGTTGATCATACCTGAGTTGTTCTATCAATCTGGTCTTGCTCCATCAATATCAGGTATAATGTCGGAGAGTAGTCGAAGGACCATGTTGTTCTTGTACGCTGGCCAACCATTTATTTTTTGATTTGTAGGGATGCCTGAGCAAAAAGGCCAGAAGCACAAGGCTCTCTCCCTGGTTGAGGTCGTGCAAAAGAAGCAAAAGCCGACCTCGAAGAAGAAGGGAGCGGCTAGTTCATCGTCTTCCATGGGTTGGGAAGGCGCGGACAAGGTTTCGACCTTATCTTCTACCGTTGCCATTTCCGAGGTAGTCAGAGTTGTGGTAGGGACGACCCCTATTTCAGAGGGTCAGCCTCTTGAGGCACGAGGTGTTGCAGAGGTCAAGGCTTCATCTCAAGTCGAAGGCCGAGCTAACGAAGGTCGGGTATCTTCCAGATCGGCCCATGCCTCGATAAAAGGCCTTCTTCCCTGGGTAGAATGGCACATTCCTGATGCCGAATTCACTAGGATGATGGACATGCCTCCAGACGATGTCGTGGGGCAGTTGGCGAAGCTTCTCCACAAGGTGAGTTTTCTTTCACAATTTTCTTTAGTTACTTAGCTGTTTTCGTGTTTTCTGACATGAGTTTGGTTTCAGTTCACCCCTTCTCTCCTTAACGTCTGTCGCGAGATGTTGCGTGGGAAGGTAGAGTACATGGAGTTCAAGGTGACACTGTTACAGAAGGGTATTGAGGCAAAGCAACTTTTGTTCAGAGAATGCTGCTGTAAAGGCCCAAACAGAGGGGGAGAGCACCGCTCTAAAGACGCAGGTGGTGGGGGCAATGACCAAGTTAGAGGCTTTTAAGAAGCTCCTAGCTGAAGCTTTGGAGAGGGGTGCCCAGTGGAATTCCAACTTGGGTGAGTTAAGGCGCAAGTACATCGAGAAGATGAAAGAAGCCCAGGCGGCCATTCATGTGGCTTGGGCAGCTGCTGTGGAGGAGTACAAGGCCTCCAAGGGTTACACAGAGGATAGGGATGCTCTTTATAGCCTCGGGTATGATAAGTGCTTAGAGGACATCAAAGAGGCGTATCCTGAGTTCAACCTCTCTGCCTTTAAGGTCGACCCTTCCGAAGACTCTTCTCCACCGACTGAGGATGCGCCTTCCGAGCAGCCTCCTCCAGCAAAGACTTAAATCTCCTTTCTTTCATGTATTTTTATTTCGATTGTGTAATCTTCCTATCACATTAATGAAAGAAAGTTTTTTTTGAAATGGTTGTTGTACCTGAATTTTCTAAGTGGATTAATTAGATCAGTCCATCATTAGTTAGCTGTCCGCCCTTTTTAGATCATGGTGAAGCCCATGCTTAGGCCCTTAGATTTTTAGGGAGTAGATTGGGTGAACTGTACTAACTCATTAGTAGGGGTTTGAATAGTTCGCTTCCATGAGCACCATTTTCCTTTATTATAGGTCGTGTCATTCAAGTAGTAGTGCCAGTTAGTGGCCCGACCTCTTTTATAAGGGTCGGGCGATTGATCGAGGTTGTTTCTCCCTTGTACTAAGGGAAGTCCCCGGTGGTTCATGTAAGGAATTTAACCAATGGTCTGACCTTTTTCTCCGAGGGTCGGACTCGCACTAAGTGAATTTATGTAGGTCGGAAGTTTGTAGACACAAAAGTATAGTGAAATTTCCCGACTTCAGGGCTTTTATAGCAGCTTTAAGAGAAAAACATTTTGATTCGACATAGCATGAAAGTAGATTTCGCGCTTAAGCCTGGTCGGCCCCTATGTATAATAGATCTTCAAGTGCTCGGCGTTCTATGGATGTGGCAAGGGTTGTCCCTCTATATTCTCGAGTCAATATGTTCCCAGTCGACTCATGCTTGTCACCTTGTAGGGCCCTTCCCAATTCTGCCCTAGGGTTCCTGAGCCAGGCTCCTTAGAGTTCTAAAATGTTCTTCATAGGACCAGGTCTGCAGCTCGAAACCTTCTCGTTTTCACTCTAGAGTTGTAGAAGAGGGCAACCTGCTGTTGGTGAGCTGTAACTCTGAGTTGAGAGTGCTCTCTTTTTTCTTTAACCAGGTTGAGGTCTAGCATCATCTGCTCGGTGTTCTAACATTCGTTGTAAGAGCGATTTCGGGCAGTTGGGAGTCTGATTTTGACTTGGACAATGACTTTCGCACCAAAGGCCAAGGAAAAGGAGTTTCTCCTGTGGTTATTCGGGCAGTGGTCCGGTATGCCCAAAGAACATGGGGAAGCTCTTCTGCCCAGGCTCCTTTAGCTTTATCAAGCTTGGTTTAAAGGTGATTCTTGATTATTTTGTTGACTACTTCAACTTACCCATTAGCCTGGGGGTGTCGAGATGATGAGTAGACGTTCTGAATTCTGAGGCTCTCGCACATACCTCGGAATCAGTCGTTGTCGAATTACCTCCCGTTGTCTGAGACGATCGTATGGGGGATCCCATACCGACATATGATACTTTTCCAAATAAAGTTGGTAATCTTTTACTTAGTGATTTCGACCAAGGGCTCGGTCTTGACCCACTTAGTGAAGTAGTTAATTGAGATGACCGCAAACTTGGTTTGTCCCTTTCAAGTTGGTAGAGGACCGATGATGTCGATTCCCCACTGGGCGAATGGCCATGGTCCAACCATGGGGGGTCAGCTGCTTGGGTAGCTGATGGGGTATGGCTACAAAATGTTGGCATTTGTCACATTTTCGAGCGTACTACCTCGCGTCTGCCTAGATGGTTGGCTAGAAATATCCCTGCTAGATGGCCTTGTGGGTGAGAGCGCGGCTGCCAGACTGATTGCTACAAATACCTTCGTGAATCTCTCTTAGGACATACTCGGCTTCATCTATGGTGTACCGAGTTGCCCTATATCGTATTATACGTGCCTCCAATCAATTCTCACGTAATTTACCTTCCTTGAGGTAGCCAAGTATTGGGTCCATCTAGGTTGGTTCTAAATCTATCAGGAGGACCATACATGGATCGGGTCCACTGAAACTTGGTTCAATCAACAACTCGATTAGGATCAGTCTCAGGATATCGTCTTCAACCGTTGTGACCAACTTTACCAGCATGTCCACTTTGGAGTTCTCTGACCTGGGGATCAGGCTGACATTACACCTTGAGAATTTGTCGATCAGCTCTCGGGCCTTTTGCAAGTATGCCTTCATTCTCTCTTCTTTGACCTGGTATTCACTAGATATCTGGTTCACGACGAGCTATGAGTCGCTGTGAACTTCCAAGTATTAGGCTCCCATGACCGCTGCCAATCTTAGCCTAGCCAATAGCACTTGGTATTATGATGAGGGTCAAATATTGCATATTAGACCCAATTATCACATGCTTTTGCGTACATGATATTGCTTAACGTCATATTTTAATCGTGTTTGGGATGTAGGATGTAATCAGGAGCTTAGACTGAAAAAGGATACTATAAGCATGGAATTAACGCTCTGAAGTCACCAAAGGAAGGGACGGACTCCAGAGGACCAAGATTGATGGATCTACATGACAGAGATCTGAGGAAATCAAGCCGTTCATGTTAAAGAGGCCCAAAAGTTGTCCAGATTCAAGATCACATGTTTCCAACCATCCATTCGTCTCAAAACTTCATACATGGCCTGGAAGCCATAAATTAACCATACACAAAATTTCAGCCATTGGATAGCTCTGAAAGTGGCCGAACGGACAGATTAGCCCCTTAATTCCTTAAGTGGGGCCCACCTGGTCTCTGGATATGCCTCAAATTTGGTCTCAACCCATTATATGAGGAGACAAAACAGATGGTCGAATTAGATTTTGTAAAAACATTGTAGTGGACCCCACCTTGTGTGACATGTGCATAGTGCACATGTGCACTATCCGTGCACCGAATGGACCAAGTCGGTCAGCAGGCGCTGACCCGACTTCCTTCCTAAAACGGATGTTTCCGTTTCCTGCTCCATAACCAACGTCCAAAATCAGATTTTGTGGACGCTGGTGGGCCACCATCGTAGCTCAAGGGGACGATTCCATCCGTCCATCATGTAGAGGGGCTCGAAAGAATCAAACCCAAGCTGATAGTTGTTAACAAAGCAAGCACACGTGTGCGCTACAAAGGTCACAAGCGGCTGCCCTGCGACGTTCAAAAAGATCTCAGCGTGATTGCTTCTCTGGGCCATGTCAATGGACATTCAAAACCAACCATTCTTAACCAAAATTTCATCCTGAATCCAATGGACTGGGTGGATTTCCTTGAAAACACTCCTGTGGGGTCCACCGACCATGTCAGCGCAGTCACGTGCGTGGGTTGACGCACGTCTATCAAAAATGGATTTCCATGTGGTTATGGCCCACCATCTTTGATCAGATGGAAGATCTAATCCGTCCATCATGTAGCTCGGTCAAAAAAGTCCTAGGAGACGTTGATTTTACGTACATAATGCAACGAACATGGGATGTGGTAGGCTCCGATTTTTACTTCGCAAGAGTTATACACAAATCCGATTTTTATTGTGCGAAAGTTCCACCGACTCCAGCGGCTATAAAAAGAGCTAAAAAGCTTGGAGAAAGGGGGATCTGGAGACCAGATCCAGAGCCAAGGAGCGGAGAAAGAAGAAAGAGAAGAAAGAGAAGAGAGAGAGGGAGGAAGAAAGAAGAGAGAATTATATTTTTTGTTTAACAATCTTATTTTTCTCTCTTTCTAGTTGATTTTATGAGTTGCTAATTACTTAGCTAGGGCTGAGATGAAGCCCCTAATTTGAATGACTCTTGTTTATTGTTGATTTCATCTGAATTGATTGATTTGTTTCTATCTCTAGTGTGCTTACATGAAAACTCCGTGCTACTCCATTCTATGAGCTTAACCAAAGTCTAGATGTGGATATTGCTTGGAATCTTATTCTAGGTGCTTGTGTCTGACCATGAACAGGTTTCCTATAGAGAAAGAAATAGGAATTACATCTTTTCATGCCTGACCATTGATGGAAAGATGTGATCCTTATGCTTTAAGGGATTATACATTCTGTGTGCCCAACCAAGGACATAGAGTGTGCTTTATTTATTAAATTGTTATCAATCTAAATCAAGGTGAATCAATAGGTAAAATAAGGGTTAGGATAATTAGGGGTGGATTCAAAAGTCCTAGTATTCTCCTTGATTGAATTTTCCTCCTTGTTCTCAGTTATTTTCCATAGAATTTTGTTATTAGTTCACTAAACTATTTGTTGGATTAGTTAAGAAGAATCATAAAAATTCGAATTGGGACAACCAGTCCTCCGGGGAATGATCTCGTAATACGTACCATATCTACATCTGATTCATATACTTGTGAGTTTAAAATCATTTAAATTAGATTGGTTTAAATAAAACATCAAGTTTTTGGCACCGTTGCCGGGGACTGTTTCGGTCCAAATTGGATTTAGGATTCTTTCTTATCATAATTCATAGCCTTAGGATTTTTCTAGCATTATTTTAGGAAATTTAATTTATTTTTATTTTTATTTTATTTACAGGAATTGAGGAAGGAAGCTGCAAAATAAAATTGTCTTCAAAAGGAGGAACTCCCAAATCTTCGGTCATCAATCATCTCCTTTTCTGAGTTCTTTCTTCCAATTCTTGTTTACATAGTTTTATCTTATTTTTTGGAATTCATAATTTTTATTTCCAGTTTTATTTCTCTTAGGTTGCATCTTAGTTTAGTTTTCTTTCTTACATTGCAATAACATAGTTTATGCTAGGGCGTAGATCTCTGAACATAGAACTAGCACCTTTTGATCTTGAAATAGAAAGAATATTTCGTAGAAGATTTAGAAACATTTTATTTGAAATGGCGGACAAGAATGGAATTAAAGCACTTAGAGATTATTCAGCTCCTGTCCAATTTAATGCACCTTCATGCATAGTTTTGCCAGCCACCACGGCAGCACACTTTGAACTTAAACCTGGAGTCATACAATTGTTGCCCTCCTTCTATGGTTTAGATAAGGAAGATCCATATCATCATGTGAAAGAATTCCTAGACATTTGCTCTACCTTTAGGTTCCAAAACTTTTCAGATGATTAAATCCGTTTGCGCCTTTTTCCTTTTTCTTTGAAGGATAAAGTGAAAGCATGGTTGAATTCTCTGGAAGTTGGGTCTATCACTACATGGGGCCAACTATCTAAGAAGTTCTTAAACAAGTTCTTCCCCGTTCACAAAACTAATGCTCTCCATAGAGAAATCACTAATTTCACACAAAAAGAGGGTGAGCACTTTCATGAATGTTGGAAAAGATGGAAGGACTTACTGCTTAAATGTCCACACCATGGTTTTGAAAAGTGGCAACAGGTTCAATACTTCTATGATGGTCTGACACCCCAAAACCGTCGCATGGTTGATGCCACCAGTGGAGGGTCATTCGTGACCAAAAGTGATGTCGAAGCTAGGAATTTCTTTGAAACCTTGAGTGAAAACTCCTAGCAATGGGACTATTCAAATAGATGTGACAGAAGTCCCCAACCACAAAAGAAAGGTGGTATATATGAGGTAGAAGTCACGCCAGATCTTTATGCAAAGATTGATAGCCTGACAAAGAAAGTGGATGCTTTGATGTTAAATAATGGACCTCCACAAACAACTCAAGTCGAGTCATGTGCCATATGTTCCAGTCCTACCCATCCTACGCAGTCTTGTCCATCTAGTACAGCATTTCCAGAATTTCTCTCTGAACAAGTGCATACTATGAACACTTTCTAGAGACCTGGGAATGATCCTTACTCAGACACCTATAACCCAAGGTGGGCTAGACATCTAAATTTTTCTTAGACAAAAGGACCACAACAAGGAGGACCCTCTAAAAATCCTCCTATGCAACTTTACCCCCAAGTTGGCAGTCAACAGCTTCAACAGTTTTCACAATATCAACAAGTTCCTCCACAACCAAGGAAACCATCTTTTGAAGATACACTCAATCTTTTTATGCAGAGTTCACTTCAATTTCAAAAAGATACCCAATAAACTTTACTAGCTAATCAGCAAAGCTTACATGCAAATGCGCAATCATTGCCAAGCTGGAAGTACAATTGGGTCAACTTGCTGCTACATTGAGGGAGAGAGAGAAGGGCAAGTTTCCTAGCCAACCTGTGGCAAATCCAAAAGGACAATATGAGATTGGCTCTAATTCAAACCAAAAATAATATCATGAGCAAGCCAAATCAATCATTACCCTTAGGTCCAGTAAACAGATCGAGAACAAAGTAGAGATGCCTAGGGAAGAATTAAATTCCAATTCGGAAGACCAAAGTGAAGCAAAGGGACATACTAGTGCATCCAAAGTCCAACAACACTCTGACTCTCTAGGAACCGCTCCTATGCCATCCTATGTGCCTAAAGCACCTTTTCCTCAACGTCTGGCACTAGTTAAGAAAGGAAACAACTTTAATGACATATAAGACATGTTTAAGTAAGTGCAAATTAACATTCCATTGCTTGATGCTATCAAGCAAGTCCCTGCTTACACTAAGTTTCTTAAAGATTTATGCACTCAAAAGCGTAAGATGAATGTTCATAAGAAGGTCTTCCTTACAGAGAAACTCAGCTCCATGATTCAACACAACACCCCTCCTAAATATAGGGATCCAGGAGCTCCTACCATTTCTTACATCATAGGAGATCATAAGATTGAAAAGGCATTACTTGATTTAGGGGCCAATGTTAATTTGTTACCATATTCTGTATATGAGCAGCTAGGACTTGGTGAGCTGAAACCAACTAAAATAATACTACAACTAGCTGATAGATCTGTCAAGATGCCCCATGGTGTTATTGAGGATGTACTAATCCAGGTTGATAAGTTTTATTTTCCAGTGGATTTCATCATTCTAGATACTCAACCTGTCCAAAATCCTACTAGTCAAATCCCGATTATTCTGGGACGTCCATTCTTAGCCACATCCAATGCTATCATAAATTGCAAGAATGGAGTTATGAAGTTGTCTTTTGGTAACATGAAGATTAAACTTAATGTTTTCAATGCTGGACAACAACTAGCTGACTCGGATGATATATTTGAAGTGGACATGATTGAGAGTCTAGTGCATGAATCTTTCGTTCAATCTTCTGAAGACGCACTTGAGACTTGCTTATCACATTTTGGCATGGATTTTGACATAGAAAGTTCCATCCAAGAAGTCAATGCATTGCTTGACTCTACTCCTATAATGGAGACTACAAAATGGAAAGCTAAAGTGGAACTTCTTCCACCCTCTAAGTCTAAACTGGTCCCGTCTGTTGAGAAACCACCCGACCTTGACCTTAAACAATTACCTACAAATCTCGAGTATGCATTTTTAGGTACTTCTGAGACTCTGCCTATCATCATAGCTTCTAACCTTGAGAAGGAACAGGAGAGCAGGTTGCTTAATGTTCTTAGAGAATATAAGGCAGCAATTGGGTGGACGATAGCAGACATAAAGGGAGTATGCCCCACTGTGTGTATGCATCGTAATGATCTTGAAGAAAATGCGAAAATGTCATGTGAAATGCAAAGGAGGCTTAACCCTAACATGGAAGAAGTTGTTTGAGCAGAAGTGCTTAAATTATTAGACGATGGTATCATTTACCCCGTTTCAGATAGCACGGTTCAAGTTGTTCCCACAAAGTTTGGGATTGGTTAATCAAGGTGTTGAGGAAATTTAGTTGGTGGACCCAGGTTATCAAGATTGATTAATTCATGGTCCATTCTTGTCTGGCTGAAGACGTTAAACTTAGCGCTCCTGGGAGGCAACCCAACTTTTCATTCCATTACATTTTCCTAGTTAGTTACTTCAATGTTTGTGGGTAACATTGCTACAAACCCTCACGAGACTACAACTCGTCCACTAGGGGCAACCTAGGGGTTTAAAGGCTTGTTGCATACACTAAATGCAATTGAGAGCCCCTGCGAAAGTGGTATAGGTAGGATCTTCTTTTTGTGATTGTATTTTTGTCATTTTACTTTTGTTGATTTCTCTTCTGTGCTGACTCGCTTTTACGTTGATATTTTTGGGAAAGCCTCTTGATTCTTCGTCCAAGTACTATCTTTCCATCACTCCTCTTTTATTTTCCTTGTCCCATGTGCATTGCATGCTTATTTCTTTTACATTGAGGACAATGTAGATTTTAGTTTGGGGGTGGGAGATTAGGTTACCTAATTAGTATTTTCTTGGTCTTGAGCAAACAATTGTGAAAATTTTTCTTGTGATTTTAACATTACAAGATACAGAATGTTAGTAATTTATGACTCTGGGATTTAGTATATGTTAGATTTCACGGTTAAGTTTGAGTTGTTAACCCATGATTAGAAGCTTTAAACATTGATTGAGTCATGATTTCACAAGACGCATCTTGCTTACACATTAAATGATTAACTTGGTAATCACTAAGCATGAACGGAACCAGCCTGAAGAAAAAAAAAATTAGCAATAAGAAGAATTGAAAGGGTAAATCACATAATCTTCACCATAGGTTTGCTCCCTATAGGTGTAGATTTGATTACCCATGGTTGACATATGAAAAAAGTTAGGCGACACCATAGGTTTGCTCCCTATAGGTGAGAATTTGATTCCCCTCCTTAGCGTTACTGTTCAGAAAAAAAATCAAAGGCTGGTAGAATGAAAAGTTAATCTATAAGGCAAGTGTTGGTTTCAGTTTTGGTCGTCATGAATTCTATTGTTAATCACCAATGATATTATAAAATTGACAATTGGATCTCTTAATGATTGTAAGTCGAGATTACACTATACACTCATGGAACTCAATGTTTATAATTTTCTAATTAATAGATTAATATTTTGAACTTGATTATGAAGTTTACTGTGAGCTTGATTCCAGGAGAAAATTCCACTCACCATTCATGAATCTTAGAATTCTCACATCTCGACTATTTGTTCACAAGTCACTCAGGTTTACAGGAATTGTCATGTATTTCTAAAATTATTTTTTACATGTTTTTCTCGGGACTAGCAAAATGCCGGTTAGGGGTTGTGATAAGGGTCGAATATTACATATTAGAACCCAATTATCACATGCTTTTGCATACATGATAATGCTTTACGCATATTTTAATCGTGTTTGTGATGTAGGGTGTAATCATGAGCTTGGACTCAAAAAGGATACTACAAGCATGGAATTAACACTCCGAAGTCACCAAAGGAAGAGACGGACTCCAGAAGACCAAGATCGATGGATCTACATGATAGAGATCCGAGGAAATCAAGCCGTTCATGTTAAAGAGGCCCAAAAGTTGTCCAAGATTCAAGATCATATGGTTCCAACCATCCATTCAGCTTAAAACTTCATACATGGCCTGGGAACCATAAATTAACCATACACATAAAATTCCAGTCATTGTATACCTCTAAAAGTGGCCCAATGCACAAATCAGCCCCTTAATTCCTTAAGTGGGGCCCACCTGCTCTCTGGATATGCCTCAAATTTGGTCTCAACCCATTATATGAGGAGACAAAACAGATGGTCGGATTAGATTTTACAAAAACATTGTAGTGGACCCCACCTTGTGTGACATGTGCATAGTGCACATGTGCACTATCCGTGCACCGAATGGACCAAGTCGGTCAGCAGGCGCTGACCCGACTTCCTTCCTAAAACGGATGTTTCCGTTTCCTGCTCCGTAACTAATGCCTGAAATCAGATTTTGTGGACGCTGGTGGGCCACCATCGTAGCTCAAGGGGACGATCCGATCCATCCATTATGTAGAGGGGCTCAAAAGAATCAAACCCAAGCTGATAGTTGTTAACAAAGCAAGCACACGTGTGTGCTACAGAGGTCACAAGCTGACTGCCCTGCGACATTCAAAAAGATCTCAGCGTGATTGCTTCTCTGGGCCACGTCAATGGACATTCAAAACCAACCATTCCTAACCAAAATTTCATCCTGAATCTAATGGACTGGGTGGATTTCCTCGAAAACACTCCTGTGGGGCCCACTGACCACGTCAGCACAGTCACGTGCGTAAGCTTACGCACGTCCGTGAAAAATGGATTTCCAGGTGGTTATGGCCCACCATCTTTGATCAGATGGAAGATCTGATCCGTCCATCATGTAGCTCAGTCAAAAACGTCCCAGGAGATGTTGATTTTACGTACATAATGCAAGGAACATGGGACGTGGGAGGCTCCAATTTTTACTCCACAAGAGTTATACACGAATCCAATTTTTATTGTGCAAAAGTTCCACCGACTCCAGCAACTATAAAAAGAGCTGAAAAGCTTAGAGAGAGGGGGATCCAGAGAACAGATCCATAGCCAAGGAGAGGAGAAAGAAGAAAGAGAAGAGAGAGAGGGAGGAAGAAAGAAGAGAGAGAATGATGTTTTTCGTTCATCAATCTTGTTTTTCTCTCTTTCTAGTTGATTTTATGAGTTGCTAATTACTTAGCTAGGGCTGAAATGAAGCCCCTAATTTGAATGACTCTTGTTTATTATTGATTTCATCTGAATTGATTGATTTGTTTCTATCTCTAGTGTGCTTACATGAAAACTCCGTGCTACTCCATTCTATGAGCTTAACCAAAGTCCAGATGTGGATATTGCTTGGAATCTTATTCTAGGTGCTTGTGTCTGACCATGAACAGGTTTCCTATAGAGAAAGAAATAAGAATTACATCTTTTCATGCCTGACCATGGATGCAAAGATGTTATCCTTATGCTTTAAGGGATTATACATTCTGTGTGCCCGACCAAGGACATAGAGTATGCTTTATTTATTAAATTTATATCAATCTGAATCAGGGTGAATCAACAGGTAAAACAAGGTTTAGGATAATTAGGGGTAGATTCAAAAGTCCTAGTATTCTCCTTGATTGAATTTTCCTCCTTGTTCTCAGTTATTTTCCATAGATTTTTGTTATTAGTTCACTAAACTATTTGTTGGATTAGTTAAGAAGAATCGTAAAAATTCGAATTGTGACAACCAGTCCTTCGGGGAACGATCTCGTAATACGTACCATATCTACATCTGATTCGTATACCTGCGAGTTTAAAATCATTTAAATCAGATTGGTTTAAATAAAACATCATATTATGATGCATTATTTGATGTTTTGAATCCAAATCTTAAGTCATTTTGTGTGTAGGTCTGGACAGGAGCCTTAAGGACTACCCTAGCCCTGCTGCCTTTAGAATTGGATGAACCTTCAATGTGTAATGTCCACGTTGGTAGATTTGGATTACCTGTCCGATTTCAGGCTGCTTGGTCTAGATGTCAAGGCTGATTTCCATTTCGTTCTCGAATACCAGTTTGACAATGACATCGACCACTGCTTAGCCTTTGATGGCGGTTCGGGGCTATTATTTGATGTCGAACTCACTGAGTTCAACTGCCCACTTCGTAAGTCTTCCTGATACCTTAGGTTTCTGAAGTACTTGGCGGAGAGGTTGGTTGGTTGGAACTACAATGGTATAGGCTTCGAAGTATGGTCACAGGCGGCGAGATGAGACGATTAGGGCCAAGGCGAGTTTCTCGATGTCTAAGTACCTGGTCTCTGCTAGGACTAGGGCTTGACTGATGTAATACATAGGTATCTGCTTCCCTCCCTGCTCTCGAATGAGGGTCGAGCTGGCTGCGGCTGTGGAAACTGTCAAGTATAGCAGGAGCGGCTCTCCTTACACGGGCTTTGAGAGTAGGGGCAAGGATCCCATATACTTCTTGATCTTTTGGAAGGCCAGCTCACACTCTTCCGTCCACTTAGTCCTTTGTTTCGTTTTCAATTATTTAAAAAAGGGAAGACATTTATCGATGGCTTTAGAGATGAAACGGTTGAGTGCAACAATCCTTCCTATGAGTCATTAGATTTCCTTCGTCATCTTGGGCGTGGTCATGTCGAGAAGAGCTTGGATTTTGTCAAGGTTTGCCTCTATCCTTCTCTAACTGACCAGGAATCCAAGGAATTTTTCTGAACTAACGTCGAAGGCGCACTTGCTTGGGTTTAACTTCATCTAGTATTTCCTTAAGATCATAAACATCTCTTCGAGGTTGGAGACGTGATATGCAACCCTGATGCTCTTGACGAGCATGTCGTCGACATATACTTCCATGGTACACCTAATCTGTTGGGCTAACATTTTGTTGATGAGTTGCTGGTATGTGACCCTGGTGTTTTTCAGCCCAAAGGGCATGACCTTGTAGCAGTAGAGACCTTTTTCGGTGACGAATGTCATTTTTTGCTTATCATAAGGGTGTATAGCAATTTGGTTGTAGCCCGAGTAGGCATCCATGAAACTCAGGAGCTCGTGTCTAGTCGTATTGTCGACGAGCTAGTTGATCCAGAGGAGATAGAAACTGTCTTTAGGGCAGGCTTGTTCAGATCGATGTAATCAACATAGACATGCCACTTCTCATTGGACTTTTTTACCAAAATGACGTTGGTTAACCAGTCTGGATAGTAGATTTCTTCGATGAAACCTTACTCGAGGAGTTTACCGACCTCTTCCCCGATAATGGTGTATTGTTCAAGTTCGAACGCCCTCCACTTCTATTAAACAGCCGGTAGTCGGGGTCGACGTTCAATTTGTGAACCATTATTTTCAGGTTGATGTCAGGCATGTGTTCATAACCCCAAGTGCAGGGTCGCAGTATAGTAATAACTAAATGAGAACGAGTTCGAATCCACAAGGAATGGGGAACAAGGTCTAGAACTAATCTAAATCTAACTTGGTTGTTTGGGTTTTTAATCTAGCGAGATAAAAAGAGTTTTAAATAATAAAGATAAAAGACTAAGGATCCAGGAATCCACCTATAGCAATCTCAATATTCAATTTCTTGATTCAATGATAACTCGATTGGAATCGAAGTCCTATCCTGTCCAATCGGATGATGGAGTGATTAAAATATAATCTGAACTTTCATTAGATTAATTCATAAATATCCATCTAATTACAATGATAGCAGGGAATTCAATCATCCACCATTCACAAGAGATAATGGTGAACAACGACTTATACACAACACATAGTTTAAAATAAGTAAGAAGATATTCAAAGTTCTCATAGCATCTACTGTAATTGGAGTTACAATAAACCATAAAAAACTGAAAATATTCCTTAAAGCAAACTAGAAATCAATGAAGTTCAACATAAACTTGAATCAAAGTAAGATAAATATCAAAATAAACTATAGGTTTCATCCCTTAGCCTTAGTTAAGAGATTAGCCTGAGAAGACTAACATCCTAGAAGAAAAACAAAAAGATCAATTAGAACCGTGAAGAAATCGAAGTGGAAGAACGTTGTCGGTGCTCCACTAGGCCTTCTCTCCCTTTTCAAACCCTAGTAAATGATTTGGAGTAGCTTAGGGATTCCTTTAAATAGTTTTATAACTCAAAATTTTGCATCACCTTGGAAAAGTTCATAAACTGCCTCAAATTTACGCACTCTACATATCTTCAATAGCAAACTTCAATGTCATCGAACAATTTTTTACTACACCTTCGATGGCATCAAACTGTCTTTGATTCCATCAAAATTTGTCCACAGCTGTCCAGCGAATTGAGCCCGAAATTCATAAATTGTCGATGCCATCGAAGTCACTTTGATGCCTTCAAAGTCTATTCTGGGAATTATTTTAGGACTTTCTCTTTTAGACTTGGAGCTTCAGAATATCATTTTTCTGGCCAATTTTCAGGATTACTTTTCTTCACTTCAAACCTTCGATTCTCTTTATTCCTCACTTGGTTTCCTTAGATCTTTGGCATGTGAATTATTCATTAATGACCTCCAAATATCCTATCTTCATTATCTTCTTTTGAGTTTTAAATCCATCCGTTTAAGTGCATATTCATCATAAGCTTCCGAATCACCTCGCATGACAAAAACATATATAATTAAATCAAATTATCAATTAAATATTAAAAAAACTAATGTAATTGAAGGGTTAAATATACAATATTTAAGTCTCAACAGCATGTCCCAATGAGACCAAACAAACATGCCGGCGTGTCGTCGAAGGAGATTCATCACCTCGTCCTATAATGCTAGAGTCAGCGATGATCTGACCTGTGTTGTATAAGTCGAGTCGGATTCATTAAGAAGTTGATCATAGTTGTTGTCTGGTTATGTCCTTCTCCTACCATTACTGGGAGCTAGATAAATCCTTCTGATGTGACTTTATCTCTCGTGAATCCGAGTAGGGGTTTTTGACAAGTCGAAGTCGAGAACTTTCGACCCCCATTTTGTCAAAGGCTTCGATGAAGAGGATATTTGTCGAGCCGCCGATGTCCACCAAATTGGAAACACTTTGCAGTTAGTTATGGTCATATTCACCACTAATGCATCGTCATGGGGATGGTGGACACCTTGGACGTCCTCTTCAGTGAATGTCAGATTATAGGATGTCATTTTCTACTCCTTCGGATGCCTACTGGTGACATGGATTTGATGCTCCGAGCTGCAGTGACTGATACTTCGGGCGTGAGCTCTCTGAGTTCGATTCGAGTCTCCTCCCCTGACGGACCTGCCAAATATAGTGTGGATTTACCCGATAGGTTCATTGTTCATGGGCCACTCATTCTTTGGATCTACTCGCTCTTCCCTCTCGTTGACATGTTCTCATAAATGCCTGTTACGGATGAGGGCCTCGATCTCCTCTTCTAGATCAAAGCAGTCACCTGTTGAATGGTCGTGGTCGCAATGGAAGTGGCAGTGCTTCCGCTTGTCCTGCTTGTTGGCATCAGATTTCATCTTATTTGGCCACTTGAGAATTCGTTTGTCTCAAACTTCCATGAGGACCTGTTTGGGCATCGTGTTGAGGGGGGTGTACGAGTTGAACCTGCTCTCGGGTCGTCTGCTTGGCCGTTGGCCTCTAGCTGGCTCATCGTCCTTCCTTCTTTTATTACTGTTAGTCGAGGCCAGTTCTTCCTTAGGTCACTTTTCTCTAGGCGAGCCCCCCTTGTTCCAAGCAAACTTTCGTAAGCTGAAAAGCTCTTCAGCATTGGAGTATTTCTAGGCCCGATTGACGAGGTCGGCCATCATCTTTAAAGGGCTTTTTCTGACCAAAAAGAGGAACCTTCCTTCTCTTGGGCCTCCCATCATGGCAGTCAAAGCGATTTCTTCCCAATGTCGTTGTACCTGCATTTTTTCTAGGTTGAAATGTTTAATGTAATCTTTTAGCAATTCGTCCTCTTTCTGGATAATATTGAGGAGATGAGTAGCCAACTTAAGCCTTTCCTTTCTCCAATGAAGTTGGTAATAAATGCCTTGCTGAGCTAAGTGAACAAGTTAATCGATTGTGGCTTTAGTACGAAACCACTTCTGAGCCGCTTCTGTTAGTGTTAAGGAAAATGCTCGGCACGTGACTTTGATTGATGATCTGTGGAGTTCCATCCAAGCCCTAAAGGATTCCAGGTGCTCATCTGGTCAGTGGTTCCGAAGTATGGGCAATCTGAGGCATTCGGAACCTTGATGGAAGCTGGGCATGCATGATGTCGGTAGTAAATGGTGACTCGATTTCTTCCAATATTGCTTCCAGTGTGGTCAGAGCGTTCATGCGGTAGGCCTGCTGCATGTTGCCGATCTGACCCCGCAGGTCATTGAGCTTGGCTTACCAGGGATCTTCGCTTTCGGACATCTCCTCGGCTACTACCTTAGGGGCTTTGTCATGCCTCTTTTTCTCTAACTCATGACATAAGTCAGAGGCAACCAGCGCGGCAATGCCTGAAATGTGAGAGGGTGTTGGCCTCGAGATTTTGATCTGCCTACTTCTTCAGGAGTTGGCAAGCACCTCCGATGGTTCAGGGATCTTTGTAGCCGCTCGACCCACTGCTTGTCCAGTCACCTAGATGGGAAGAGATCATAATTACTCTAACATTTGTTTTATCGAGTTCATATTGTTCTTTAGTGCCTTAACTTGCTACTCGAAGGAGACAAGTCGTCCTCCCCAATTCCGGGAACGCTGCATTGGTCCCCAAGGCGCAGAATTAGCCTAGAGTTAGGAAGAGGAATCCCGGTGGCTGGCAGACTGCTCTGGCGGTGTGAGATTAGGTGCAGTGGTGGAGGTTGGAACTTTCTATTTCCCATTTGCCATTGTCGAGCTTTGATTGATTATGAGAACGACATTCGATGTCGTTCCCACAGACGACGCCAAAATGTTGATGCAATTTTTTGGTTAGCCTTCCCTGGACCTTCGTATACACACATAAGAAATGAACAAAGGAGACCCTGGTTAGTACAGGGGACCCTTCGATGCTTAAGCTAGCTAAGTTATCTGGGTCTAGTCGTAAAGAAGGTTTTAGGGTGGAGATTGTGGGTACCTTTCACCGTTAGGGGCAGTCCTATTTATAGTTAAGAAGAGGACGTTGATGTGAAAGGATATTTCCCTACTTAGCAGGGACGTATTGTAGAGGGATTCGGATCCTTGATGGATCGCATTGATCTTTTGAGATCTTCAATGGAGATCTCGGACAGACCCGTAATCTTCTAAGATCTTCAGAGGAGATCTCGAACAGACCCATTTGCAGTCGTCTCCTTAGATCCTTAGCTAGGATCTCGGACGAGTAAGTTTGGTAAGATCTAAACAGTCAGTACCAGGTCGAAATTAGTAGAAGTGCACAATGGGAGCCCGAGGTGGAGAATTGTCCCGAGGAGGGGTTCGGCTGATCTATGTTCCTCCGTCGGGTTGTTACTGAGCTCCTTCTGGCTCTGAGTAGATTAGCGGTCAGCCGACCTGCTTTTAGAGAATGATTCGGGAGACGAAGGCCGATCTCCTTTTTTCTCGAATTGAGGATGGGGTTAAGCTCTTCGCCACATTGGTTATTAACCGACCTCATAGTGCACATGGATGTCCAACCTGACCTTATCTGATTGGCCAGTCCGTTATAACCCACAACAATCGCCTTTAAGATGAATGGACCACATGATTTTCTTAGTGTGATCTATTATGTTTTTCCTACCATTTGTATGGATAGGATTTCATCAAAATGTGAAAATTCTTCAAGGAAGAAAGCGTTTTATACTAAGTTCACATATAATATCGTAAGAGAACGAAAGCTGCTTGTGTACATAGTAAGAGTAAACTCTATGGGGCCACCGTGATATATGTGTCATATCCATGCTGTCCATCCATTTTAACATCTCATTTTATGGCAACCAAAAAATTTGAAATATATCCAAAGCTCAAATGGACCACACCATGGGAAAGTGGGCATAATGACGTCCACCGTTGAAACCTTCCTAGGCCCCACGGTTAAGTTTATTTGTCATCCAAACTGTTCATAAGGTCACACGGACGTGGATGAAGGGAAAACACAAATATCATCTTGATCGAAAACTTTTATGGTCCCTAGTAAGTTCTGAACGGTATCTGTTCAATTCACCATTTCCTGTGATGTGGTCTACTTGATATTTGGACATGCTTCAATTTTGATATGGACTAAAATGATCTCGTAAAATAGATGGACGACATGGATAAGATAAATATTGTTTATCCTTGTTATGTTCAATTCCTACAAAAGGCAATCAGAGTGGGTTCTATGTGATCTGAATGGATTTGCATGGAATATTTGGAGATCTTGAGAGATATATGAAGAGGATTCTACGGTAATATAGCTAGAGCATATCATGTGATATCATGGCATCCACTAAGCTGTCGAGTGAAGAATGATCATCCAAAAGTAGTTAATTATAGAACAGATGGTAAGAGTAGAAGCAAAGAGGATTAAGACGTGTTAAACGGTTACAATAACCGTCAAAATGTGGGAAGCATATTGATGGCCAGATTAAGGCTATAAATAGCAAAGGAATTCAGCAAGAAGATCCTGTCTCATACCAAACCCAATTTATCTTTCAATTATCCATCATTTACAGCTTCATTCACATTCCTTATTGTAATCACTCTACCTTTCTGCCAATTAATTACATTTCTCAGTGTAATTTCTTAGTGTAATCCTTTACTGTTTGCCCATTGTTTATATTCCCTAGTATAATCCATAGCATTAATCAAGTATCTGATAACTTTAGTTGTAATTTGGACCTACGCTCATACATTGGATTTAGATCTCCATCCAGGAAGGTGTTTTGTTGTTGCTCTTCATGACCGACTGTAAGGTTTCCTTTCCTGTTTCTCTTTTATCTATATTGAAAAGTCATTTTGTACAAAAGGCAATGGTGTAACCCATTACAGAGGATGAACCCTACCCTTAAATATTGCCCAATTATTTTTACATACTAAGTGAGTGGCTGAATAGGTGACTAATCTCTTTTGATCTCGTTCACATACTACGTATCAGCGTATCTCGGCACTTTGGGTCATAGTGGTTTGGTTTGAATTGAGCCACAAATTCAATTCTACCATGCCAGTACTTGTCACATGATAGAAACCATAAATTGAACCACAACAAGTTTTTGGCATGCCTAGTGAGACCCTGTCTCTAACTTATCAGTGGAAAGTTACCAATTGGATATATGAATAGGAGTAATCAAATTATTGGGGTCGAACCCTCCACACCAACCGGACAACCTCCGACCGAGGACATGCCGATTCAAGCGGCCCTTAAAGCTCTAAATTTGAATAATAGTCTGACACTCAATACCAGAAATCAGGAAGGGACCTCGACCTCTCGAACCGTTTCTCCTAAAGAGATAACAGTCACACTCCAAGATGTATAATTAAGTATTGAGCATGTTCAAGAATATGAGAGAACTAAAGCTAAGCAATTCCATATTCAAACTAAGAACACTAACAGATATATGGCTAATCAGACTAAGGCCATGCATCGATTAATGGCTATGATGGCTGAAAGAACGCATGTGGCAGCGTAGTATAATGCCGAGGGAAGTTCTATCGGTAATGCAGTTCAACCACCACATATGCCTCCCACGCAGTGAAACCCATCAACAATTCCATTTTAAGAGGTACAGAATGCTTTGTTACCTACCGAATTCAAATGAGCAGAGTGGGAGAATAAATTTTCCAACAATTCCCTAAGAACCTGTTGTTCCATGAGAGACCAAATCAAGTATGTCCTGATCCACCACCGATGGGTGAACCTCAGTGAGTAGATCGCGACCAAATCATGCAGATGGTTCAGCAGGTAGTAGGTCAACTACTCAACCGGAATACCATCTCGGTTTATCATAAGCCCTATCCTAAATGGATCGACCAACAGCATTGGTTGCCGAGGAATTATCAACTAAAATTTGCCCTATTTTCGAGTGATCCCGGTCAATCGACCATTAAGCACGCTGGTTGATTCACCATGCAATGTGGTGAACTGGAAAATAATGACTTTCATAAACTGCAATTGTTCAGTCATTAGCTGACAGTGGCGGCCTATACATGGTATTCTAACTTGTTGCCAAATTCAATACATACTTGGAAAGAGATGGAAGAAAAATTCCATTCCGGGTTCTTTTCTAAGAATAGGGAAATAACCATGGCCGATCTCGCCCATTTCCGTCAGTTACTTGGGAAAACTTGTGAGATCTATATTACCTCATTCAAAAGAGTGAAGAGCCAGTGTAAGGTTGTCATGACCGAGGCCGAATTTGTGCAACTTGCATAGGATGGTCTTAAATACAAACTTCGTAAGAAATTCATTGGAACGAAGTTCATTGACCTATACAACTTGACTCAGAAGGTCTCGAGGTATGAAGAACTTCGAGAAGGTACCATGCAAAAGAACTCATTAATTGGAACATATTACCATGACCTAAATTATGAGGTCATGGTTGTCGAAGTAGTGGCGAAGAAGCCACTCATATGCTCGGTGTTGGTCAAGGCAGAATCGACTACGGTGGCCACACAAAAGGCCCATAAAGTATATACTTTTGATATCATGCAAGCCGATGAAATATTTAAAATTATGTTGGTCGGGAAGTTTATCAAGGTTCTCATCAACCATAAGATACCCTCGGCTAACGAATTGTAAACAGTTGAATATTGTAAATAGCACGGAACTCATTCCAATTCAACTAGCAATTGTGTTGTGTTCAGGAACGTGGTTCCGAATAACATTGATTATAGGTTGCTGAAGTTCAAAAAAAGAGGTGGGGGCACCCTGTGTCTTCAAAAAAAAAAAAAAGGTTACTGAAATTCTCCGATAAAAGTGAGGAAGTGATGTTGATCAATGCCAATCCATTCCTGCCTAACCTTGAGGTCAATATGGCCACAACAAATCTATGAAGGATTGATCGACCAGAACAGAGGATCGATCTCGACCCAAGTAACCATGAGTGTGCATCATCATAGCCAGGGCAGGGGTGATATCAACCTCCTACGTTGACCACCAAGTGGCCAAACATGGTTCAATAAGATGGTTGAGGTTCACAATTGTGCGAGTGATGTGCTAAAAGGACTATCTTGGGTTAGGGAGGCCCTCCCTGAATAAGGAGGCAAGTCAAAACATAGCTCCGAGGATGGTTGAAAGTGGCGATCATCATAGACCATAAGGAATTTTTCCACCACTTGATTGCCACCTACAGGACAGAGCGTCAAACCAAAGGGTGATTAAACCCCCCATCACCCCAGAAGGTAGTTTGGAAGCGAGTTACACACCCCAAATTCCCAGCCATTCCCCAAGCAATGACCCGAACTCAGAAGCGTCGCTGGCAATGGTGAAGATTAGCAATGTCGACAATGTATCTCAACCGAAAGCAATGTAGCCACACTCATTCTTGAGAATCCCCTAGTTGGAGGAATACTTGGTCATTAACATGGTCATGGCAGTCTTATAGCCCGTGTTACACGATCAGGGTATTGATGATGTTACTAAGCCAAATGGATCAATTGGACCAAGGATTAAGGACGAATGTGATAATCTATCTGATTATCTCAATGATGAATGCTTCTCAAGAGATGAATGGCTAGTAAATGGTTTAGTAGAGACCACTAAGGCATTAAGGTGACTTCACCCGCTATATGTAGTCAGACGTTGCGGCCAACAAGAACGTGGAGCACATTAATGAGAATTTTAATATGCAAGCTGGTTCAGAAATACTAGAGGGGTAGTATCCGCATTCTGAGATTGTGTTTGGTACATTACCACCCATCGTCTTTCATTACAATATGGTACTTACCTTGCCTTCTAGTTTCTAGGCCAAGCCCGCCCAGTTGAGTAGGATGGTGGGTGATGTAGAGGAATTTAGTCCTCCTATGGCAATACAACGTGCCCACTTTCCTCTAGAAGAAGCAATCGAAGGGGTACAAGGAATGGACAAAGCAACACATGTGAGGGTGCTTTGTCCATTGAAGGATATTATTCCTTTTCATTCAGTTCCACATTGTACCATTGAAGAAATCCCATGATTAATAATCCAAAAGATGATTGCCGAATGACTGATTTCATGGCTAGAATAAGAAGGCTTGAATAAAGCCTAAAGGAGTCCACAATAGCTATTTTGTGAATATGGTCGATACAGACGTCTTAATCGATGAAGAATAAATGGAACTGAGGGAAGCACTTAACAAGCTGGAAGACTCCTAGGATCATTGTAACGCCTTATCCAAATCGGAGTAGTATCCTGAGGCTCCCACATGCAAATTAACGCACGACCGTCTGAATTGATCACACATGCGGATAAATTATTAGTAAATTAATCTAGATTAAATCACCAATGTGATGCAATCCAACTACATTTGAACCGAGCATGGGCCGTAAGGCCAGTTAGTCCAATAGTACTTGGCGATTGACTATACAAGCCGTGCATCGCCCGAGGTGGGACAGGAAATTCTAAAACTTGGGGAGGCCAAGGGCCTCACTGGGCTTGTGGTCCATCGCAGACATCAGGCTCAGATGATGCCCAGAAATGAATGAATCATGCCATCTACTCGGCACTTGTAAACCGTGAGTCGCCCCACTTCAAAACAAATGGCTGAAATTTTAAATCAATTGGTCCCGTTACTTGAGTCAGTGAATATAAGCATTTCAACCATCAGATCTCTTCTAAATTTACACCAAAGACTAGAAATATTTCCCTGCACTCGCCCACAAAATCTGACCCTTGATCGAGGATCGGTGACCGTTGATCGCAAATCAAACCATTGTGACCAAACTCCGCATCTGTTTGTGATCAAACTTTACCTAACCCTTCATCGGACCATGAGGCACTTGTTCCATGAATCAAATGGGCTAGGCGGCCATTAGGGCAGCCCTAACAACTCGAAATGGGCCTCACAAGGCCGTTGGAGGCAATTAGTGAAACACAGGGCCAACTGATTTAAATTCTAAGACATATATAGCATTTAAACCCCTCTCTCTCACTCCCACAAGTCTAGCAACTGTGAGAGAGAGAGAGGAAGTAGAGTAAGAAGGGTAGGGAGTGGTGTAGTGTTGGTGGTGCTGGGGATTGAAACTCCCCACACCTGCACCCTCCATTTGCCGGGCACTTCGACCCGATCGTCGTAGGAGCAAACCCCGTTCAATCCAAGGTAAAAATTGGGCTCCAATCCATCCCTCTCAAGTCTCTAGCAACATACATGCATCTTACCACCACTCCATGTAATGCAGGGCTACGGCACATCAAATTTGCGGACTCGACCATGTTAGGACAATTTCAACAGCTTTCGGTCAACAATAGGTGCGGACTGTCAAGCCCATATCCTAGTCCTACCATTCCGTAGACTCTCGCAATCCTCCCTGTCAAATTTCCTCAACTCACACCTGTAATCGGTGTTTGCACGTGACCCTGAGTCACATCTTGTATAACTGAGTCGACCCGACCCGAGACTTATACCCTAGCAACCGCGCTGTCGCCGCAATTCCAACGCCGTGTCTCATGCGCTGATGCGAAACCTAGGCCAGGAGATGTGGGCCTACGTTTATTTCGAGAAAAATGTCACACTAGAGAATTTCTACCAAATGTCAAATCAACCCATCACATCAATCAAATACACATCCTATCACAAGTACAAGTCAAGTATAAGTAACTCATCCCTCTCCCATTCCCAAAGTCAACACTCTCTCTCTCCACCCATCCCATTCTTACACTCACCCATCACCCATCGCTCACTCTTACATCACCTCTCTCTCTCTCATTTTCTCATTCCATTCAAGCAATTCTCTAGGAAAGGAAATGTCCACGAGAGGAGCCAAGTGTGGCCCACTCCCTACCCTTAGATCTCTCATCTTCACCCTTCAAATCTCATCAACTTCCATCAAAGGGAAAGCCATGGAGTTTAGGAGTCCAAGGAGCTAAAGGAGTGATATAGGTGGGTGATCCACTGTTGATTTCCATTTAAGGGCCCACTTACGATGGGACCCACTTTGATGTATTTGTTATGATCAAAGAGGGGGCCATAATGGCGCAGTCCCTCAACTACATGCGTCCCTCTCTCTCTCTATTTTACCTAATTTTTATGACTTATAATGTACGTTTCATCCATGCTATCCATCCAATGAAGCATGGGACCCACCGGTCGTGTGTGCACCGTCTAGCACGTAGGATGGTGCTAGATGCACCTATTTGTATTCTAAAAATCCATGCCATCAATCCCAGTAGTGTATAACTGCTGGTATGATGTCAGCAAGTTCTGTGGGTCCCGCTTGGTGTATGTGTTTCATCCCATGCCATCCATCTGCTTCTTATTTGGGATGTCCATCTGGACAGTCAGTAGCAACAACTACTGTATTAATGGTAGCAGTTGCTATCGTCTGAACATGAGGTATGGGTTTTATCCCAACCGTCCATTTGTCATGGATGCGGGCCCACCCCACACATGTAACACATGTGGGTGGGACCCACCTTGATGTATCTATTTTAAAATCCAGACCATCCATTGGACGGATGTCCAACCATCTGAACGCTGGACCTCTTTCAATATAATTATTATTATAACAATATAATAAATATATAGATTATATATATGTGATGGGCCCCATGTGGGACCCACGTTGATGTATTTATAATAGATATATATATATTATATATGTGGTGGGCCCCATGAGGGACCCACGTTGATGTAATTACATCTGCACCATCCCTCTGACGGTGCTTGTGAAACCCACCTTGATGTATTATTCTATATCCACAACCGTCCATCTATCATGGACGTGGGCCCACCCCACACGTGTGACACGTGTGCGTGGGACCCACCGTGGTGTATGTATTGTATATCCACTCCGTCTGTATGTCCAGGACGGTAGACCCCACTATTTTGGATGTGTTTCTCCACACCATTCATCCATTTAGCTCGTGTAGGGCCCACCCCATACATGCTGCATGTGTGGGATGGGACCCACCTTGAGGCATGTATTGTATATCTACGCTGTCCATTTTGTGGCCCGCTGTGAAGCATGTATTGTATATATACGCTATCCATTTTGCGACCCGCTGTGATGCATGTATTGTACATCTACGTTGTCCATTTTTACGACCACCGTGATGCATGTATTGTATACCTATGCAGCCCATTGGTGTAGCTCATTGATGTGGCCCACTTAATGTATATGAGGCCCATTGGTGCAACCCATTAATGCCGTTCGCTTGATGTATTTGAGGCCCATTGGTGCAGCCTATGAATGTGGCCCACCTTGATGTATTTGCAGCCCATCCATGAGGCCCACCTTGATGTATTTGTGGCCCATTCATGAGGCCTAATGTGATGTATTTATGGCCCATTCGTTGAGGCCCAATGTGACGTATTTGTGGCACATCCGTTAAGCCCCACCTTATTGCAATTGTGGCCCATTTGATGAGGCCTGATGTGAAGTATATTAGCCTATTTTTGTAGCCCGTCGTGATTTATGTATTGTATACCTATGCGGCCCATTGGTGCAGCCCATTGATGTGGCCCACTTAATGTATATGAAGTCCATTGGTGTGGCCCATTGATGCAGCCCACTTGATGTATATCAGGCCCATTGGTGCAGCCTGTGGATGCGGCCCACCTTGATGTATTTGTGGCCCATCTATAAGGCCCACCTTGATATATTTGTGGCCCATTCGTGAGGCACAATGTGATGTATTTATGGCCCATTCATTGAGGCCCAATGTGATGTATTTGTGGCACATCCATTAAGGCCCACCTTGTTGCAATTGCAGCCCATTTGATGAGGCCCGATGTGATGTATATTGGCCCATTTGATGAGGCCCGATGTGATGTATATTGGCCCATATGATAAGGCCCGATATGATGTATATGAGGCTCATGAGCGAGGCCCGATATGATGTATATGTGGCCCTTGAGTAAGGCCCATTGTGATATATATTAGGCCCTTATGTGAGGCCATGGGCCCACTATATGTTTGGCCCTATGAGGGTCATTCCTTGGGAGTAATGTTGGTTAAATGTCCACATTGATAGGCGATGATGGTTAAATGTCCGCATTGTGACCTTCCCTTAGGCCTTTGTTAGGCCCATTCTCATTATTCTAGGTCAACCCAAATCATTGGGCCCCATTGATGCTGCACGGTTCATCATCACCACAGACGGATGTCTTTGTGCTACCGGATTGGGCATATCCATGGTCGAAGGTCAATCTTTATATTTTGGTTTAGATAGGTTGTTCATCTAAGGACCCCCCACCTTGCATATAGGCCGATTGTCGAGGCCCTTTGTTAAGCCGAATGTCGAGGATGATTGTCGAGTTCGATTGTTGAGGCCGATTATCAAGGCCAATTTTCGAGGCTGGATATCGAGGCTGGTTGTCGAGGCCAATTGTCAAGACTAATTATCAAGGCCGATTGTCGAGGCCAATTGTCGAGGCTGATTATCGATGCTGATTATCGGTGCTGATTATTGGTGCTGATTATCAAGGCTAATGGTGATCATCGATGCCGATTATCAAGACTGATTATCAATGTTGATTATTGGTGCTAGTTATCGATACCAATTATGAGTATGTGACAGCATAGCATCATTATAAATGCCCATACGCATCATCTATATGTTTGTTATGAGATGTGGTTGACCATTGCATATGCCATAGGTCAAGTTGTTTATGGGACTCCCTAATAGGCGAAGTCGTCCCACATGAGCGCACGGTATGTGTGAGATTGATGCATGATTGGATTGTGTGACTCATGCATCTTGCATTTTGTGATATGACTACTGTACGCCCTAGCGATATCAGGGTCGTAGCCTCCACAGGCATATCGTGGATGGCCAGATGGGACACCAAAAATATTTGGTTCTAGCTTGGGTGAGAGTCCCAGAATCCTCTAGTACTGGAGGAGACTCCAACATCTAGACCGAGTGGATACATAAGCGTCTGGGTGTCAAATACTAGTAAGCGGCATCTCCCACTGTGTCGTGGTCGGTTGAAAGGGGGTGTGGCCTTATCCGCCCGAGTGAGGGGGCTGTAAGGTAGGCTGAATTTCACCAGCTCCTAAATGGGTCCACTATCGATGAGCCGGGTAGGCATTGGTATACTGCTGGGAGGTGGATAGTGTAGTCCCTTTCACTCGCTGGGCTGTATGGCTAGGGAGGCGACAGTCAGTGTGGAGTGTTCTAGACCCCAATGATATCCTTGAGATGAGCTATACTGATATGTAGACTTATTGAGCAGGAGTTGCATACTTAGCATTTTTCTCATTTATTCATTCATTTATCATCCACTCGGGCTATGCACAACTAATTGTTATGTGTACATTCACAATGGCCAGGATTTCAGCTGGGGCACGTGACTAACCTGAGATTAGGAGTTTACCACATTAAGTCTGACTATCCAGATTTAGGTATGGGACTGGTTTGGATAGAAGTCTCTTGTGATGGACCCCGTAGCCTGCGATATTACGTACTATCATCCCGACTTCACACTCCAGCTTGGTCATTTCATTCGCATCGCATATTGCATTGTATCCTCAGCACATAGCATTTGGTTTACTATGCTTCTGTATTGCATAACCTGATTAAGGTTGATGATATTCGTGGACTTGGTATCAGATATATGGCTTACTATGTCTCTGCATTGCATAGCTAATCTACATTGCTTCCTCAGTATATGATATTGGCTTATTATGTTTTTACATCGCATAGCCTGGATAAAGCTAATGGTATTTATGAACTTGCCATTATGTTTTTGCATTACTCTGATATTGTATTCTAAGCACGCTTACCTTGCGCACACACTTACACCACCCTCTAAGCTTTTTATAAGCTTATGCACGATAGATGCGTGCAAGTGGTGTTAGGTCACAGCAGCGTTGAGCCTGGAGCTTGCAGCTATCTGCTGGAGCTTTAGTTTTCGATATATGTATTTCCCTTTCATCACTGTACTCAAATTTCTATATTAGTGGATATGTGATGATGATGTTGCCTTCGTGATTTGGGTAAACTTGTGGTCATGCTTCTTACAAGATAAATATATTGGAAAAATCCTCCTTGTAGGAGCCCAGGATCTGAATTTGGCATATATGTGTTGGGAGTCGAGAATGGGGTACTACAGATGCTGTTGGTACAGGATTCAGCGATCGAGAATTTCGTGAGCCCCGTTTTCAAGTTTGGGTTGTGAAAAAAGTTGGTATCAGAGCATAACTTGGGAATACCTGAGGATAATATCACATACCTGCTAATAACTACCATACACTATATGATTGTTGAGAACATAAAATGATTAGATCCCCGAGTTTGAATAACATACAGACTTTCTGACGTAGCTCCCTATCGTTGTGATTATAAGGCTACATAGTATTCCAGTCTCAATCATTTCTGACCGGGATCCGAGGATTAGTAGGGTTATCATAGTGCTGATGAGGCGTCTTCAGAGCAAGAGGCTGAGATTCATGGGCATTATCCCCATCTCTTAGGTGTTTGATTATGTTGGTATGTTGTATTTTGATTATATCTATAGTGATAGGATTTCTCTCCCTTGTAAGCTCTGTATTGGTTGTGTTGTGGGTTAAATTTTGAGGATGAAATTTTTATTGTGAGGGGAGAGTTGTCATGCCCATATCCTAGTCCGTACCATTTCATAAACTCTCACAATCCTCCTGATCGAATTTTGGCAACCCACGACCTATAACCGGCGTTGCGCATGACCATGAGTCGCGTTCCGTATATTTGATCAACCCAATTGGAGACTTGTACCCTAGTGACTGCACCGTCGCCGTAGTTCCAAAGCCGCGTCTAGCGCGCCGATGCGATATCCAAGCCAGGAGATGTGGGCCCACGTTTATTTTGAGTAAAACGCCCCACTAGAGAATCTCTACCAAATATCAAATCAACTCATCACATCAATCAAGTACACATCCTATCAAAAGTACAAGTCAAGTATAAGCAACCCATCCCTCTCCCATTCCCAAAGTCAACTCTCTCTCTCTCCACCCATCCCTTTCTTACACTCACCCATCACCCATCACTCACTCTTACATCACCTCTCTCTCTCTCATTTTCTCATTCCATTCAAGCAATTCTCACGGAGAGAAAACGTCCATGAGAGGAGCCAAGTGTGGCCCACTCCCTACCCCTAGATCTCTCATCTTCACCCTTCAAATCTCATCAACTTCCATCAAAGGGATAGCCATGGAGTTTAGGAGTCCAAGGAGCTAAAGCAGGACTGATATAGGTGGGTGATCCACCATTGATTTCCATTTAAGGGCTCACTTATGATGGGACCCATTTTGATGTATGTGTTATGATCAAAGAGGGGCCCATAGTGGTGGGGTCCCTCAACTACACGCGTCTCTCTCTCTCTCTCTCTCTCTCTCTCTCTCTCTCTCTCTTTTCCCTAATTTTTATGGCCCACTTATGATGTACGTTTCATCCATGTTGTCCGTCCGATGAAGCATGGGACCCACCTGTCATGCATGCACCGTCCAGCACGTGAGACGGTGCTGGACACACCTGTTTGTATTCAGAAAATCCAGACCGTCAATCCAACAGCGTATAGTTGTTGGAATGTCATCGGCAAGTTTTGTAGGTCCCGCTTGGTGTATGTATTTCATCCCATACCGTCCATCTGCTTTTCTTATTTAGGTCATCCATCTAGACGGTCAACAGCTACAGCTGTTGTATTAACGACGGCAGCTACTGCCGTCTGAACATGAGGTATGGGTTTTATCCCAACCGTTCATTTGTCATGGACGTGGGCCCACCCCACACGTGTAACACATGTGGGTGGGACCCACCTTGATGTATATATTCTAAAATCTAGACCATCTGTTGGACAGACATCTAACCATCTGGACGCTGGACCTCTTTCAATATAATTATCATTATAATAATATAATATATATATATATATTATATATACGTGGTGGGCCCCATGTGGGACCCACGTTGATGTATTTATAATAGATATATATATATATATATATATATATATTATATGTGGTGAGCCCCATGTGAGACCCACGTTGATGTAATTACATCTGCACCGTCCCTCTAGACGGTGCTTGTGAAACCCACCTTGATGTATTATTCTATATCCACAACTGTCCATCTGTCATGGACGTGGGCCCACCCCACACGTGTGACACATGTGGGTGGGACCCACCTTGGTGTATGTATTGTATACCCGCTCCGTCCATATGTCTAAGACAGTGAACCCCGCTGTTTTACATGTGTTTCTCCTCACCGTTCATCCATTCAGCTCATGTGGGGCTCACCCCACACATGCTGCACGTGTGGGATGGGACCCACCTTAAGGGATGTATTGTATATCTACGCTATCCATTTTGCAGCCCGTCGTGATGCATGTATTGTATATCTACGCTATCCATTTTTGCGGCCCGGCGTGATGCATGTATTGTATACCTATGCAGCCCATTGGTGCAGCCCATTGATGTGGCCCACTTGATGTATATGAGGTCTATTGGTGTGGCCCATTGATGCACCCCACTTGATGTATATGAGGCCCATTGGTGCGGCCTGTGGATGCTGCCCACCTTGATGTATTTGTAGCCCATCCATGAGGCCCACCTTGATGTATTTGTGGCCCATTCATGAGGCCCAATGTGATGTATTTATGTCCATTCATTGAGGGCCAATGTGACATATTTGTGGCCCATCCGTTAAGGCCCACCTTATTGCAATTGCGAGGCCTGATATGATGTATATGTGGCCCTTGAGTAAGGCCCATTGTGATGTATATTAGTCCCTTATGTGAGGCCATGGGGCCACTATATGTTTAGCCTTATGAGGGCCACTCCTTGGGAGCAATCTTGGTTAAATGTCCACATTGATGGGCGATGATGGTTGAATGTCCACAATGTGACCTTCCCTTAGGCCTTTGTTAGGCCCATTCTCATTATTTTGGGTTAACCCAAATCATTGGGCCCCATTGATGCTACATGGTTCATCATCGCCGTAGACGGATGTCTCCGTACTGCCGGATTGGGCATATCCATGGCCAAGGGCCGATCTTTATGTTTTGGTTTAGATCGGTTGTTCATCTACGGACCCTCCACCTTGCATATAGGTCGATTGTCGAGGCCCTTTGTTAGGCTGAATGTTGAGGCCGAATGTTGAGGCCGATTATCGATACCGATTACGAGTATGTGACAGCATAATATCATGATACATGCCCATACGCATCATCTGCATGTTTGTTATGAGATATGGTTGACCATTACATATGCCATAGGGCAGGTTGTTCATGGAACACCCTGATAGGAGGAGTCATCCCACATGAGTGCACGGTATACGTAAGATTGATGCATGATTAGACTGTGACTCATGCATTTTGCAGTTGCTGATATGACTACTGTACGCCCTAGCAATATCAGAGCCATAACTCCACATGCATATCATGGATGGCCAGATGGGATACTAGAAATATTTGGTTCTAGCACTGTGGGCACATAGGATGTCCTTGGGTGAGAGTCCCAGAATTCTCTGGTACTAGAGGAGACTCCAACGTCTAGACCAAGTGGATACATGAGTGCATGGGTGTCGAATACCAGTAAGCAGCATCTTTCACTATGTCGTGGTCGGTTGGAAGGGGGTGTAGCCTTATCCGCCCAAGTGAGAGGGTTGTAAGCTAGGCTGAGTTTGAATAGCTCCCAAATGGGTCCGCTATCGACGAGCCGAGTAGGCATTAGTATACTGCTGGCAGGCGGATAGTGTGGTCTCTTCCACTCACTGGGCTATGCGGCTAGGGAGGTGGCAATCAGTGTGGAGTGTACTAGACCCCGGTGATATCCCTGAGATGAGCTATACTGATATGTGGACTTATTGAGCTAGAGTTGTATACTCAACATTTTTCTTATTCATTCATTCATTCACCATCTACTTGGGCTGGTGGTGCGCAACTAATTGTTATGTGTACCTTCACAATGGCCAGGATTTCGGTTGGGGCGCGTGACTAACCTGAGATCAGGAGTTTATCACATTAAGTCTGACTATCTAAATTTAGGTATGGGACTGGTTTGGATAGAAGTCCCTTATAATGGACCCCGTAGCCTGCGATACTACGTACTATCATCCCGACTTCACACTCCAGCTTGGTCATTTCATTTGCATCGCATATTGCATTATATCCTCAGCATATAGTATTTGATTTACTATATTTCTAATTGCATAACCTGATTATGGTTGACGGTATTCGTGGACTCGGTATCTAATATTTGGTTTACTATGTCTCCACATTGCATAGCTGATCTACATTACTTCCTCAAATATGATATTGGCTTATTATGTTTTTGCATCGCATAGCCTGGATAAGGCTGATGGTATTTATGAACTTTCCAGCATGTTTCCTCATTAATCTGACGTTGCATTCTGAGCACGCTTACCTTGCACACACACTTACACCACCCTCTAAGCTTTCTATAAGCTTATGCATGATAGATGCATGCAGGTGGCGTTAGGTCTCAGCAGCGTTGAGCCTGAAGCGTGCTACTGTCTACTGGAGCTTTGGTTTTCGATATATGTATTTTCCTTTTAACACTGTACTTAAATGCTTATATTAGTGGATATGTGATGATGATGTTGCCTTTGTGATTTGGGTAAACTTGTGGTTATGCTTCTTACAAGATAAATGTACGTTGGAAAAATCCTCCTTATAGGATCCTAGGTTCAGAATCTAACGTATAGGCGCTGGGAGCAAAGAATGGGGTACTACAGAGGCTGTCGGCACTGGATTCGGCTATCAAGAATTTTGTGAGCCCGATTTCCAAGTTTGGGGCATAAAACAAACCATTACCTTTAGGTGACTGATTATCGTGCATTGTGTAGATTTTAGTAAATGTGTGTGGTATATTGCTCTTGCATGTTGCTAGATTTTTGGACTGCATGTTTGGGACCATAGATTTAGGATTTCCTAAAAATGTGGAGAGGGGTTTAGGCCCCAAACACCCCTAAATGTGTGGAATGCTGAGTTGCATGTTTAATTAGGGTGTAAGCATTCGATTTCCCCAATTATTGCTGATTTATTGTTGAATTTGTTGCATGACAAATATGTTAGGTGGTAAGGAGTGAAATGTTGTCAATTTGTTGAATTGCAGAATTAATTGCATTTAAAATCCCCGCCACATGGCTGATTTGTATGATTCATGCTGGCATATACAAAATTGAATTGTTGTGAATGGGTGCATGGCTATTCATCTGGTTAAATAGTTGGAATATGTTGAACATGATCCTTAGGGTTTGGTAAAGGTTAGTATATTGTTTTCCATGTACTTAAATTGCTAATTATACTTGTTATTTGTGAATTGTCCTTAAATTTGATAATACATGAAATTTAGTAGTGCATATGCCCATTATGGATTGGCCAATTAACTAAAATCACTTAGGCGACCTTCCGTTGGACTGGCCCACGAGTAGATCTGACCCGACTAGTTAAACCATAAAGTGTTGGATGTAGTTGGACTACATGAGACGTCGTTCTCAGGCCGATCAGTTTATGGTTCAGCTTGTCGGGGTATATTAGCTCACAAATCGGTCATCCTTGTATGTTAACCATGGTTGAACACACCTGTATGAACCCAAAGTACCTTGAGACCCTTGCACCTACTGTTAATTGTGATTTACGGCCCACAAGATTCATGAGTCGGGGATGGTGGTATGGGACACTATGCTCATACTGTCAGCCTACGCTGGGGTGACAAGCCTCCCCTTAGTGACCAGTGAGCACCAAGACTCGTGAGCCGGGGACGGTGATATAGGACACTGCGCCTCTGTTGGCCTATGTTAGGGTCACCACCTCCCCATAGTGGCTGCGAGTAGGACTTTGAAGTCCTAATTGTTTTCATCGGAGCTTAAGAACTATGGGATTGAAGAACCCACGAGGGCTAAGGACTGCGAGAGTCATATGACCACGGCCATTATTCCGTGCGATCGGATTAGGGCAATGCTTTTGATAAGGGTATTCTGGTTTCCCCAACCTGATGGATGCATGAATCTAATTAATCAATTGGGCTGCCATGTTCCATGACATTGGATTATCTATTGTGGCAATTCGGCAGTCGAGGTCGCACTGAGGGAGTGTTGGTCATTGCGATCGTTAGATGTTATCGTTCGAGGGAGTGTTAGTGGTGAGGGGCATACATCATATCATTAAACCATACATTGCATTAACCAAGAGTACTTAGGATTCTATGATGTATGTTGTTCACTAAATCTACTCTTATGCATGATAATTTGTGTAGCCTACTGCTAATGGTACCACTGAGTTAGCTACTCAGTCCCACTCTGGGACGGTGTTCTAAAACACCAACTAGAATCTGGCATAAATGTAGGAACACTGGAGCATGATGCACTGAAAGATGTCAGTGCGGACAGCGATGAGGAACGGGAGTACTTCCAGACTTTTGGTGGACCCTACTAGCTCGATGGATGACGGTGGGATTGGCCAAGGCCTAATCTTTTTGGGGAGTGATATGAGGATGGGACTGGGTCCCTAGTAGAAGACATTGTGGATGTTGAAATTTATATTGGATATTTTACTTTATTCATAGTACTTGAACTTCTTAATTATTTTAAATGTTTAGCATGCTTGGTTAATTCTCCATTGCCCACTAATACTTGATATTCACATGCATTTGAGTCCTATTAGGGCATACGTGGCACTCAGGAGTTTGAGAGCCAAGTTCCTACTCGGTCCTTGAAATTCGAGGTGCTACAATCATGTTCAAGACCCCTTAGTAGAAGTTAACCTAGGGACCAAGCAAGATCCTAAGCCAACTTTTATCAGTGGACTAGTTAAGCCCTAAGATAAAGTGGAGTTGACCAGTTTGCTCAAAGAGTTTGTCAATTGTTTTGCATGGGATTACCATGAGATGTAAGGGCTAGATTAGAGCTTGGTCGAGCATAGGTTGCTAATAAAGGAAGGATCAACTGCATAAGCAACCCCCCCAGGCGGATGACGACAAAAATAACCAAGAAAATAAAGGAAGAAATCAAATGACTATTAAAGGTTGGTTTCATCAGGCCTATTAAATATGTCGAATGGATCTCAAATGTGGTTCCAATTGTAGAAAAGAATGGTAAGTTGCGAGTCTACGTCGAGTTTCTAAAATTTAAATCTAGTAACACCAAAGGATGAATATCTGATGCCGGTGGCCGATTAGTTGATCGATAAAGCAATCAGACATCGGGTGGTGTCCTTCATCGATGGCCATTTCTCCTATAACGAGACTTATATCGCATTGGATGATGTGCCGAAGACCACATTTAGGTGACTTGGCCCTTTAGGAACCTATTACTAGGTGGAATGTCATTTGGGATCAAGAATGCAAGGGCCACATGTCAAATGGTGATGAACGTCATATTTAATGATATGATCGACAAGTTTATGTAGGTTTACATCGATGACGTAGTGGTATGGTCGATCGACATAGAGGATCATATTGCTCATTTATGCAAGTTGTTTGAGCGAATGAGACTTCATAAGCTGAAAATGAATCCCCTTAAATGTGCTTTTGGAGTGTCATCCGATAGTTTTTTGAGATTTCTATCATATTGGTGAGGGATCGAGATAAACCAGAACAAGGCTCGAGCAATCATAAATGCTCACCCGCCAAAGAAAAAGCTAGAATTGTTGCGGTTTCTTGGCCAGTTAACTTCATGTAGATATTTATATCTAATTGTGTAGGAAAAACTAACATATTTTCTTTATTGATGAAATTGAGCAGGGGATTGAAGTCAAGTGGGAGGCAGAACATCAGCTAGCTTTTGAAAAGATTAAGGAATATCTGATGAAGTTATCATTGTTAATGCCACCAGTCGAAGGTTGACCCATTAAACTGTATGTTACAGCATCGGCAAAGTCGGTCAAAGCCCTTCTACCCCAAGACAACAACGATTAGAAAGAGCATGCAGTCTATTATCTGAGTTGGACGGTCCTTAATACCAAAAGATATTATTCTACAATAGAGAAGTTATGCTTATCATTGTACTTTACAGCTACCAAATTAAGGCATTATTTGTTGGCCAAAAGAGTATATGTAATAACATTGACCGATTTAGTAAAATACATGTTGAATCGAAAATTTTGAATGAACGAATTGGCAAATGGGTGTTGGCTCTAATTGAATTTGATCTTCGTTATGTTCCCTAAAAGATAATAAAAGGTTAGGCAATAGCTAACTTCCTAGCCAATCATTTGTCTGACCTTAAACTCAGCTTTCCCCAGGAGCTTTAGATATGTATTGTACATATCTAACTCTATGGAAATTGATTTTTGATGGTTTAAAGATGCACAAAACCTCAGGAGCTGGAATCATCCTAATTGTACTAAATAGAAACATGTAAGAATTTGCATCTCAGTTGGAATTTGAGTGCACCAATAATCAGGCTGAGTATGAAGCTATGATAATCGACCTAGAATTGTTAATGGAGCTAGGTGCATGAAGTGTGATGATTGTGGCTGATTCACAATGGTGATAAACCAAATGGCAGGATTCTTCAAATGCACTAGCCAAGAACTTTTAATATATTACGCCTTGGCATTTGTAAAATCCCGTACTTTTTTATACTTGGGTATTACCATAGAAATCTAAATTGGTTTACACATGTGTGGGAATACACGTAGCTTACATTATACATCATCATCAAGCAATTCACAATCTGTCCATCTTAACCATTTGATTTGGACTATGATGACAATGGACCCTTAAGTGTGGAGTTCAATCCACCCTAGATCTCTAATGGCTTTTCAACCATCTGAATTTGGGCTAGGACAACCCATAACACATCTGCAAGTTCTAAAGTCAATCCACTTTGAATTGATCATTGATTGCTGGTAGTAAGGTTGCATCACAGATGATCATCCGACCCGCAATCTAAGCTGGCATTTGAGGCTTGCATTATCATATCTATACACTTCAAATTCATTTGATCGCAAGGATAAATCAAACCTCATTTTTTATCCTAACCTAATGTGTATAACCTTTCAATCCAACCATAAGTTAGACAACTTATTTAATTGACCATAAGATCAATCCATAAGGATTAATATTAATCCATAATTAAGTTATCCAACCATTGATATTTTAGGTAGACCATCTGATCATCACTAAATTGACTTAATACATGATCTAAGCCCTTAAACTCGGATCATTAGACTTGAAAATGATTCTATTGTCTTGTTGGTGGGAATCAATACTTAAAACCTAAATGCACTTAATGTTGCCCACCTGAGTTTTAGATCAGCCCCATCCTTGAACCCATGGTCCAAAATGGGTGGACTAAAGGGATGAACTGAGTGGATCTTATAAAACATCACCATGGGGCCCATACCTGTTACGTGTGTGCCTGGGGTGGTCCACCTGCGGCACACCAAACTTAAACTCGAGTCAACCAGGGTTTGACCCGAGCCCAAAGAAGGAAAGATCGTTCTCTCTTTTCCTCGTTTTCCTACCATCTAGATCAACATGGACAATCTGAACCATCCATCTGGTGCAGACAGGGATTTCGACGAAAACCTAGCTGGTCTCACACCCTAGGTTGCACGAGCGTGCACACGAGTTCGAGCGCAAACAAGTTGCATAAGATAAGTATCAAAAATCTAATTTTTCTGCCATGCTAACAATCCGAGTGGGATTATTTGCTTCCAATCCTAGTCGTCCAATCATCACATCCTAGCCATCCATTTATAGCCACGGAATTAGGGCTTTCCACAGCTAGGGCCATATGTAAAAAGGATCTTTTCGTTTAATGTGTTGGCACGATCCCAGCCACCCATCTGCTTCTAGAAACTTCTCTAATCAATTCAGATCATTTAAAGGAGGATGTTTCATCCAATGAAGTACAAAAACCCTATCTAGGTGGAGATAATCCGCAACCGTAACTAGTTCTTCCTAGTTTTTTTGAAAACTAGCATATTCCTTCTTCCTTAGAACCCACCACCCAAATGAACCTGGAGCTTTAATTCGAGCATTCTTCGAGCTCCCTTACATTGATCTAAGACATCTAGTCAAAAGAAGATGAAGAAAAAAGTAGCAGTTGAGGCTTTTTCATTAACAGGTATTGCCATCTTCATTAAGAAGCAATCAACATTTAACCTTGATGTGTCAACTGAGTTGGATCATCGTGTTATTTCTGAAACCTTGATTCATTTAGGAACTATTCAAATTGAGTCATGGAAGATAGATCGAAGGGTGGGTCAGTTCAACTCATGTAGGTCTGTTAAGTCGAGTTATCGAGTTTGGGTTTCATCAGCTCGCTGAGTCGATCGGTACTTGGATGAGTTAAGTTGTGTTGAACTCGTTGTTGGTATAGTGTGCTCAAAAGAAATAGAGGAGAAAAGAGGTGAGAGATCTTTGTCGTCTGTTGATGTCATTCGTCTCTACTCACTCGTCGCCCCTACCCTGCCCGTCCATCCGATAAATAATTAAATCCTGTGATCTTTTCCTACCTATTTTTTTGATATTTGGGAGTTTAACCAGATCAGCTCGAACCATGTCCATGGCTAGCAGCTCGATCACCGATCACCGGTCGTTGTATTCTATATTACAAATATATATATATAAATTAAATTTTAAAAAAAAACCCTAAACGGTAAACCCTATATTATATATTAATTATACATAAAAAAAATTCATTATATATATATATATTAAAAATCCTAAAACCTTTCTAGAGATGGATGGATGGATGATTGGTTGGATGGTTGGATGGATGAATGGGACTTGAGAGGGATGGATGATTGGTTAGATGGATGGATGGATGGATGGATGGGACTTGGGAGGGATGGATGGATGATTGGTTCCATGTTTGGATGGATGGATGGATGGGACTTAGAAGAGATGGATGGATGATTGGTTGGATGGATGGATGGATGGATGGATCATAGATGTGATGGATAATTAGATGGATGGATAGATGATGCATATTGTATAAATATAATATAAATTATATATATTGGATAATAAATATTATATATATATATATATTAATGTTAGAATTTAGATTGTAAATGACTTAATGTTTTTGTTAGTTATCATTTATCAATTATGTGATTTTAAATGTTAAATTGTTAAAGTAATGTTAATATTAATGCTATTTTTTGTAATTGTTAATTGTTATTATTAATGCTAATGTTATGTTGTTAAATTAATGTTATTCTTATTGTTTAATCAATTACGTTAATTTTTTAATATTTTATTATTATAGTATAGGATAATCAGTTGCCCATTTGAAGATTTTTATGTTGCCAAACATAGATTTAGTGTGTTTTTGTATGCATAGAAATTCTCAAATTGTCCCTTTTTAGACAGTTCAATGTTGAATAAATAAAAATATTTTCATTTATTCTAATTTAAATGGATATGCGGTTTATCTCTCCTATTCTTTCTGGATATATTTCTTGCATTTGTGTCCGTCATCAAATATCTACACTTTGTGTAGATAATTGATATGGGAATCAAATACAAGATTAATATATCTGGAGAAATAAGGAGAGGTGCTACCGAAATTTTGGCATGACATTTAAATTAAAAAATAAAAGCATTTCAATTTATTCAACATTGAATGGGTGACTGATTTAAACACTTAAGAAATTCTATAAAATTTAGAGGACATTTATATACACATCACTTGTGTTGATAAGTGCTTAAAAGTTAGTTTCCTATCTTTATATTTATAGATAGTTAGTAAAGAATTCCCAACTACCCATGCTACTGGTATGTCGACCATATCTCTTCTTATTGTTGAGGGAGAGGGGTCTTTAGTTACAAGCAATGAAATGAAAGAAAAGGTTAGCTGTGTGGGATGATTTTAAAGAAATTCTAGTTAATAATGTGCTAAAGATTAGATATATGCACTGTAAATCACTATACAGCAAAAAATCCTAGGGGGTCAACTGCTCATTTAAACAAATAAAGGCAAAGTTATTGAAAGAGACCAAAAATCTCAATTCCATGCCAATAGTTGCTATCATTATCAAGTCTGAATGGGATGTGTTTTAAGGTAAACTTTTCACACTTAAGTTTGAAAAAGAGAAGTTGAAAGAGTGGTATGCAAGACTTGCGATCGTTGATGAAAAATCATTTAGAATGATAGAGAGTAAAGTTTTCATGAGATACAGTAAATTTCTTAATACTTAGGTTGAAAAGGCCTCCCATGCTACTGTGAAGAAGGAGTGCATGAAGATGTACACAAGTGAAAAAATGAAACCGAAAACAATTTTAACATCAGTTTCAAGATTAAGTTTGACTTCTGATTTGTAAACAGCGTCTAATCAAAGAAAGGGATACATTTTATTGACCACACATTATGTTTACGAAGATTGAAAATTTTATAAGAGAATTTTAAACTTCCGTCACATTCTTCGTCCTCATACTGTTTTGGCTATTTCAGATTGCATTTATAACTATCTACGAGATTGGGGCATTGAAAATAAAATCTCTTTAATAACTTTAGATAATGCTTCAGCAAATGACAATGTAATATCATTCTTACGTAACTAGTTCAAGGCAACCAGCAATTTATTTTTTGAGGAAAAAATATTCTAAGTTCGGTGTTGTACCCACATACTAAACCTAATTATATAAGAAAAGCTAAAAACAATTGACCCTAGTATAGAGAACATAAGAGAGTTATACATAACGGGGTCATCTTCAAGATTGAGTATATGGAGTGATATAGTATAACAATTGAATGTAAAAACTTAAAAAACTTTAAAGTTGGATGTACGCACACATTGGAATTTAACTTTTGAAATGTTGGATTCGGCAATGAAATTAGAACTTACATTTCCTGAATATGTGGCGTGTGATAGAACGTATTCTTGGTTGCCTACTGATGAATATTGGAGCAAAGCAAAAGAAGTTCACAAGTTTCTTAAAGATTTTTATGATTACACAAAGATATTTTCTAGAAATAAGTATCCCATAGCAAATATATTTCTTCCATCTATTTGGAAGATCAAGGAAGCCCTAAGAAAAAGTATCATTGAAGGTTCTTATTTTTTTTACAACTTATGGCACTTGGTATGTAAATGAAATTTGATAAGTATTGGGACAAATGTCATTTGTTAATGGCCTTAGCAATTGTTCTTGATCCTCAGTGCAAAATGAGCTATGTTAAGTTCATTTTTATGAAGATTTATTCTAATTAAAGGGTGATAACCGAAACCTCCAAGGTTCGTGACGCAGTCAAAGAATTGTATACTACGTACACAACCACAGCAAGTGATAAAGAAGTTAGAGCTCTCGTTGTTTCTTCAAGCGATGACAATATACTAAATGATGAATACATGTATTTATTAGCACAAGAAGATACATATAATGATACGAAAGAACCAGAGTTAGCCTTGTATCTCAAAAAATTAATTGTAAGCCTTGTATCTCAAAAAATTAATTGTAAGGCGCTAGAATTCATACTTCGATGTTTTGGAGTAGTGGAAGTTGAGAGTTAGTGAATAAAAATACCCTACACTATCGGTAATGGCACGAGACATATTGCCAATTCCAATTTCAACGATGGCATGAGAATCTGCTTTTAGGACAAGAAGTAGGATTATGAGCAAGCATCAAAGCTCTCTTTCACCAAAAATAATTAAAGCATTAATTTGTACGCAAGATTAGTTGCATCCGATTTGGGAAGGTAACAATTTTAATACTGACGAAGAGGAAGAGAACGAGTCTCAAGACGAGATTTCACATGTAACAACAGCAACGTGAATGAGCTTAGGTTTAAAATTATCCTTAATTTCTTAAAACTTGAAAATGATGTAATGTGTACTTTTATGTTATGTTGATGGGGGTTATAAGTGCAATGCATCGATGACTTTTATTTTATTTTCCAATCATGCTTTTGTTTATGTTATAATTCATATTTCATTATTGATTTTATATCCCATATTTCATTTTTCTTCTATTTTTCATATTTCATTATTGTCAAATTACTAATTTCTCTAATACAAAGTGTAGATATGTTTTCAAGTGAACCATCGACTGACATTTGGGACGATGTTCCTTAGTCCACTCTCCAATATCTGGAAAATTGAAGATGTTGTGTCATTTGTGTGGGGTCTAGTTTGTTAATAAAACTAATCGGCTCAGGTTACACTTATCATGTTGGGGTGGAGATGCAAAATCATGTCTTAAAACCCCAAAGGAAGTCCAATTTCTTTTTCAGGCCCTTATTGATTCGAATAAAAAACATTCCACTCCTCCATCTAAACTTTCTAAGGCAAAGGAGGAAGCTAGATTATTAGCATTAGAAGAATAATAATTCTAACTCTCCTTGAAACATAATATGGAATAGGCTTCTAGACATCAACAATGTCCTCCAAGACAGCATGATGCAGAAGTAGGATCAAGCTTCATAAATAAAAAGAAGAAGATTAACAAACCATCCATGTTTATCTACAGTCTTGGTGCATTTTATAGGGTGTTGGGAACTACATATAAATCTGCTCAGAAAGAAAGTTTGAAAATTCTAATTCAAACTATATAAGAGTACGATAAAAAGTTATCTCCACCTTCTGATTTAGGAGAGGTGAACGAGTACATATATGAAGAATTGGATAGTAGCTCGAGCTCGGCAAATGAATCTCCTCTCCAGCAGTAATTAGTAAATAACGATAGTAAAAAAACTTTTTTATTGCTGCTATAACTTTGCAAGTTTGTAATTAGAATATTTTTAGTTTTCAGTTTGTATATTTTTTTTATTTTTAGTTTTATTATGTTATTCATTAAATGTTATGTACAAGTACAACTTTAACTTGAAACTTCCGACCTCAAACTCAAACTTGAAAACTCAAAACTTGAACTCGAACGCGGCTCGAAAGTTTGAGCTCGAACTCAGCTCAAACTAGCTTGAGTGGCTGACCGAGCCAAGTTGAGCTGGATAGAGTGGCTCGGTCACCGAGCCAAACTGAACTCGAGCTGGGGGTAACAACCGATCGAGTCGAGCCTAACTTGACTCGGTTCGACCCAGTGTTTAGCTCTACTGGCGAGAAGCAGGATGTAGATTTCAGAGATATGTGGCCGTATCTGCTCCAAGAGAAGATGTGAAATCTTGCAGATCAAGCCTAGCTGCATTTTATTCTCTTTATATGATAAATTTTTTATTTCTTGTATTTGTTAGTATTAAGACATTAGTTTGTTTAAGCCCTCTGGGCAACCACTCACGTATCTTGAATTTATATATAGACTTTCCTTTATGTTTAGTTTATTTCTCTTCTGATGAACTGTTAACTCTGTAAAAGAAAAAGAAAAAAATATACTTAAAATTTGGGCTATCTATAAAGGTTAACACTCTGGGTACTAAACTCGGGTTATGAAAATCTAGGTGTTACACCAAATGTTGGATGGCTTTGATGAAGTAGAATTAATGCACATTACTCAGGATTAAAATATCGATGCCAACGAAATGGCGTAGTTTGCTGCAAGACCAGATATCCTTAAAAGATAGGCCGAAAGAATGGTCACCATCCAAAGGAGGTCTTTGCCTTCGGTTTTTGAAAGAAAAGTTATTATGGAAATATGTTGGGTTGAAATAAAAGAAGAAGACTGGAGAGCTCCTCTCATGGGTTATCTTCAAAGCCCATGAACTAAAGTCAGCAGAGATTGAGGAGGTTGGCTATTACTTATGTCATGATCGATAGTGAATTGTACCGAATGGGGCCGATGGTGTTTTGTTAAGGTGTTTAGCCAAAAGAGAAGCCTCACTGGCAATGGGTGAGGTTTATGAAGGGTTATGTGGAGCTCACTAGGCCTGTAGAAAAATAAGGCTCACACTTAGGTGTTACAGGTATTTTTGGCCAACAATGATGGCTGATTGTATTCGATACGCCAAAGGATGTGAGGCCTACCAAAAAAATGGGTCGATTCAACACATGACCACGACCGAGATACACTTAATCATCAAATCATGGCCTTTCATGGGGTGGGCAATTGATTCGATAAGTCAAATCCATCCACCTTCAACATGCATGGATTCTTTCATCATCATAGCTAGTAGCTATTTCACCAAATGGGTAAAGACAGACCCATAAAAGGGGTTGGCCATGGAGAAATTATTAAATTCATTAAGAATAATATTATCCATCAGTTTGGAATCTCATAATCAATTACTTCGAACCGAGGTGTCGCGTTTTAAGTAAAGAAATTGAAAGTCACGGCTAATAAGTATGGAATCAAGATTTTACATTTGACATCATAATATGCGCAGGCTAATGGTCAAGTCCAGGCCAAGAATAAAGTGATTAAGTATATTTTGAGGAAAAGGATTGAAGAAAATTCTCATGAGTGGATTAAAAAATTGTCCAAGGCACTTTGGGCATACAAAAATTTGCCTCGTACTAGTACTAGTATGAATCTTCTTACACTAACGTATGGACACGATGCAGTGGTGCCTTTAGAAATTACGGTGCCATCATTGAGAGTTATACATCAAGCTGAGTTAACTCCTCCCAAGTTCACAGAAGTAATGTTGGTCGAGTTTGAATGATTGGATGAGACTCAAATGAAGGTCATTAATTTTGTCATCACCAACAAAGCTATTGTCACCTGGGCAAATAATAAAAGGGTGAAAGGGAAATCCTTTGGGGAATGAGATAAAGTCTAGAAAGTGGTGTTACCAACAAAGAACACAGACCATGCCTTAGGTAAAAAATGGTCACATACGTGGAATGGAACATACGTTGTCATCCAAGTCCTCAAGGGTGGAGCCTATATCTTACGGGATATGAACGAAAAAGATGCAAAGGCTCCGATCAATGACGAATTCTCAAACACCTACTATCCTTCCTTATGGGAGATGGTGCAACATCGGGCTGAGTAGTGTGAAAAGATAAATAAATGCCCTACTGTAGACAATAGAATGAAGAAAAAATAATTTTTTTCATTACAAGAAGAGGGCCTTGAGTCATGTTATGATAACCCCAAGTACAGGGCTACAATGTAGTAATAACTCGATGAGACTAAGGTCATACCCACATGGACTTATGATTGTGTGATTTCTGAAACACTTTAGAACTAGAACTAGAACTACTTCAAAGATCTAATTAAAGAGTGATATTGTAATTAAGAAGGAATTTAATAAAATTAAAATACTAGAGCTCCAAGGATCCACTTATAGCTCTAAGGATCCACTTATATCTATATCTTAATGTTTATTTCACTTGATTCAATTGGATTACTCAACTGGTATCGAAGTCTTATCCTATCCAGCTGGATAATAGAGTGGTTAAATCATTATTCATATATCAAAACATATTTGAACTTCAATTGAATTGGTTCTCACATGTAATGACCCGGAAAATTTCGTACTAAGACCCAAGTATTACCTCAAATTCTTTAGAAGTTAATGTGGGTTAACTAGCGCTAATCTCGATTGCTTGTGAAATTAGCACCAATCACTTTAAATTTGATCTGCAAGACTCAAAACCTGTAAATCGTTAGCGCTATATTACCCTGAAATCTAGGATTCAACGCTAAATCCAGTTGCTCTCGGGAGTACTTGGAAACCTTGTATCGGACCTGGACTGCGCGTCGAAAGTCCGATAGCGATGATCTTAGACAATTATGATCACCTTGTGGGCTTGACCATCACCTCAGAAATCAAGTCCAGATGATGTCCTGAGTCGATTTGCTTGAGTCCAGAGTGAAGAGTGTGAGAAAGGTGAGAAATTAAATATGAATTTATGAAATCTGAGTCGTGTCACTTGCGCGACGATTTTAAGCAATCTGACCATTGGATTCTGACCCAAATTTACCCTCGGATCAGGGAAGATGGCCCAGGCATGTCATAGTGCCGGTGGACCTGATCGAGTTTCGGTGACCGTTGAATTGAGATTGGTCCGCCATGAGTGATCTATAAATCCGATCGGTACAAAAACTCAGCCTGTCCTAGATCTATGGTCAGTGAGCTTAAGTCCGACCGCACGTGGAAAAGGGACACCAGAAGTGCTCCGTTAGACCGAAATAGACCCAATTTGGTTATAACCTAAGTATACCTTGGTCCTGGGACTATTTTCATCAATTTTAAGCCTATATAAAGACCTTAAACCCTCACTCTCAAATTCCATACGAATTTCCTAAACCCTAACTAAGAGAGAGAGAGGAAAAGAGAGAAAAAGTGAGAGAGAAGTTGGTGAGTCATCTTGAGATTCTTCCCTGTTATTCTGCGTACCTAAACCATCACTTCTGAATCGTTATTCTGGAGATTCTAAGTTCATTCTTGGGTAAGTCAATCAAACCCTAACTTTTTTGGGAGCTTAGAATAGTCTAAGTGTTGATGTAGCTCTTTTATTCATGCCTTAGGTTATCTAGTCGCCGTTGACGAAGACTTATCGTCTGAATCAGATCTGTTGCGCACTTTCTGGTTTAAGGTGCAGACTATATTCGTATAGGTTATGGTTTTTAAGGCTTTCAATGTCGGTTAATGGTATATTATTGTTGTGGATGAAATTTCACATGCCAAATGCGACGATTATATTGCGTTCCTGATATATATGAGCTACATTGAGATTTGTGTATTCCTTGTATATGTAGAAAGTATCGTATATATATGAAATACGAACATGTGTTTACCATGATTACTTATCGTGTATTCGTGCTAGTTGTATGTGTATCAACTCCTTGACGAAAGGAATTGTCTAAATGTGTGTTATCACCAACATACGTCATGTATGTTGGAATATGTAGTCTAAGTGTTTGTAGAAATGTCTGAATGATCTAGTGTGTAATATATTATCCTATTTACGGGTGTTGAGAAGAGATTCTCAACTATCTTATCGATGTGTATGATTTCCTACATGCAATTTATATTCTTTGTTGTTTAAATTCAGGCACTACTTATGTGTAAATCCATGTTAAGTTGATATTTATCAAATGCTCACATACTGTATGATTAGAATTGTTGATCCATTACCGTTTTGAATTGCTAGTATGAATATCTATTATGCTTGAATGTGTTTGGGACTATGAAATAGTCCAGGAAATCGGAAATAGACCTTGAATTCGTGGCCGAGGTTGTTTTCGCCATGTAGGACGTGTTTGACGAACCTGAGTCGTATTAGGGTTGACGGCAGTGGTTTGGCCATACGGAGTGTTTGCGCACTCTATGTCGTTCGATCAACGTGCGCTTGTGCTAGTCGAGCTTGTCAGGTAACCCGATTGTCCCGGTGGATGTGCACCATGTATGGACGTTATTGTTTGAATCTAGGGCACCAAACTTACCAATGCAATCCCATTAACCATTGTACCTCGATCCACTAAGACTCATGAGCCGGGCATGGTGGTATGGGATACCGTGGTAGAGCTGTCGGCTAGTGACCAGTCAGCACACTAGACTCGTGAGCCAATTATAGTGGTATGGGACACTATATTCGTGCTGTCGGCTTACATTGATTGGTGATGAGCCCTTTTTAGTGACCTTGAGCATACCTTGATACTGCATTGAGGCAACGAGCCTTAGGGTAGTAACTAAGGTATGATAGGCATACATTGATTAGTGACAAGCCCTTTGCAGCGACCTAGAACCACATGATCGTATGAGATTGTCTAGGACTGACGACCCTAGAATGGATCACCATTTGAAAATTGATATGAGGAAGGTACCTTAGCTTCCCAATCCTACTGTATGAAAAGGATTAATAACAACTTGGTAATCATATTCATGTACCGCATTGCATGTGCTTTGGCGTCGTGGGCACTGCGGGAGGTTGTCATGCGTACCGTAAGATGAAGACGCTGAGGGAGTGCAGGCAAGAGCATGCATCATTTCTACATACATCCTTGCATTAACAAGAGTAATTAGGATGTGTTTGATTGTATTGCATTATCATTACTGCTTGATTGATTTGATAACATGTTAACTTTTACTGTATAGTTCCACTGAGTTGATCACTTACTCCCATATTTTGGGACGGTGTTTCAACACCAACCAGACTCTGTCTTAGATGCAGATGATGATGCGACCCCTGAGGTAGAGCAGGAGTATGAGGATGACAAGGATGCGTTTTCTTTTATGCAGTTCTTAGGCGGGTTCATGTGAGTCGTGTCCTGATCTACGAGGATTCTGGGTTTTCTTTTGTAATAGATGATTTCATTTTGATACTTATATTTTGAAAGCAAACACTTATATTATGACCTGGCAGAGCATACATATCACAGGGACTTACACATATACACATATATTTCTTTAAGTCTTCCGCTTTTGTCTTTCACTTATCCATGGATTATGTTTGCAATTTGGCTTAATCTACTCCATGTTTTATGTACTCATACAGACAAAATACATCCATCATTACATATATTGCATAAGTGATGTTTTGAAACTCGGGAGCTGAGTTATGCTCGACCCCCGAATTTCAAGGTGTTACATCACATCATCTACCAAAGTTTTGATCGAAGGGAATTCAAAGCATTTATCATGCCTGTAGTCTATAATAGATCAATGGATTTTATAGATCAACCCATTGTAAAATATATAAGAACGTACTTTTAGTTTTCTTAAGCATCCAATGTGCCTAGAGTCGACAATGGATCAAAATAAACTAAAGATGTATCTTCATTCAAACTAAATATCAATGAATTGTTTAACAATCAAATCAAATACTTGAATCAAAGTAAACTAAGTATTAAGATTAACTACAAGTTTCACATCTTAGCCCTAACTCAGAGATTAGCAAATTAAAGACATGATTGAACTAAAACTCAAAAACAAAAACATAAAAATAGAAGAAGAACCGAAAGATTAGAGAACAAGAGGACTCCACGTAGGCTTTACAACTCATTTCTATATCCCTTTTACCCTAATTCATCTTTAGGAAAGCCTAAAACACCCCTTTAAATAGGAAAAATCCACAACGTCTTGAAACCAACTTCAATTTTTGTACTTTTGTTACTCTTCAGTTGAAGTCGACTGTGATCTTCAGTCACAATGAATTATCTCTTGATTGCAGCCAAATTTCTCTAATTTTTGTCAAAACTTGTTGTCTTCCTTAGGTCACACCAAACCTATCTTTGGTGGCACCAAACATGGCTTCAGTCAGACCGAATGTCGAGCCGAATTAACTCTGAAAATCACAATTTCTTGTCGAACTGTTCTATGCACATTCGGTCGGACCAAACCAACCTTAGGTGAGACAAAACAATCTGTTAATTTTATTATTGGAATTTTTGAGTTTGATAATCACATCTCTCTCCTTTGCATTTGGTTTCTTAGATCCTTGGTACTTGAAATCTTTATTAAATACCTCCAAATCTTCAAATCTTCACTTGGTCATTCTTTGAGCATTAAATATTCTCTTTAAGCATTCTTTTATCTTAACTCTCCAAAACATCTCGCATAGGAAAACATACATAATTAGATCAATTAAGAGCATCTATGCTTATAAAAGTAATGCATAATAAGGGGGAAATATACAATATTTCACACTCAACAAGTCATCAACTATTCAATTTTATGTATAAAGAAAAAAGATGGAAAAAAAAACTATAAGCTAATTGTCAAGTTCAGTTGTAAGCCACCCTGATCTCCTCGAACTCTTTGAGAGCTGACAACTTAGCCTTCCGAGCCAGCACCTACTTGCTCCTTAATAACAAGTGCTCGGTCGTGGACTGCTGAAGAAAGTCTATCACCACGTTAAGGCGACGATCGACCATGTCAACCTCATTCTCGGCTTCCCTCTCGCTAACACTGCTTGCTAGCAACCAAGTCTGATAAAGTTCTATTTGAGACTCGATGAAAGCCAGTAGCTCTTGGGAGTTCAAACGATTTCGTCCGGGATGTAGAGGCGTGACCTCTGAGAGATTGACGGCCAAAATCGTTGCATTGTGATTCTAACGATCGTAACATCGCCTTATCAAAGCGATGCCAACGAGCCTAATGCAATCAACCCTTCCAAGTGGCATCATAGTGGGTCAAGACAATCTTAGACTCAGCACGGATGGTTGTCTTCAACCTTAGTGGGCCAATTCATTATTGTAATTCCAAGTCAGCCTTGGAATAAATGTCCCTAAGACATTGTAATCTGGTGAGAACCTCTGAGATTTTTAAGAAGGTTCACTAGCCTTGGCTGCTTCAGCGACATCCCTAGTGAAGGGATAGACATTATAAAGGAGGAGGGATTTAGAGAAGTACTCTATCCCCTCACCGAAGATCTCCTTTAGAAGGGTCAATGACTTTGACTAAAACATTGCATAGGCCATGGATTTTGAGGTCTACAGTCAAGCAGAAGCAGGAAATGTAATACAAATCTAGGGAGAAGTGATGCTTTTATAATCATTACTAGAAGTAATTAATGTTTATATTGGGTGAGGCGTGACGGTTGGGATGACCGAGTCAAGTGGCGTGGCGCTGATTCGGTTCCTAAAAGATCTGGATGCATGGTCACAGTAAATGTGGATTCCTTGGAGAGAGACGTGTGAATTGTAACACCCCGTACTTATTAGTACTCGGGTGTTACCCTTGTAATTTAAGTTAGTTTTGAAATTGTGTTTAAGTGCAGAATATGTTAGAGCTATAAAATGTAGACTAAGTCCTAGAGGGGGGGTGATTAGGACCAATTAAAAATTATGCCAATTTAAAATCTTAATTGCCTAAGTTAAATTAATTTATAATTAAACTAAGCAAGGCAAGCTAACTCTAAGGCTTCCAAGCCAATAGAGGATCCAATCACATAGGCTACACTAGATGTGCAAGTAACTAACATATATAAGATAGTGTATATGAGTGTATGGGATGTGATTCCTATCAATCCTAAATATTCATCTAATCATGCATCATATTTAAACATTCAAGATACTAAGCATAATTAAATAAATGTGAAAATAGCAATCCTAAACATGATCATATGTAGTGGTTCAATTACGTACCTACTCCACTCCCGGCGGACACACTCTCTCCTAGAGTGTACCGGATTCCACTATCAGAAGTTTTAAATTAGGTTAACCTTTAACCTTTACATCCCTACACAAAGACTCTAAAGTTTATGCCCTACACAAGAGTGAGGGTCTTATACAAGCACCCAAGTTTATGTCCTACACAAGGACAAGGGTCCTAATCTCGAACCTGACAATTTAGGCCACATAGGCTAAGGTCCTACACAAGAACTTGACAGTTTATGCACTACACAACATCAAGGGTCCTACACGAGCACCCAAGGGTTTAGGCCACATAAGCCAAGGTCCAAATCCCAAACCTAAGTTTATGTCCTACACAAGGATAAAGGTCCTACACAAGACCCACGGATTTAGGCCCTACGAAAGAGCCAAGGTCCTATACAAGAACCTAGTCTAGTTTGTGGATAGCAAACTCTTAGCCTCAATCCTATATAAGGAAGGAGGATAACTTATGGACTCCTAACAATGACACTTGTAGGATTGAGTCCATTTTTGTAACTCCTCTTGGGTTGCTTGATCTCCGCTCTCCCATGCTTCAATCAGCTCCCCGATGCTCCCCCAATCATGTTTCCGTTGCTTCGCCAATGCTTGAGCTCCATGATCAATCTCCTTACATTTAATGTGTCTTCAAGATGACCAAAGTGATAGGAGTGGGTTGAATCTCCTATAACTAGTGGGTAGTTGTTTATCCTAGGGGATCCAACTAGATGGGTCTTCTAGAAGAATTGGACAATGATTTATCAAAAATGCTTAAGTCCAATCTCTAGGAAATGGAGGAGTTCAAGCACATCTCAATGTTAAGGTTGGAATCTTCATTAGAGTTGTAATCTCAAAGGAGATGGCTTAGAACTCAATGGAATAGAGGCAAGGAATGAGGGATATACATATGGAAACACCTTACCTTCTATTGCTCTAAAAATCCATGAAAATATCCAAGAACTGACTGCTTTTTAAAAAAGGTTTGAGCTCCAATGGTCAAAAAATGGGTAGAAAACTATCCTATCGATGCCATCGAAGGTCCTTCGATGCCATTGAAGAACAATCTTCAATGCCATCGAAGACTGTTCGATGCCATCGAATATGTTATTTTTCGGGCTATCTTCTAACAATAGAACTATACCTCTTCTAACCTTTTTTTAATCATGTTTTCTTAGTCTATTAAGGCTAAGGGATGATCAAATTAATATTCTTATTAGGTCAAGATCATCTAAAGGCTATATGGCTGTTTTAGGTTAAGGGTTAGGGTCACCAAGACATCTCTTTTACTTGTATATGCTCCTTGATGCTTCTGCTCCGCTTATGGATTCAGTCTTCACTTTTCAAAGGCTCAACTGACTACGTGACACAATGTCTCACGTGAGTGATGAAATAGGGTGCAAAAATGAGTGCACTAACAAGCATAGTTGTGTGAAGGTACACACCTAGCCTACGTCATTCACCATCATTTGATGACTCAAAATCTTCCCATTTCAACCATTGATTCCCAAGATGAACCATCACAGCATCTTGAAATTGAGCCATATGTTATAAATCTTAGGTCTTAACTCAGCAGATCCACCATTCATCGGATCCAAAACAACCAATTTAATGGTCCGCTACTTGATCATCACATTTAGCCATCACACCACTAAAATAATTCATAGGGATAAAGAGCTTTGTGAGTAAGTAGTAGTGTGACTATAGTGGTTAGAAATAATTAAGTTATAGATTTTGAGTGGGTGCCTTAGATGATCAGAATGCATTATGAAAGCGTAACGAGCCATTTAGGCTTATTCTTTATAGAAATGGAAAAATTAAATGGCATATCTCCAACTGACTGGAATGATCGAGAACACGAACCGATGAAACCATGTTAAAGCAAAGTATATGCAGTTTGATCAAAATTGTAAATCCTAATTATTACAATGATCGCAATGCCCTGATCAAGCAGAAGATCAATATTCACTAGGATTAAGAAGGATACCGGTGACTCACTCCCCCGACCAGGTAGAAGTTTAGGATATCGAGCTCAGACCTACTACAACTGTCCTACCACGTTTGCTTGGATAGTAAAAACATAAATATTTCCTAAACTTCATATAGTAGGAAACTATCCTCAATTCCATTCATGATAGAAGTGCTAAATTTCAGGGACAAAATTCTCTTTAAGGGGGGTAGACTGTAACACCCCATACTTTTCAGTACTCGGGTGTTACCATTATAATTTAAGTTAGCATAGTTGTGTGAAGGTACACACCTAGCCTACATCATTCACTATCATTTAATGACTCAAAATCTACCCATTTCAACTGTTGATTCCTAGGAACCATCACAACATCTTTAAATTGAGACATACATTATAAATCTTAGATATTAACTCAACAGATCCACCATTCATCAGATCTAAAACATCCAATTTAATGGTCTACTACTTGATCATCACATTTAGGACATCACACTACTAATTCAGCCATTGATTTTTATCTAGGAAGACCCTAGGACCCTTAAGACCATTAATAATTGATTTAGAAGAAGCCTGACCACCAAATTGACAATAATCAATAATAGAATTCAAACTACACTAAGTATGGTCCACCTAGGTCATGGATTTGCCTCATCCTTTGGATTGGGGCCCTAATTCAAGCTAAAAAAATAAATGAACGGACTAGATCCATCAAAACATCATTGTGGGCCCCACATACATTGTGTGCGTACAACCAGTGGGTGTACACCTGCGCCATAACAAACCAGTTAGCTCGGTCAAACTCGGTTGACCCAAGCTCACCTGAAAAAGAGAGAATTTCTCTCTTTCTTCTAGTTTTCCTGCCGCAACCAGTGGTGACCGTCCATTTGAATCTCAGCCCAGCTCTCGTGATCACCTCGATGATCCAAACCATCCATCGTGGAGAGCACAAGAATCCAACCAGACCCCCATGTTTCGCACATGTTGAAATGCATGTGTGTGCACACGATTTCCAGCGAAGGAGGAGTGGGGCGAGCAATTGTTTTTGAAAATAAAAAATTTCCATTTTTCTCCTTTCTAAGCTGACAATCCGCGTGCGTTGGCTCCTATAATCTCAGCCCTCCATTGAGAGTCATCCTAGCCCTCCATCTTAGGGCTTTCTCAATAGTCATCAAGGCTTCCACCTGCCGTCGCATGCTAATCCCGAACCCATTAAGTGAATGCTAATAACCATCCAATTGGCAAGTCCCACAAGGTTCAGTGGACCAATCCACATTGTCCAAGTATGGTGGACCAAAAGATTAGTTGTGGATTGATGATCTGCCATTGATGGTTAGATCATCTTCCTCATTGAGTAAAGAAATCCATCACCAAGAGAAGGACCCCATTTACTGATCTAAAATGGCCATCAAGTGGCCCATAACACCAAAAAAGCATCCCCATCAGTTGTCGAAAGCCATGCAATTAGATCAACCCACACCAGCTACCATTTCAGCAAGAGAAACATTGAGTTTAGATTAGATTGGGTGTAACTAATCCGCCTCTTAGTTGGGAATAGAAGTGTCTAATAGAGCCCCATTTAAGCCTCCTTTTTAGGGTGTCCCATTGCTAAAATGGAAACTAAAGAGAGTGAGTGAGTTTGAGACGAGGACTGCCACACTAGTTTGACTTGGTCGAGTTATCGGGCGGTGCTATTGGTCGTTGCAGCAAAAGAAAAGAGAGAGGAAGAAGAAAGGACAAAGGAAGAAGAGAGACAAAGTGGGGTGGCACTGCACTCCCTTTCGAGTTCAAGTTAGGGACTGTCGTTCTGAGTCGTGGACCCACTAATTCACTGGGTCAGGAGTGCTAGTCTAGGTTGCCTGGTAGAGTGGAGAAGAAGAGGGAGAGAAAAGATAAGTGAGGAGAAGAGAGAGAGAGAGAGAGAGAGAGAGAGGAGAGGAGAGGGAGAGAGTTGATTCGGAGGTTCTTGCACCAACCCGACTCGGTTGAGTCGTGAGTAGGTCATCAGTGGGTTGAGTTAGGTTGTGTTGGCTCTAATCCAACCTCCTTGCTGGCCCAACTATGAAGGAAAAAAGAAGGGAATGAAGAAGTAGGAAGAGAAAGAGAGAGTGGGTTCGAGTTGGGAGCTTGACTCCTTGCGGTGTCAGCTGGGTCGAGTTTGGCTTGGGTCTGGTCCGAGTTCGGTTGGAGTTCTAGTAGAGGGAGAGAGAGAGAGAGAGAGAGAGAGAGAGAGAGAGAAGAAAGAGAAGAGAGGAAGAAAAAAGAGGAGAGGAAGAGGAGGTACAAGGAAGGAGAAAAGAGACAATGAGCTAGTTGCTGTGGGAATCGAGTTTTGAACCGAATTTGATCGATTCATTCCCGAGTGCGGTTAAGTTGTGTCAAGTCAACTCGACCATCATTCCACCAAGTAAAGTTGGGCTTAGACGCAATCCAATCCATATTTGGCCACTCTGACTAAGTTTGGTAAGCTACTTTCAATCCGATTTTCATTATAAGTTCAATAAGTCTTTTAAAGAAGGGTTATGAAACTGTGTTGGCAACCGACTCATATCCCTTGCTCTACTGGCTCACTAAGTTGCTGACTCAGTAGATGTTACTCAATCTAGGGTTTGATCTAAAGCGAAACTCAATAACTGTGGTGGACTTAGGTTAAAATTAAGTTGGTGTGAGTTGAGGTAAAATCCGATCAATTTAGTCAGTTATTAAATTTGGGGTTGCCGTTCTAAAGTCGATCCCCATATATATTATTGTAGCCTCCATAGCTAAGTTTTGACTTAAGTTCTTAGTTGAATTAAGAGGTGAGGACTCCCCTTTATGCTTCCCACTTAAGTTTGTTAATCTTAATATAGATGATGTTTTCATCTCTTACATTTAGTATCTCCTGCGTTACCTGATTAATTTACTTGTCCCATTATGTGAAAATGTTAATATATTGTGCAATTGACTCTTGATTTGGATAATTAATATGTCTATTTAATTCTATTAAGCATGAATGATTTGATTACCACTTCTTCTCTCAAGTTACAAAATTTGTTAATTAATTAGATGCTTACCTCTTGTGAACACTTGCTGACATTTTTGGAGATCCTTGTTGAGACACAAATATTGCATAATTTCTCTCATTTATATCTTGGTTTTATGAACATAAATCATCTTAATGTTCTATTTTACCCATATTTGTGTTGCAAGGTGAATTTAAGAGCTTGGATTGAAAAGGGTACTCAAAGCATGAATTTAATGCTCAAGAATCATCAAGGCAAGGGATGGATCTTAAGAGACCAAGATTGAAGAATTCACATGCCAAAGATCCAAGAAAACTAAGTGAGGAATGAAGAGAATCAAAGATTTGAAGTGAAGAAAAGGAATCTTGAAATCGTCTTGAAAAAGCATATTCTGAAACTCTGAGTCATTTTGTGAAATTGCACAGAGTGAAGTCTATTTTGAAAATTTGTGTAGAGTGAAGTTTATTTTAGCATACTACGTAAATTTGAGGCGGTTTCTAGAGTTTTCCAACTACGTGCGAAAGTTGGAGTTCCCCACTTATAAATAGGGCTTCCTAGGGCATTCCTAAGCATCATTCAAAGCATTCAAGAGTAGGATTTAGAGTTTTTAGAGAGTTTTCAATTTTATTAAAGTTTTATAAATTATTTTTATCTTTTAGATCTTTTCTATTTGTATTTATTTCTTTCTTGTTGTTTTTCTATTTTGCAATTTAATTATGTTTTTCTAAGTTCCCTCTAGCCCAAGCTAGAAAGGAAGCACATTGGTTTAATGTTTTCATAGTTATGATGATTGATTGTTTTAATGATGAGAGAAATGGTGAATGCGTGTTATCAGTTGTTTAGGTTTAGTTTTTTATCCTCGTGTGAGTTCCTTATGTTTCCATCATATGAGATCCACATTGATGGATAGGGTTACCCTGGATCAATTAGATTTTCTAGATAGGAGAGGTTCTCAACCTGCAACATTTCTTTAATATTCATTATCTCATAGATATTGAATCTTAAAATCACTGGCATTTGAGAATATATATCAATAGTGCAAATCCATGATTTTTTAATATTTTATATCATTTATTTAAAATGTTTAAATTGTTTTATTTTCCGATTAGGCCGACCATAGTGCTCAGATCCTAGTTGTGTTGTCCAAGTCATCATGATTTTGGAACATTAACCTATGTGTGGAACTTTGAAGCTTGGGTGTTATTTTAATTCAATTGAATTACATCCATTCAAAACTCCCAAAATCTAATCATCAGTTTAGTTTTTATTACTTAGTTTGTTTTGCATTTGATTTTCTCCTTCTCGCAATTCATCTCCCTGTGGGATCGACCCTGCATTCACAGGATATTATTTACGAACCTCTGCACTTGGAGGCAAGCAATCAAGTTTTTAGCGTCGTTGCTGGGAGACTGAGATATATTAGATCTATGCAAGATAGTTAAGGTAAGTTCTTTTCAAAGGTAAGTTCTCTTCTAAACTCTCCAAAATTTCTGTAGATTTTCTGTTTTTCTTTGAAACTAAATTTAGTTGGGTCTTTCAAGCACTAACTATGACATAAGGTTGCCCTGCTTAGGATTTTATCACGTAAGTGCTATAGTTGTCCTACAGTTGTTGTTTGATCACAAAGATCATCCGCTAAATCTATTTTTCAGATAAACAAAATTTAATTTCTACATTAGTTTTACTTTTGTTAATTTATTTTTTAATTTTTATTTGTGGTTTGAACCCTTATAGTCGGCTCTGCCACCTGAGTTATTGATTTATTTTGCTTTGTGGATTGAACCCTTATGGTCGACTTTGCCGCCTAGGTTGTTGGTTAAGTTTTTATTTTTATTTTAAGTATTATACTTACTATTTGAATTAGTGGTATTTGTTGTGTGATGTGGATGGTTTGTCTCGTTGAAGTAGAGATCAAAACAATCGACTCTCCTTCAAAGGTGGACTAGTCCCAGGCCTTGATCATTCATTTAGGAGAGGCAGTCAACACCACTTGGATTCCATGGCAGACCCAGTTGATAATGTAAATCCAAATCTGCTAGATCCAACTATAAACAGAGAAAATCAATGTAATCCTCCTCTTGAGGATGAGAATGAAGTTCATAGGAATGTATTAAACCAACCACGGACTTTACGTGAACATCTACACCCTGGGAGATCAACTTTACCATCTTGCATAGTGTTCCCTGCTCACACAGGGAATAATGATTTTAAACTAGGTGTGATTCAATTGATTCCTAAATTTCATGGCTTGGATTCTGAAAGCCCCTACTTGCACCTCAAGGACTTTGAGGAAGTAATTACAACATTACAAATAAGCAATGGCAATAGGGATGTACTCAAACTTAGGTTATCCTCATTTTCTCTAAAGGATCAGGCCAAAGCATGACTCAACTCTCTAAGACCTCATACCATCACTACATGGCAAGCCCTAAGTAGAGAGTTTTAAAAAAAATTCGATCCCGAGCACAAAACAAATGCACTAAAACAGGAAATCATGTCGTTCTCCCAAAAGGGGAATAACTGTTTTTCCAAGCTTGAGAGCGCTTCAAAGACCTTTTGCTCACTTGCTCACATCATAGTTATGAACCATGACACTTGATTGATGTGTTCCGAAAAGGGCTCACCATGGATACCCGTCAGTTCATAGAAATGATGTGTGGTGGAACCTTTCTTGACAAAGATCATAATGAGGCCTGGGATTTTCTAGACATATTAGTAGAGAATACACAGACATTGGATGTCTCTGCTAAACCAGACTAAACTATACTCATTCCTAAAGAGAAAACGGGGATGTACGTCCTAAGAGCAGAAGACGACCTTAATGCAAAATTCGCTGCATTAGCTAAAAAGGTCGAAGCCTTGAAAATTAGGAAGGTTGATATGGTTAAAGAAAACACTTCCTTATGTAATTTTTGTAGCATTTGTGGTCGTGCAGACCATGACACAAAGGATTGTCCAATAATCCTAGTTGTACAAAATATCACGCATGAGCATGGGCAAGTAAATGCTTTAAATAACTACCAAAGGTCAGTTATGCAACCAATGAAAAACACATATAATCTAAATTGGCATAACCATCCTAATCTTAGTTGGAGGAATGGACCACAAATTAATGTGCCCAATGCACCTCAAGGCCCTCCACAAAACAACATCTTTGGGGCACCTAACAATGCACCATATGTGCCCCCATCAAAGCGATCATCTGCGGAGGATGCATTGACCGCATTCATGAACTCTCAAGCTCAAATGAATCATTCTCTAATCCAATAAAATCATGAATTAAAGACGGTCGTGGCTAGGATTGAGACTCAACTAAATGCTAGGGAAAAAGTCACCATTCCTTCTCAACCTGTGCCAAACCCTATAAATACACATTTCATTGAAGACTCAAATCTAAGCGAGTTATTTCATGAACAAGCTAAGGTCATCATTACCTTGAGAAGTGAAAAAGAGGTCGATAACAAGATAATGCAACCAGTAGAAATACCGGGGGATGAGCCACCATCTCAAGAGAATGATGAACCAGCTATGGTTCAAGAGCCACAAAAAGAAAAGGATAAAGTGACTAAGTCACATGAGCCTCCAGCTCCGTTCCCATCTATACTTCGGAACTTGCTGTCCCCATGAAATATTAAGAGGTGTTGGATGTGCTTCAAAAGGTTACTATCAATATTCCTCTACTTGATACCATTAGACACATTCCATTATATGTTAAATATCTCAAGGACTTATGCACTGTAAAGAGGAAATTAAATATGCACAAAAAGGTCTTCCTTATTGAGAAAGTGAGTGTTATCATTCAACAAAGGGTCATACCCAAATGCAAAGACCCAGAAAGTCTCACTATTCCTTGTATTATTGAAAATTTTCAAATTAAGCATGCTTTACTATATTTGGGTGCAAGTGTCAACTTGGTACCTTATTCGGTTTACCAATAAATGGGGTTCGGCGAGCTTAAACTAACCATGATTACACTCCAACTCGCTGACCGGTCCATTAAGGTAGCAAGGAAAATTTTAGATGACGTGCTAGTCTAAGTGGAGAAATTCTGCTTCCACATGGATTTTATTATAGTAGACACTGAACCATGTATAAATGCCAGCGCTCAAGTTCCGATCATTTTAGGCCGCCCATTCCTAACAACTTCAAATGCATTCATAAATTGTAGGAATGGAATGATGAACTTGTCTTTTAGTAACATGACTCTAGAGCTAAATATTTTCAATCTATGTAAGCAGCCCATTGACAATAATGAGATCCATGAGTTGAATTTCATAAACTGCTTGATATAAGAAGAGGAATTGGAACCTAGTCTGACTAAGGAATTGATTCAAGTCTTTGGGGACTTGAAAATTTCTGATTTAGAAAAAGTGTTTGCTGAAATTTATGATGATAATGAGAGCACTACCACCCAGGAAATTGGTATATACCAATGGAGATCGTGCACTCAAATCCTATCTATCGAGGACTCGCGACCTCTGCCATCACCAACCAATGTTCCAAAGCCTGATTTAAAACCACTACCAAATGAGTTTAAGTATGTATACTTAGGTGAAAATAAAACTTATCTTGTGGTGATCTTTTCTTTTTTAGATAAGGATCAAGAGATTAAATTGTTGAATGTTCTAATAAACCATAAAGGAGCCTTGGGCTTGACCATTTCTGACATCAAGGGTATAAGCTCTTCCATATGCACCTATCAGATCCACCTCGATGACGACGCCAAACCAATTAGACAACCTCAAAGGCGTCTCAATCCAAACATAATGGAAGTTGTAAAAAATGAGGTGATCAAATTGTTGGATGTAAAAATCATCTACCCAATATCCAATAGTGTTTGGGTGAGTCCAAGTCAAGTAATCCCAAAGAAATCTAGAATAACTATCGTGAAGAATTCTAATAATGAACTCATACCAACATGTGTCACCATAGGTTGACGTGTTTGCATTGACTATAGAAAATTGAACCAAGCCACAAAGAAAGACTATTTTCCTCTACCATTCATTGATCAAGTTTTAGAGAAGGTAGCTGGGCACTCCTTATATAGTTTTCTTGATCGATATTCCGGATATAACCAAATAGAAATAGCCCTAAAAGACCAAGAGAAAACCACGTTCACTTGTCCATTTGGCACATTAGCTTTCAAACAGATGTCATTTGGATCATGTAATGCCCCATCAACTTTCCAATGGTGTATGTTAAGTATTTTTTCAAATATAGTTGGAAAGTTTCTTAAGGTTTTCATAGACGACTTCTCTGTATTTAGGAGTAGTTTTGAGGAATGCCTCAACAATTTATCTCTTGTCTTGTCTAGGTGTGAAGAGAAGCACCTTGTCTTAAATTGGGAGAAATGTCATTTCAAAGTTCAAAAATGAATTGTTTTATGCCATGTTATCTCCAAAAATGGAATCGAGGTAGATCGCTCAAAACTGGACATTATAGCTAATCTACCTATCCCCCGAACTGTTATAAATATTAAATCACTTTTAGGGCATGCTGGTTTCTATAGAAGATTCATCAAGGACTTTAGTGCCATTACTAGACCCTTAACTAATCTTCCCCAAAAGGATGTCCCATTTAAGTGGACAAATGAGTGTGCAAGTGCCTTTAATAAAATTAAATCATCCATTACCCCTGCACCTATCATCCATCCACACACTTTCTTTTGAACTAATGTACGATGCAAGTGATTATGCCATAGGGGCTGTTTTGGGCCAAAGGAAAGATAAGCGGCCCTACGCTATTCCTTATGCGAGTAGAACTCTAAACTTGGCCCAAGTGAACTACTCAACAACTAAAAAGGAGTTACTTCCAGTAGTTTTTTATAGGGATAAGTTTAGGTCTTACTTGCTAGAATCCAAAGTGGTCATCTTCATGGATTACTCGGCTTTGAAATATTTGATATCTAAGAAAGATGCAAAGTCGAGACTTTTGAGATGGATCCTCCTACTCCAAGAATTTGACTTAGAGATAAAAGATAAGAAAGTAGTAGAAAACGTAGTAGCCGATCACCTTTTCAGATTTGTGTTAGATGATTCCACTAAAGAGATACATATTCAGGATACTTTCCCTGTTGAACAATTATTTGTGATCTCCAAATTGCCTTGATATATGGATATAGTGACTAGCTTGCAACGGGAAAAATGCCATATCATTGGAAGTCACAAGATAAGAAGCGTTTTAAAATAGAGGTTAAGAACTTCTTCTGGGATGACCTGTATTTATATAAATATGGGACCGATCAGAGTTTTAGAAGTTGCGTCCCAGATGATGAAGTTTAGAGTATTATTTCTTTTTACCACATGAAAGCATGTGATGGCCATTTTTCTGCTAAAAAAACCACTGCAAAAATCTTGTAGTGTAGTTTTTACTGGCCCACCATGTTTAAAGATACCCATGCTTTTTATGTTGCTTATGATAGATGTCAAAGGTTGGGAAGAGTGTCCCGGCACAATATGATACATTTATCCCCAATTTTACCATTGGAGATTTTTTTATTATTGGGGTATTGATTTTATGGGCTCATTTCCATCTTCTTTTGGATTTCTTTATATATTGGTTAGTGTGGACTACGTTTCAAAGTGGATTGAGGCAGTTCCAAATAGGACCAATGACAATAAAGTGGTCATACAATTTCTCAAAGAAAATATTTTTTCTAGATTTGGAACTCCAAAGGCCATCATTAGTGATGGCATGTCTTACTTTTGTAATAGGATTTTGAGACTTTGATGATGAAATATGGCATCAAGCATAAAGTGAGCACCCAATTCTACCTACAAATGAGTGGGCAAGCTGAGATTTCTAATCGAAAAATCAAACACATTTTGAAGAAAACTATAAGGCCAGATAGGAAGGATTGGTCCCTCAGACTATCTGATGCTTTATATAGGCTTATAGAAATGCTTATAAGACCCCGATTGGAATGTCCTCATACAGATTGGTGTATGGGAAGGCTTGCCACTTACCTATGGAATTAGAACATAGAGCATACTGGGCAATAAAAAAATTTAAACTTTAATATGGACCAAGCAAGTGGACAAAGGAAATTAGAATTGAATGAATTAGAGGAACTAAGGAGAGACTCCTATGAAAATTTTAAAATCTACAAAGAAATGACCAAAGCTTTCCATGACAAAAACATTTTTAGGAACAATTTTGAACCTCAACAAAAGGTCCTATTATACAATTCTCGTCTCCAATTCTTTTCGAAAAAATTAAGATCAAGATGGATAGGCCCCTTCATTGTGAATAATGTATATACTCATGGGGCTGCTGAAATTGAGAATCTGTGTAATGACAATGTGTATAAGATTCATGGTTAGATATTGAAACCTTATGTGGAAAACTTTCATTTGGGAGAGGAGTCCGTCACTCTTCATAAGATAAAATATTTAGATTGTTGCTCCTAGTCTGACGGAGCATTTATGTAGGATTTGTATCATATTTAATTTTTTTAGTGTCACCTAGCAGGTGAGTTCTTCATGGTAGATACTATCCACCCTTTCTTTTATTTTTATTTTTGTCTATATTACATTATCATTACATTGGGGACAATGTAGATTTTAGGTTGGGGGTGTAGATAGTCATCCATGTGAGTTTTGTTTTTATAGGTTTAAGTTTATTTTTTAGGTTTATAGGAAATTTTTTTCAACATTTTCAAAATAATATGTTTATATACAATAATGTGAACATGTTATTATATGAATTCCAAAGGCAAAGTTAATACTTATTCTAGGTTGATAGTAGTCAGAATTCTAATAACTAAAAATTATAGACTTGAGTTCGATTATCTAATCACTAGTTTAAAGTGAGTTGTAATTTGATATACTGAATTCACAATACACCTTAGATAACTAAGTGAGGAATATGATATGTGAATTAGAAAAATAAATTTTGATTCAAACAAGGTTAAATGAACTAGTACCATTGACATATGCTTTAAACAGATAATAAAAAAGGAAAAAATGTGATGGAAAAATAAAATTTTATGAATGTAATGACTATAACAATCGTCTCAATAATCCGAAGTCAGGATACCTAAGTATCCATTACTGTTATCATTACAAGTACCATACCTTAGGTTATGAAGCAAACCCGGTGGGAATCTTCAACTAAGGGTGGTCTATAATAATGAGGATACGATGATAAAAGAAGAAATGGCATGAAGGAAATGAGATAACTAAAAATTTTATATTCTTTGGATGATTGAAAGGAGTCAGGATAGGGAATATGGATATTTCTCAAAGTTAGACTAGTGGCACTGAGCACCTAAGTATATTGGATCATAACTATTTTAAATTTTGATTAAATCTCTGAACTCAAGGATGTAATGGATTAGGAAATTGAGATTCTAACTAACTTCAGACTTGGGGTAAGTATTATTTTGTTTTAGAATTCATATGATGAATGGAGGCATAATTGTATAATTTCTAAGTGTTGAACTATTTTTCATGTTTTCAATGTTTGTGAGTAACTTTTCGAAAAACCCTCACGAGACTATAACTTGCCCACTAGGGGAAACCTAGGAGTTTAAAGGGTTGTTGCATATGCTAAATGTAATCGAGATTACCTACGAAAGTGATGTAGTTAGAATTTTTGTTTTCATTTTAATTTTGTTTCTAGAATTAGTTTTTATTCTTATTTTTATTTTTCTTCGCTTATTTTGCTTGGGACTAGCAAAATGCCGGTTGGGGTGAGTGTTGAGACTCAAATATTGCATAATTTCTCCCATTTATATCTTGGTTTTATGAACATGAATCAGCTTAATGTTCTATTTTACTCATGTTTGTGTTGCAAGGTGAATTTAAGAGCTTGGATTGAAAAGGGTGTTAAAAGAATGGATTTGATGCTCAAGAATCACCAAGGCAAAGGATGGATCTTAGGAGACCAAGATTGAAGAATTCACGTGCCAAAGATCAAAGAAAATCAAGTAATGAATGAAAAGAATCAAAGATTTGAAGTAAAGAAAAGGAATCCTGAAATCGTCCTAAAAAAGGATATTCTGAAACTCTGGGTCATTTTATGAAATTGCACATAATGAAGTCTATTTTAGCAAACTGCATAAAGTTGAGATGGTTTCTAGAGTTTTCCAACTAAGTGCGAAAGTTGGAGTTCCCCACTTATAAATATGACTTCTCATGGCATTCCTAAGCATCATTCAAAGCATTCAAGAGCAAGATTTAAGGTTTTTAGAGAGTTTTTAATTTTATTAAAGTTTTATAAATTATTTTTTTCTTTTAGATCTTTTCTATTTGCATTTATTTCTTTCTTGTTGTTTTTCTATTTTTTAATTTAATTTTATTTTTCTAAGTTCCCTCTAACCCAAGCTAGAAGGGAAGCACATTGGTATAATGTTTTCATAGTTATAACGATTGATTGTTTTAATGATGAGACGAATGATGAATGCATGTTATCAGTTGTTTAGGTTTAGTTTTTAATCCTCATGTAAGATCCATATGTTTCCATCCTATGAGATCCACATTGATGGATAGGCTTACCTTGGATCAATTAGATTTCCTAGATAGGAGAGGTTCTCAACCTGCTACATTTCTTTGATATTCATTATCTCATGGATATTGAATTCTTAAAATCACCGGCGCTTGAGAATATATATCAATGGTACAAATTATGATTTTTTAATCTTTTATATCATTTATTTAAATATTTAAATTATTTTATTTTCTGATTAGGCCGACCGTAGTGATTGGATCCAAGTTGTGTTATCGAAGTCATCCTAATTTTGGAATATTAACCTATATGTGAAACTTTGAAGCTTGGGTGTTGTTTTAATTCAGTTGAATTACATCCGTTCAAAACTCTCAAAATTAAATCATCAATTTAGTTTTTATTACTTAGTTTATTTTCCATTTGATTTTCTCCTTCTCGCAATTCATCTCCATGTGGGATCGACCATGTATTCAGGGGATATTACTAACAAACCTCTGCACTTGGAAGTAAGCAATCAATCCTTGAACTAGTATATATTTCTAATAGATTGACTAGATTTGTTATGGACTTACAATCTTGCAGACCATTTGTGCCCTATGTGGCTTGATTGAATATTTGTCTTATATGGCTTTAATTGTTTATTTGTCATACGTGGCTTTGATTGAATATTTGTCCTACGTAGCTTTAATAGAATATTTGCCCTTTTGAGGCTTGATGGTTATATTGGTATAAACTTGTTGATTTTTGGTTCATTATGTAGAGTTCGATATGATTTTTGGATGAAGTTGAAGTTCATTGATTGATTTTCTAGTCACCTTATAGAGTTCATATGATTTTTAAATGACAATAAAGTTCACATGTTAATTCTCTCCTCATCTTGCAGAGTTTTAGTTCTATTGTGATTTATGGGTTAAGTTGAAGTTCATTTACTGATTTTCTAGTCATCTTGCGAAGTTCATGTGCAATATAATTTTCAGGTGAAGCAGAGGTTTGAATATTGATTTTCTATTCATCTTGCGGAGTTCACTTGTATTGTGATTTTTCGGTGAAGTTAAAGTTTATATGTTGATTTTCTAGTCATATTGCGGAGTTCATATGATTTCTAGGTGAATTTGAAGTTCATTTATTATTATTTTTAGTCACCGTGCGGAGTTCTATATGATTTCCTAGTGAAGTGGAAGTTTACTTGTTAATTTTCTAGTCATCTTGCGGAGTTCACGTATAATATGATTTCCGGGTGCAATAGAAAGTCACATGTTGATTATCTGACTACCTGGATATATTCACTCGTATTATGATTGCTACTACATTTTTCTAATGATAAAATTATATTAATTAGCTATATTTCTAAGTACATGATCATGATTTTGAATTGTGTTGTTTAATATATCTCTTTTCATGCCCTGTGAACTATACTGGATTATGAATGATGAGTGTATAATCTTAAAGGATATCCCTCATTACGATAGTCATTGACGCTATCAAATATATCAGTTGATGCATGTATAGAGTGAGCTGATGCAGTTCACTTGGTTGCTGGGACAAATCGGGTAGTTAAGGAGCCAGATAAGGTCCCTATGGCCCATATCGAGTTTCATCACTACTTGTTAGATTTCCATGTTTGTTTAGAGTACTTTTGGTATGTAGATTGTATAAGTCCTGTATGGGCGTTATATTTTAGATTTTTGTAATGAATGGAAAATTATTACTCAATGCATAGTTTATTCCACTAATAAATGTCGTTAACTCTGATTGATGCCAAGACTATTTAAATTTAAACTTGAATTTCAAATGTTAATGCTCGGGTTTTTAGAGAATGAGTGGTATACTCGGGTTTAAAAAGCTGAGGCGTTACATGAATCCCTATCCACATTAGCCCAGTTAACAAATGGTTATGGTTAAAGTAGAAGAAGGAAACAAAAAGATTAAGTATTGGGTGGCCCAGTGCAAGTGTTTAGGCATGTTTGGCCTTTATTTCCTCAAACTCTCAAGGAGTTGCTACTTCTCGGCCTCAACATGCTCTTGCTGTAGTTTCCAATTAGCTCCCTCTTCTATGAAAATAGGTAGGAAATGCAAGAGCTGATTGATGTGGTTATTGTGCTAGGAAACTCTACCTTCGGCCTCCCTCTTTCGAGCAAAGCTTGCCTTCGACCGAGCATGGTAATTGGCAATCTGTGAGTCAATGAAAAGAGAGGAAATCCTCTAGGACGATAGGGTCCTTAGGAGCGTAGGAATGCTCCTTCTCCTTGATATCCTCCAACAGCTTGGTGCGTTGTGCCTGCAGCACAGGGAGTAAGGTATGGTTGAACTGGTGAATCTGGTTCCATCGTAGTCGATCGTTCCATGCTAGTTCATAAGCTTCATTTATTGGCAAAGAATCCTCATGTGTTGTGGCTTGCTGTCTTAGGTGTTCTGCAGGCTGCTATGACGTAAAGATGAGCTATAAGTATCAGTTGTCAAGAAATTACAAGTTCTTTAGTACTTTCAGAATTTCTCTAAGAACAACGTCTGATTTAGCAGCCTCTGAGGCCTCTTTGAAGAAGAAGTTAGTGTGGAATAGCAATGAGGATTGGCTAAAGTCGATGAGACCTCATCGTTCATATAACTCTTCATACCATTAAGGAGGGAGGAGGAACTTGGGTTGGAGGCCAGGACTACAGAGTCAGGGAGCTTCACAAGATGCCTAGGATTTATCTGGGATTTATTGTGAGTTTAGAACAGGGTCCAAGGTGATTTAAATAGGCAATTATGGAACCCACATTCGATGCAATTATGGGGGGGGGGGGGGGTAGCCGTTATGGCTATTATTTCAGAGGGTCATACACGACTCCTCGTACTTAGGGCACCACATCACCAAGTAGTTATTTAGAGAATAGAAAAAGAAAGAGAATGCTAAGTAAAATGACCGATAATAAAAGAAGGGTCAACAATCGATTTCATTGATTAACATATACAATACAAAAGGAAAAATAGTTCTAATTCAAAGATAGAAAATTGTTGAATCGCAGTCTCTATTTTCTTAGTTGATCCCTCCTCTTACGCAAAATGGTCTTGTGTTTTAAGACTACTTGTCGAACCTGGCTGATAGCTTCTATTTGAACCTTAGCAGACACAGCCAGGTCCTTGAATGTTTTCCTCTTTTGGTCGCATTCAACACTCTTCTCTTCAAAATCTCTCTTCAGCATTATCAATTGTGCTTCTAGAGCAACAATCTGTATGTTCATGTCCTCTAACTCGGCCTGTAAATTATTCAGTTCTGTGTGGCTAGCCGATAACTTCTTAATAATATCACTGGCTATAGCTACTTAGGATTATATTGTTACATGCTCAGCCTTGAGTCACCTGATTATGGTACAGAGCTCATACTTTTCTCTAATGTATTCGAAGAAATCCCTAAAGTGCTAGTAGCTTGGCTAAGAGGTTCTCATCCGAGCGAGAGAAAATTCAATCTTGATTAATCAACTCAGTAAGTTTATCAATTGTCTCGATCGATATAGTCTCTGACACCCTCGAATGTACAAGGGATTAGATCTCTTCCTTGAGATGTTGTAACTCGGTGCAAGGGATATTAGAGTTGGCCATAGTGACATCGCTGATAAGAACCTATTGAAGGGAAGAGATGATGTCTGTTGAGTCATAAATATTGCATATTTAGACTCCTAATTAGCGTCATTTTAGCAGAATAAGTGTTAAAAAATCATCGGAATAAGATCAGAATCAATACATCCATCCATTGTATGTTTTTTCATGTTCTGTGTGCTAATTAAGTGATTTTATGTTGTAGATTAAGCAATGGATGATGAAAGCATGGTTGTAAGAAGAGTCGATGGTTCAGATCGTTCAATTAGAAAGCCAAGACATAAGGAAATGAGCCGAATGGTCTGATTGTGAGTATCAGAGATCAGGGAGTCATACGGCGTGCTACGTGTGAAACCAGGGGATTAGACGAACTTTATACGACTCAAATAGTGTATTGAAGATGATGGAGGGTCCGGATTGGTGAAAGGTACGAAGAACCAAAGCTGAGGGGAGGTGTACAGGCAAGATTTAACAAATTTCCAAATCTGTCATAAGTACATGAAGAAAAAAATGGATTAGATTTCAAGTTATTTTTTGCCATTTCATATTAAGCATGTGGGGTCTAGTTTGGTTGATTAGAATCACCCATACTGAAGGGAATGCTAATAATAGGTATAATATGAAGTTTGAAGAAATTTGGAGTTTTTAATGGGCTGTAAGATCAAGAAAATTACATACAGTTTTGATTAAAGTCTGGGATCGATGAACATTGTTTGGATAGGCTAACGGTCCGTTTGGGTAAAGACGATACTAGGAATCCAGTAAAAAGATCAGATCTTGGGAACTATATCATGTGGGGCCCATGCACATATTATGCAACTTTTCAAAGGTAGGGTGCTTGATGATGTCACCAGCTAGGTGGTTGGTGCATGAAATATGCAAACCGCGTACGTGACAGTTCCACAGGGGAAGTTTAATGGTGGACATCTTCCACTGTGGTTGGCCCACTGGGTTTTGGATTCCCCTCATTTTTGGGTCCAATGGCTAAAATGATCTGGGGTATCGGATGGATGGCATGGATATTACATACACATCAAGGTGTGACCCACACTTGCTCTTGTATAACCAAAGCATGTGAAGGCCAATTGTTATATAAACGGAAATTAATCTTATTCTTTAGGTGATCCTCCAGCAGCCTATAAAGAGATATAGGGCACGACCATTGAAGGAGGGGGCTCTGAAGTTTCATAGTTTTAGAAAAAAAATTACAAGGGCTCTCTCAAGTTTCGTGTTTTTTTTTTTAAAGATTTTTTTTATAAGTTTTTTAGATCCTTATTTGTTTATATATATATATATATATATATATATATATATATATATATATATATATATATATATATATATATATATGGGGAAAAAAAGGACATAAAATTTCGATTTGCTCCAAAAAATTTTGAGTATTTCAATTTGTTTCAATTCAAGTTCTAATTGTGTTAAATGTTTTCTACTTACTTTCTATTTCCAATTTGATTATGTTTTTCTAGTTCCCTCTAGGCCAAGCTAGAAGGGAAGCACGTGGGCTTAATGATCCTTTAGTTGTAATGATTGACTGTTTTAAATAATGATATGAATGGTGTATGCATGTTATCAAGTATCTACGTTTGGGTTTTTGATCCATCATGTGAGATCCATATGGTGGATGCTTAGGCTTAACTTAGATCAATAAGATTTCTTAGATGGGAGATATTCTTAACCTGTTATATTATTTGATTCATTATCTCATGGATATTAAATGCTTACAATCACTGGCGCTTGAGGGTATTTTTTTAATGGTGTTAATCCATGATTCTCTGATCTCTTATGTCATTTACTTAAATAATTGTACTGTTTTATTTTTCGATTAAGCCAACCATAGTCCTCGGATCCTAATTGTGTTATCAAAGTCATCATGATTAATGGATTATTAATCTATGTGTGGAACTTTAAAGCTTGGGTATTTTTAATTTAATTGAATTCTGTTTCAAAGTCATACTTTAAAATCATTACGTCCGTTTAGTTAGAATTTTCATAAGTCTGTTTCCATTACCTAGTTGGTTTTGCGTTTGATTTTCCCTTCTCTTAGTCCATCTCCCTGTGGGATCGACCCTGTTCTCACAGGATACTACTTGCGAACCTCTACACTTAGAGGAAAACAATAATGTCTTCAACTGATAGTGAGCCTTCGGTCGTGGCAGTAGAATCTGAGGCATCATCGATTGGCATCGACGTCGATGCTGGAAGTGGTGTTGAGTAAGGAAGAGAGATATTAGTCATTCGTACTCCCTCCATTGCCTAGTTAGAGATGACTACCTCCTGTGCTACACTCGACTGAAGAGGCTTTTCAATTTTTGTAGGAAGAGATTCCGTGATCGAAAGAAGTTGCTGAACAGATGGAGGAATGGATCGAAGGGTCGATCCTCTTATGTAGCTTTGAGAAGTAATGGTCAGGGGATGCTCATCTTCTTCTTCATCCGCTCGGTCGACAACAATGGTTGGTGTTTGAGGGGATATTGACCATATATTTAAACTTCATGATGATGATTATAGCCTCTGGAGTAGGATGAAAAGGAGGAGCTTTGTTAATGACGGTCCCTTCAGAGACGACATTTTGTACTTTAGTTATCCTGGGGATATCGATTGCAGGCTGAATTTACTCTAGCAGTTGCACCACAATGACTTGCTTTTCTGTGGTCGATACTTATCGAGTAACTACAAAAAGGTTAGAATTAGCAAAAAGATGAGGTGAAGGACTTGGAGTAATTATATAAGTGAAAATTGTCTCCATTTAAATCAGAACGAATGACAAGGGTAACGAATCATCTGTCTACAGATTGAAGATTTTTTATAACCATCACTTGAGTAGAAGTTGGGAATGATGGCAGATTGGGGTGATAGGGAGTAAGGTATTTCTCATCGAATGGAAGTTCAGGGTTATTTAACCTTTTCCTATCCTGCCACCATTTATTCCATCATTTATTATAACGAGCTTCTTGGTGACGTTTTAGACCTTCTTCAATTTCTTTGTAATAGTCTTTAACGGAGAGCCCTGGCCAATAATTGGTTTTAAAATAATTTTCAAATGAAGATACAACCTTGGCCAAGGAAGTACCTGATTACCGTCGTCTTTTGGTTGAGGTCAACAATGACCGACTTGCAGTCATTGACTGAGAAGGCCAATTGACGTGCATGAAGACTAGAGTAGGAAGTTGCGGGGCTGGGCCAAGAGGAGCTCCTAAGTCAAGGATCCTCTTTAGGGCCGATGGAGATGGTCGAGGTGGTGGAGATTTCGAAAGAATAGGTCCTTTCACCATACCTTTTTGGCGCTTTGGTTGAGGAGCTGTCTTGATCGATGGAGCTTGTGGGATAGTAGTGGTGGCCGATTTGATCTTTGACTTATTTGATTTTCGGTTAGGAGTTGTGGCCAATTAAGCTGCTACACTTTTCTTTTTTTTCTCGTAGCTCCATAGAGGAGAAGAGTTGAGTTATGATGACTTGAGGATATTTATTAACTAGCCTTTTGTAGTCATTTTCCCACCAATCAGAGAAATTATCCATCATCTGAGGCTTATTCGGATAGGTGGGAAGATAGAGAGTGTAACGCCCTAAAAATCGGGGGTCGAGCAGGTGCCTAACTCTCGAGTTCCAGTGCATCACTTATGCAACATAAATAATAATGATTAAATGTTGTTTGTATTAGCACATTAAACATGAATGGGATTACACTAAATCAGCATATCATACTCCAGGGACAATTAAATTACATAAGCGGAAGACTGTGATAAGTATATAGAGCATACAAGTGGTAAGTCCCTGGAGTATTAACATGTCGTAAGGTTAAATAAATTACATGTATAGTTCCAAAAATTACAAAATGATAAAGTGTAATGTCTACTAATCCATATCCCTATAGCCCTAATGACGCAACTCCAGGTCTATATAAACCCGCTAGAGAGTTGCAAATAACAGAACTCCTGCTCGTCGTCATAAAAGTGAGGCTCCGCCTCGTAGGCCTCGTCGTAGTTTTGGGTTTTACAGATCGTATAGAAAGCGGTTCAAGCTAATTTACTGATTAATTCAGCTTAGTACTTAATTAATTTTCGTCTAATTTCTAAAGGATTCGGTCCTTAGTGATTTTTACCTGAGGTAGTTCTTGGGTCTTTGTACTGATTTTTCCGAGATGTTACAATCTATCTCTCTTAAAGAAAAATTTCGTCCTCGAAATTAGTACATTTTCGTACTCCTCGAGAATCTGAGGGTAGTTCTTGCAAACCTCGGCTTCTGTTTCCCAGGTAGCCTCTTCCTCAGTATGGTGCGTCCACAGTACCTTCACAAGTGGAATCACTTTACTACGCAGCACCTGCTCCTTCCTATCTAGGATACGCGTCGGTCGCAGTATATAAGTAGCATCTTCACTCAACTGTACCTGCTCCCATTTGATAATGTGGGAAGGGTCAGGAACATATTTCTTCAGCATCGATACATGAAATACGTTGTGCACGCTTACGAGTGGTGTGGGCAAAGCAAGGCGGTACGCTACCACACCCACTCGATCTAGTATCTGGAATAGGCCAATGAATCTCGGCGTGAGCTTCCCCTTCTTGCCAAACCGAAGGATTCCCTTCATGGGGGACATCTTTAAGAATACATGATCCCTGACCTCAAACTCTAGCGGTCGCCACCTCGTATCAGCGTAACTCTTCTGTCTGCTCTATGCTGCAAAGAGTCAACACCTGATAATGTCGATCTTCTTTGAGGTCGCCTGTACTAACTTTGGGCCAATCAAACTTTTCTCGCCCACTTCTGCCTAGCAATGCTGTGCTCAACATGGGCACCTATACAATGCTTCATAGGGAGTCATGCCAATACTCGCCTGAAAGCTGTTGTTATAAGCGAACTCAGCATAAAGAAGACAGTCATCCCAATTGTCCTTGAAATCAAGCACATAAGCTCACAGCATGTCTTCCAGCACCTGATTCACCCATTCCGTCTGCCCATCCATCTGTGGGTGGAACGCAGTGCTGAACTTCAATTTCACACCCATTACTTCCTAAATATGAGTCTAGAAGATAAATGTGAATCGCGTGTCTTGGTCCGACACGATCTCCATAAGAACTCCATGCAAACGTATTAACTCCTTGATGTACAGGCTGGCCAAATCATCTGAAGAGTTCAAGACTCTAATAGGGAGAAAATGAGCAAATTTCGTCAACAGGTCCACGATCACCCTAATGGAGTCATGCACCTTCCTCGTCTTCGACAACCCTGAAATGAAATCCATAGAGATGAAATTCCATTTCCATTCAGCTATGGGCATGGGCTGAAGCACTCCAGGAGGTTGGCAATGCTCTGCCTTGACCTGTTGGTATGTAAGAACGGGACACATAATCTGCTATGTGGGCCTTCATGTTGTCTCACCAGTACGATCTCTTCATGTCTCGATATATCTTCATACAACTAGGATGCATCGCCATCCTCGAATTGTGAGCAACTTCGAGAACTTCCTTTCTCAAGTCATGAAGGTTTGGGATGCATAGGCGACCATGATAATGTAAACCCCCATCTGTACCAACTCTCTATTCCGAGTCTGCACTGTCGTTCACCTACTCCCTCATCTTTGCCAATAGTTCATCATCTTTCTAAGCCGCAATAATCCTATCATCAATGAGTGGCTGCACACGAACGTGTACGACGCTCTCGAACGGCTCCTCTACCGTAAGCTTCTGCTTGAAGTCTCGCACAAACTCGACCATGTTCCACTCTTCTATCATTAGTGGAGCCGCAAATGCTATCGTCTTCTTACGGCTCAACGCGTCTACCACAAGGTTGGCCTTGCCGAGATGGTAGGAGACCTCGAACTTGAAGTCTTTCAAAGTTTCTATCCATCGTCGCCGTCTCATATTCAAGTCTCTCTATGTGAATATGTATCTAAGGCTCTTGTGGTCGCAAAAGAGCTCAAACTCCTCTCCATAGAGGTAATGTCTCCAGAGCTTCAATGCAAAGATGACGGCTGCTAACTCCAGGTCGTGTGTAGGGTAGTTTTCCTTGTGTTTCCTCAACTGTCACGATGCATAAGCAATAACCTTGTCCTTCTACATCAGAACACAACCCAAACCAACATGAGAAGCATCGGTGTATATTGTATGACCCCTTGCTTTGACAATACTAGCACAGGAGCAGACGTCAACTTATCCTTCAGTTCCTGAAAAGCTGCTTTCGCCTTCTCATTCCAAGCAAACTTAAGGTCCTTCCGAGTCAGCTGAGACAACGATCTGACTATCTTAAAAAAGTCCCTAATAAATCGATGGTAGTAACCTGCCAGGCCGAGGAAACTCCTCACTTCTGTAACCGAACCGAGCTGCTTCCAGTCCTGAACTGTGGTCACTTTAGCAAGGTCCATAGCTATGCCTTCCTTGGACACCACATGTCCTAGAAATTTCACTTCTTCTTTCCAGAAGTCACACTTCTTGTATTGAGCGAACAACTAGTTCTTCTTTAGAGTGTCAAAAACTGCTCTTAGGTGTTCCTCGTGATCCTCCCGACTCTTACAGTATATCAGAATGTCATCTATAAATACGATGACAAATCGGTACAGATACGGCCGAAACACCTGGTTCATCAGATCCATGAACACGGTCGGTGCATTCGTGAGTCTAAATGACATTATGAGGAACTCGTAGTGCCCAAAACTAGTTCTGAATGTTGTCTTCTACACGTCTTCATCCCTGACGCGTAACTGGTGATACCCTGACTGTAAGTCAATCTTAGTGAAAGATTGTGCCCCCTTCAACTGGTCGAACAGATCATCTATCGTGGGCAAAGGATACTTGTTCTTCACCGTCACTTGGTTCAACCTACGATAATCAATACACAATCACAGCGAACCATCTTTCTTCTTCACAAACAGCACGAGTGCTCCCCAAGGAGACACGCTAGGCCGTATGAATCCTGACTCTAACAGATCATCAATCTGTCTCCTCAATTCCTTCATTTCACATGGAGGCATGTGATAAGTGGGTAAGGAAATGAGTGTCGCACCAGGCACAAGGTCGATAGTAAAATCGATCTCGCACTGAGGAAGTAATCCGGGTATCGTCTTAAACACTTCCCAGAAGTCCTGGACTACGGGCGTGTTTCTAAGTGTCAGATCATCAACACTCTTTAGCAAGGCAGCATAACAACTAATGCGGTAATACCAACTAACTTGAACTGGAAAAGTAAAGGTCGTACCCTCAAGTCTATGGGCTATCACCACCCTAGCATCACAATCGATCTCTACCTTCAACTCAGTGAGCCAATCTATACCGAGGATCACATTGTAATAACATAGCGGGGCAATAATCAGGTCGATGAGTACTATTCGGCTCCCTAAGTCTATCGAGCAACCCTTACACATCTTAATAGTATTTGAGAAGGTTCCCGTGGTGATAAGGAGTCTCAACCCAACCATAGGGCTAGTTTCTAACTCCAGTCGCTTGACTGCTGCCCATGATATGATCGAAATAGTGGACCCGATGTCTACCAATAAGAAGACTAGTGTACCTTAGATATGCACAATGACTTCAAAAGGCAGTGATGCTGTAATTACTGTCTCGGATGCCTCAGCTGCAAGTGAGTGCACACGAGCTTGTTAAGAACGGTTCAGCTGTGGTGCCATAGGTCGCTGAGGCGGCCTAAATCGAGGTGCAGGGGGCCTGCAAGATGGCTATACAAGTAATATAGAATGTAGAGGTGGAGCTGAGATAGCTAGTGGCATCTACCGGTTGATCCTTTAAGGAGGCATAAAGCCGTTGTCCCTCATCCTGGTCAAGCAGTAGGTGTCAACATGGCCCGACCTCTTGCAGTAGGTGCACCATATGTCAGGTCGTTTAGGCTGTGTCGGTGGAGTGGCAGAGGAGGAGAATTTACTTGTGGCATCTTGCCGAGGAACGACCTGCTCGACAAATCTGGTCGAGACCTAGGAGCCATAGGTACACGTGTACGAGATAGCCTATCCCCATCTTGTTCAACTCGCAGAGATATGTCCACTAACTCAGCATAGTTGAGTATGCTAGCGCAACACATCTTCGAGCGTATCTCGGGTCACAGACCCTCAGAAAATCACTGCATTCGCATCGGCTAGTCTATTAATATCAAGGGAGCATATCTAGCAACTCCGTGAACCTGTTCACGTACTCCGCCACTGTCATTCTTCCCTGGCAGAGGCAAAGAAACTCTCTCTCCTTCTCATTACGGTAGGTGAGAGGGAAATACTTCCTGTCGAAGCGCATCTCAAAGGCCTCCCACGTCCATATGTAGCCAGGAGCAATCGTCCTAAGGACGCTGTCCCACTAGAGATTGACCTCCTTCTCAAACATGTAAGTGACCAACTTTACCTACTTGCCTCAGTGCAGTGCAGCGGCTTCAGCATCTTAGAGATGCGGTCAAGCCAATACTCGGCCTCCTGGGGTCTGTGAGTACCCGCAAACGTAGGAGGTCAGAAGCGCTGGAATCGCTCAAATAAGCCGTTGGCACCCATGTTTCCAACAGGGTGCTCAGGTGGTGCAGGCGGAACCACATTCATGTTCTAGGCAAGGGCCCCAGCAATAGTGGTCTAAATCTACTGTTGCTGCTACATAAGGAGCGTCATCTGCTCCAGCCTATCAGGAGGAGGAGCCTGATGCATGTGGGGCATCGACGAGGATGCACGGTTCTACTCAGGAACCGGTGGTGCAACAGGTGTCGGCCTATTGGTGGGGCTAGTGGGTGGCAGAGAATCCAGCATAGTCTCGCAATCCGGGCCCAAACTGGGGTCCGTATGGCTATCGCTGAGGGGAGGTGGCCCCTTAATCAAGTCGCTAAGTGTAAGACGTGTCATACTCCAAGTGGCCTTAGGTGGCATTCCCTATATACAACATAGGGTGCAACCTGTGTCAGATTCAATATAAGAACATACACTCATCCACATTTCATTCACATTCCAAACCGAAAGAAACTTCATGCATTTTATTTACCAAAATCGTCACAATACATGAGATATAAATTCACATGAGTCATGACAGAAGATGCATGTGAGCTAATTTAAACAAGCTTTAATCACTAAACATACTAACGACCAAACAAGTCTACTAAGGCTAGTATAAAGGAAAACTAATAGCAAAGTAAACTAAAAGACGACTACACATGTGACTAGTCGTCTGAATCTGGTGATGGTGGAGGAGCACCCTTGTCCTGTAGACAACATAGGACAGCCCTCAAGGTGCGAGACACTTTGCTAAATTTTCGCTTCACGAAGGCCTGATTCTCTTCTAACTTGGCTCAGGTCTCTTTGACCTCCGGTCACAGGGCAACCTGGCCCTCCTCGATCTAAGCTAAACGGGCTTCTAAAGCAGCCCGATCACTGTGGTGCTCATGTGTGTCAGGAGGAGAGCCCTCATCAGTGTCTTAGGCCTCCTCTTCTTCCTCTTCCTGCTCTTCCTCTTCTTCACCTTCTTCCTTTATCTCATCTCCGCCTTCTTCATTACTCTCTTCCTCTTCACTTTTAATTTCATCTTCACTCTCATAGAGTCGGGCTTGACGTTGTCGTGGCCCAATATTCATATTATTGAGAGTGGTGTCGTTGATGAAATGGATTGGTGGAGAAATTTTTGCGCCAAGTCTGTAGCCGAATTCATGCGCAAGCTTGCATATAAGTCGGCCGAATGGGAGTGAAACGGTTGTCCTAAGAGAGCGTTCGGTTTGAACCATCTGTAGTAGTACATACGTAGGTAGGTACAGGTTGTCTCCCTGCCCAGCTCGGTACAGAAAGTCTACCATCAGACGCGTGCACTTGCTGCGATTGCTCCATCTAGGATACACATTGTGGGTGAAGATGTGGTGGAGCAGGCGGAAGTCAGGAGTCATTCTGGACACCAGGAGGCACTTACCTAGATTCTACTGGACCAGTCAGCCACAAAGAAATCGCGTGCAGCGATCTTTTTCATGTGCACTCCTAAGGATCTTCTCACTAGCATGAACCTCTTCACGCGGCATCCCCATGATTCGGGCTATCAAACCAACATCAATTGTGGCTTCCCACCTTCCCACGGAAATTTTAAACTATAAAGGCTCCAGCGATGGCTCTCGTATATAGGCGTAGAAGGCTCGGACAGTTCTCTTATTTGCACATGACTTGCCCTCAAATATGGGACCCCATCCGGCATCCAACAGGCAATCTATTGCCGGATAAAGCCCAAAGAGCTTCTCGTCCACGTGTACTTCAAAAATAACCCTACGGCCTTGAAACCTTTCATGTGACATATCCGCCAGTAGAGTTCTTTCGAGGGGAGCCTGGGGATCGAGATCCCTCTTTGTCCTTATCTCTTGATCGATGCTTGTACTTGTTGTGGTGCCTTTCTGCTTCCTTAAACAGGTAGGGCGGCTAGGCCCGGCTTCATCCATGGAAGCCCTCTTCTTCCCCATGAGAGAAAGAAGTGTGGAGAGCGAGAATATGGCCGCCACGACTCAAAAAGAGCCATGAGAGTGAATAAAATGGAAGGATTGGGTGGATTGTTGGACTTTGAGATCTCAAGAAACAAACAAGAGTTTGTGCACTCAAATGGAAAGGAATGAGGGAGATAGAAGATTAGTTTGAAAGGAATGATGTGGGGTGTGTATGTAGTGATAAAAAAGGAAGAGGATTTGAGATTTAGGGGAGATTTGAGAGAGAAAAATAGAGATTTGAGAGATTTAGAAATCTTGGAAGGGTGGGAATGAGAGGAATGAAGCAAATGGGAAGGATGTAAGGGGTCCCACACGTTTTCGTGGGGCCCACAGCTGTGTATATGTGTCGGCCCGGCGTGGCCCCATAGGCCCGGGCGACCCGATCGGTGAGGCCCGCCGATTCGGTGATGGCATCGCTGGTTGTTGGATAGTGGGGTGAGGGCTTGCCCCAGGGACAATGCTATCCCCCCTGGGTGCTGGAAATGCACGGGGTCCACTTTGGTTCCCCCGATTTGCACCGTTTAGGCCCCCGAGTCCATTTGAGTCGTTTTTGGTATCCATCTCGCGTATATTCACGCATTTTGGGTTGTTTGAGTGTGGAATAGGCTAAATTATGGTTTAAACTTATCGATTGATGGTCTGGAAAAGGATCGAGGCTATCTCACATGATCGCAGATGCCCACGGGTCCGATTTCAACGGTCAGTTTCACCTGTCAGCGAAACTGGAAATCCTACGACCATTTCTACATTTTATCTCTCCCTCTTAGATCAAAGTACGTCAGTGTGCGTCGTGTGTCTATAACCCAGGTCTAGTTTAATCCAAATCATGTTCTGATACCAACTTGTAATGCCCTGAAAATCGAGGGTCGAGCAGGAGCCCAACTCCTGAGTTCCAGTGCATCACTTATGCAACATAGATAATGATGATTAAATGTTTTCTGTATTAGCACATTAAACATGAATGGGATTATATTAAATCAGCATATCATACTCCAGGGACAATTAAATTATGCAAGTGGAAAACTGTGATAAGTATATAGAGCATACAAGTGGTAAGTCCCTAGAGTATCAACATGTCGCCAGGTTAAATAAATTATATGTATAGTTCCTAAAATTATAAAATGATAAAGTGTAATGTCTGCTAATCCATATCCCTGTAGCCCGATGATGCACCTTCAGGTCTATATAGACCCACCAGATAGTTGCAAATAGGAGAACTCCTCATCATCATAGAAGTCAGGCTCCATCTCGTAGGCCTCGACATCACTTGAAACTACAACAGAGTCTGGTTGGTGTTTTAAAACACCATCCCAGAGTGGGAGTGAGTGATCAACTCAGTGGAGCTATATGGCAAAGGTTAACATGTTATCAATTCAATCAAGCAGTAATGATAAAGCAGTGCAACAATCATATCCTAAGTACTCTTGTCAATGCAAGAATGGTATGTGACAATGATGTATGCCCTCGCCTGCACTCCCTCAGCGACATCATCTCATGATTGTGCATGCAACACTCTCGGTAAACGTGTGCTTCCTTACCAAAGCACATACAATGCGGTGCATGATCATGTTAGCCAAGTTCTTATTTAAGCTTATTTATACAGCAGTTTTGGGAAGTTAAGGTACCTCCCTTTATATCATTGACCCAAACGATGATCCATCTAGGGTCGTCAATCCAAGTTAATTATATCATTGACCCAAACGATGATCCATCTAGGGTCGTCAATCCAAGTTAATCACATACGATAGACAAGTTCGTGAATTTATACTATAGGTTGTTAAAGGAGGCTCGTCACCTCGGCGTAAGCTTAAATCATACTCGAGGTCACATCACCAACGCTCTGCCAACTGACAGTCTATTTTTGAAGGCTCGTCACTAACCCGACTAGGGACCACAGCTAGGCTACGCCGGGGTAGGCCTATTTTATACTTAAGGTCACTACGGAAAGGCTCATCACCTTAACGTAGTCCTAGCGTATACTCAGGTCACTACAAGAGGCTCGTCACCTGATCGTAGGCCGACAGCTCGAATACAGTGTCTCATACCATCGTATTTGGCTTATGAGTTTAGGTTGCTCACCGGTCACTACGGGGGATGCTCGTCACCCCAGCGTAGATCGACAGCTTGACCACAATGTCCCATACCACCATGCCCACCTCATGAGTCTTGGTGGATCGTGGTACCAAGGTTAAACGGGTTTTTCATTGGTAAGTTGGTACCTTAGATTCAAGCAGTAGTGTCCATACATGGTAAACATACATTAGGCCAATCGGGTTACTTGACAAGCTTGACTAGTACGAGCGCATTTGAATTAATTGACATGGAACGCATACGCACTCCTTGTGACCTAACTATTATCAATAATCACCGTACGACTCAGATTCATCGAACGTGTCCGTGGTAGCTAAACTGATTCAGCCACTTGATCGAAAGTCGTTACCGATTACCTGGACTACATCATAGCCGCAATCACATTCCAAGACAATAACATTCACATGTGATAGTCCAAGACAGCATGTGATAACCAATCTAAATATAAATCTCATTTGAGCATTTCAACAAACACAGTGCACATGTATACATACGCATTTCATCCATAAGGCACGTAGTAGTAAGATAGGTTATATGAAGAAAATTGTAACTATAGATAAGGGAATTGAGAATCCTTTCTCAACACCTTCATTAAATATATTTCAACAAGCATTTTCTCATTCAGGCATTTTATTAAACACTTAGACTACACATATCACATACATGTAATAAATTAGTTAAAACGTATATTATAGCAAATCCTTTCGCAAGGGAGTTGCTACATGTACAACAATAATCTATTCCCAACAACAATCATGGCAAGCACAAATCATAATTCCATATTTATACAAACATTTTAACAAACACATAGAATGCATTAATTTCAACATAGTTCATACATATATGTAATACGTGGAAAACATCGCATCTAAGCATATGTGATAGCAATCAAGTCAGTCATAAATCATTAACTGACATTGAAAGCCTTGAAAACCATAACCTAAACGTTTATAGTCCGCACCTTTCACCGGTAAACTCGTATCGAACTCAGTTCGAACACTAAGTCTTCGTCTACGGCACAACGGCAACCTATTACATGAAATAGGTTAGCTATTTCATCATTTACTCCATTTGGATACCTAAAACAGATTAAGGTTATGATTTCTTACCTAAGAACAGAATCGAAATCACCGGTATAGCGATGCAAGTAGGATGATTTAGCACGTGGAGTGACGGGATCGAATCTCGGTGACAAACCACAACTCTCTCTCACTTCTCCTCACTTTCTCTTTCTCTTTTCTCTCTTCTCCCCTACGGTTTAGGAATTTCGTATGGAATGAGAGAGGGGTGGGTAAAGGCCCTTATATAGGCCCATAATTGGTGTAAATGGCCCCAGGGACATGGTATACTTAGGTTATAGCCAAAGAGTGGCTGTTTCGGTCCAACAGAGCCCATCTGGAGGCCTATTTTCTATATACGGTCCAGAGAAAGTTTCCTGACAATGGATCTATGTCAGATTAAGTTTTTATTCTGATCGGATTTACGGATTAACCGCGGAGGACCTGTTTCAGTTCAACGGTCGTCGTTACTCGATCAGGGTCAGAAGTGCACTGGCATGTATTGAAAATTTTTCCTGATCCAAGGGTGTAGTTTAGTCAGAATTTGATGGTCTGAACCCTTAAATTTAGCCCGCAAGCAAACGGCCCAATTCACTTAAGTTTGAGTTCATTTTCTAAAGATATTCGCATTTCTCACACACTTCGCTCCGGGCTCAAGTTATGCGTTTTTGGATACTATTGGGACTTGATTTCCGAGATGGTTGTCAAGCCCAGTAAGGCGGTCATAACTGTATAATTTCGCATTAATCGGACTTTCAACGTGCGGTCCAGGTCCGATACGGAGTTTCAATGTGCTCCCGAGAGCAACTGGGTTTTAAGATTGATCCTAGGTTTCTAGGTAATGTAGCGTTAGCGATTCTACTAGTTTTGGGTCTTACAGATCATATAGAAAGCGGTTCAAGTTAATCTACCGATTAATTCAGCTTAGTACTTAATTAATTTTCGTCTAATTTCTAAATGATTCAGTCCTTAGTGATTTTTGCCTGAGGTGACACTCGGGTCTTTGTACGGATTTTTTGAGATGTTATAGAGAGTCAGATTGGTCGACTAGAAAGTAGAATGAAGAGAATGATATAGGTCAATTCGATTGGCAATTGCCGAGTGAAAGGAGGTTAGTTACAAGTTTTCTGAATGAATGGACAAGGAATGCACTGGACAAGACCAAATTGGCAGGCGAGTAAGTTTGGACAACATTGCTCGATTTCAACTTTAGCATTCTTGCTAGTGTTTATTATGCCACCACAGGGGAGATCCCTACAAATGAGGTAGCTCTCCCAAGCGAGGTGCATCTGAGATGTTCCTGGCTGTCGTCATCCTCATACCGGTTGATGAACCAAGCTGGACCGAACTCTCTATCATGAAAGGGGGTGAATGATTGACTGTGTTTACTTTTATTAAGAGAAAAGAATAAGGAGTCCATATAAATGTAAAATGTATGAATCTCTCGAGGGGAATGAATGATACGTGATTGTAAAAAGAATAAATGATATCATAATGAATGAGGGCATGTACAAGGGAATTATGGAAATACTCGTAGATCCACATCTGGAGTAGTTATAGTGGTTCTCCTCTAAGATACAAACCTTTGAGGTAATTTAAAAAATACCTATGTATAGGTGGCCGGGTACAAAAGGTGCCAGAGCAAGTTTTCGACCCCATGCAAGCACCCCGACCACTTGAACATACCCATTTGTGATCTGAAGAGCATTCACATAGTAAATGTCGGCATATCCAAAGCAGTAGGAAGGGCGTGTGTTCTTCGTAATCGACTGAGCTTTCATGTTTGCGGTACACTTGCATGAAGTGTGAATAGGCCTTGCCGTCCTTATTAGCAAAGTGTCTTGGTTCCTTCTGAGAGAAGCTTGTAAAGTTTGCCTCGCCGAAGGGAAGGAGCTGGGTCAGAGCTACAATGTCCAAAATTGTTGGACTCATAGGGCCGTATCTAAAGAAGAATGTTTTAATGAATGAGCTCTAGAATGTCGACGACACTGTGAGAAGAGCAACGTCAGATAGATACTCATATATGGAGAGTTTGATACACTCGTAATTGCCAAAGTTCCTCTATGTTGCCTCATATTGGGAAGGAATGCGATTGAACCAAATGTATCATTATGGTAGTGGTTTCGGCCATGATCGAGGGTTCTTTAGAGCGTTAGATGGCTTCCGGACGGATTAGAATCGAATCAGTATGGATTCACCCCAACAGTTAGGAAAATAGAGGGTCCATCATACTGACTTCGCCAGTATTAATCCCTGGGAAGAACGTTGGTCCCATACAATAGTAGTATCTAGTAAGTGATTTGAAGACTATTTCATTGGAGAACTTCTCCGAAAGATCATCCATTACAGTGACCAAATCATCTTGATAGAAAGATGGGATAGATGACGATGAGGCAGCCATTGCTAAGGTGAGGAGAGAATTGAGGAGTTAGGATTTAGGGGAGGAATGATAAAGAAGGAAATATGGAGTGAAAAGAATTTTTGAAACGACGCTTGTATCGGCCGAGGAGATGAAGTATTTATTAGGGCATTATTATTATTATTATTATTATTATTTGTATGATACGAGTATACACGTCGCAACGGGGTTAACCCTTACTTCGAAAAAGAGTGGTTAGAGCTAACATGTAGGGTAATCGGCTAGAGACGATTGCTATGACATCGCCATGTGTGCCGAAGGACTGTTGCATTAATGAGGGGTTGCATGTATCATCCCCATTGTCGCCAATTCCTGCAAAAGCCAATCAGAGCCAGTTGCATATGATTTAGATGGATTTGCATGGTGTATTTGGAGATCTTTGGGGATATACAAAGAGGATTCTACGATAATATAGCTATATAGCGTATCAAGCGACACAACGTCATCCACTAAGCAGTCAAGTGAAGAATGATCATGCAAAAGCGATTATAGGATATATGGTAAGAGTAGAAGCAAAGAGGATTAAGACTCTTAAACAGTTACAACAACTTTCAGAACATGAGAAGCATTCAGATAGCTAGATTGAGGCTATAAATAACAAATGAATTCAGCAAGAATATCTTGTCTCATTCCAACTCAATTAAACTCAATATATCTTTCAATTATCCTTTTAATTACCCATCGATTACCCGTCAATCACATTTTTTATCGTAATCCTTAACTTTTTGTCTACTATTTACATTCCTTAGTGTAATTTATAGCATTAATCAATTAGATGACTTTAACTATAATTTAGATATACGCTCGTATATTGGATTCAATTCTCCATTCAATAAGGTATTTTGCCATTATTATTTACAACGGACTATAAAATCATCTTTCATGCTTCTCTTTTATTTGTATTAAAAAGTTATGTTACATGGAAGGCATGGACGGCGAAGATATAATTCATTGCTAGATGATAAAGTTTACCCATCGTAATATCACCTTGTCATTTTTACACTGAATTGGTCGAATCGGCGACTAATATCACTCAATCTAAGCCACATTCTACGTATGCACCTATACGGGCGTGCGAAGTCAGAGTTGTTCGGTTTGAACTGAGATGCGAGGTCAATTATGTCACACGCCCGCACTTGTCACGTGAGAAACGGTAAATCGAACCAAAACACAAATCACGAAGGGCCTTAGGAGTTTACTCTGCACGCTTACGCTGTACGCAATCCGCTTCCGTTGTGAACGTCTCTCATATACAAGTACCTCTTCTCCTTTTTACGCCCAGTACTTGTACCATTTTCCTTCCCAGACAAATCTCAGGGAGCGAGAGATGCGTCGCGGAGATATTCTCCCCCCCGATCTTGGGTTATTTCTAGGGTTTCTGATTCTCTGCAACTCGTCCCTGATCGTTCATGTCGGAGCTTCGATCCATGAGTATTCCAACGAAGCTTTCTATCCCAAGCTCAACTCCTTCTTCTTCCATGGCGGCAGCGAGGGCCTCTACGCGTCCAAGATCCACGACCACGGCAACGGCAATGGCAGCGACGCCGGGTCTTCTTTTTCCTCCTCCTCCAATGGGAAGTCCTTCATTCGGTCAGATCTCGATCTCAGCTCTTCTGCATTTCGTCTTTCATCAGCCGTGATACAATGCATTTTGTGCATTCTCTCTTTAGTTTTCTTTCTTTTTTTTTTTTTTTTTCGTGCAATTAGAAAATTCAATGGTTGTGATTGGTTTTCACGAGATGAATTTCTTAAACTTGTTCTTTATGCTTCTTTTCAGCAATGTGAGTTGCGTTCGGAGATAATAATTCTGGCGTTGTTGCAGGAAAAAACAGAAGAGAGTCTAGAAATGGTGATGCTTTTACAAGCCATTGGATTGTTGCAAATGTCGGTGGATCTGACCTGTCCATTCAGTCGGGCATCTCTTGTATGAGTGTGATAAAATTGCCCCTGAGTAAAGGAATAAAATGAAGTTTAGTTGATAAGATGCCCCTTGGAGGGTAACCTCTGCACAATTTATTTGATGACTTCTTTGCTACCATTTTTCTCTCTACAAACCCTAAAAGTAGGCCTTCACATGCATCTCTGAACCCTAATCCTAACCCTTCAGAATTTACCAAATAAGACTCCTAATGCTAATAAAAAGCCAAGTGAACTGGCCCTTTCAAATTTTTACGAATCTCCTCTCATCCCTTACATCCCTAAAATAGAGGATATGAGGTGTTAGCTCAATATTCATGCTGGTTGGAGCTTAATTGTGGTTTCATTGCATTCAGTTGTCTAGGTCTTCTCTTACTGATTAGACATCGATACATAACAAAATAAAGAGATAAAATAAATATTATTGATAGAATTGCCACTTCAAGGGGTAAACATTCTCACGGGACTTCATCTAATCTTCTCTCGTACTCTCATATTTATAATAATAAGCCACTAATCCAAATATGGAAGATGACCCAGTCAAAACTTGTACTCTCTATTTACAAATTTACACCTTATTAACATTATTCCCCACTTAATAAACAAAATATCCCTGACACAAGATATCCCAAGATATTTTCTAAGGCATCCCACTAATTATCCCTAAAAACTAAATATTTCTTAGGGCTTTTGTCATATAAGGGCCTGTTTTTTGCCATTTCCATGTAAGGGCCTATCCTTTTGTCATTTCTAAATTGGTGCCTACCATTTCAATATATGGTAAGTCAAATGCCCACATTTGACTTTGACCAAAACGGAAGAGAGAGGAAGGTGTTAAGAACCCTTTGAAAATTACGAATTTACCCTTCCTGGGGATGATTTTTCCCTTGTTGTCCTTTTGGAACGGAGAGGAGGCATTAAACTGGGGTCATCTATGCACTCGCTGTTTTCAATGTAGACAGATTCAAAGGGAGATGACTTGCCTTGTTTTATTATTATTATTATTATCATTATCTTTAAAAGGATAAATGAAATTCATTAAATTAAAGAAGGTGAAGTGAATTCTAGAAACGAAGATAAGGGCAGCTTGCCCCAAAACAAGCAAGCTTAATCAGAAGAGGATTAGGCAAGTCCTTTGAAGGGGTAAATTATATGTTTAAACCCTAAGCAAGATTTAATCACTTTGAAAATACAATTAGAATCCCAGAGATGATATTTACTCCCCAAAACACAAGAGCACACTTCTCAATGAGGGACCTCTACCACTATGGGTAGCTAATGGAAATGATTGTGAATGGCCCCCATTGCCTCCTTGATAGCTAGGAGATGGCTTTGGTCTTGGAGTATGCTTTTACAGGACTACAAAAAGCCCTCAATGTTGATCCACTCTCATCAGTAGGGGTGTACATCGAGTTGAACCGAGTCGAGCTGGCCTCAGCTCGACTCGGCTTGGTCACTAGCTGACCTCAGCTCGAATTCGGCTCTGCTCGGTCCTCGAGCTTGACTGGCCAGCTTGGCTCGGTTCGGTCAGCAGCTTGGGCCAGTTCGAGCTGAGTTGGAGCCAAGATTGAGCGGAGTTCGCCATTGCAGCACTTTCACAAACATCTGGATTGCACCTTCAAAATCTCACTGTATTTGAGGCAACAACAATGGTTTTACAGGTATTTTATCAAACACCTTCTAAGCAACATAAAAATCAAGAAAAAAAGGGTGTTGGTTTCATATACATACCTTCCTTGCCACCGGCCACACTTCTTTGAGTCATTTCATCAAACACTTGGTGAGCAACATCAATATCAAAGTAATCGAGTCACCGAACTGGTTCGATCTGAGTTCGATTCGAGCTGGGTTTGATCCGAGTTGAGTCGAGCTGGGGCTAGCTCGAACTTGGCTCGAACTCATTTTCGAGCTCAAAAAATCAGCTCGACTCGGCTTGAACTTAGCTTCGAACCTAGTCGAATCGAGCTTTTTCAAGTCGAGTCGAGCGAGCTAACCGAGCTAGCTCGGTTCATGTACACGTCTACTCATCAGAAGCAAACCGCCCATCTTACAGTACTAAAAAACCTCCATTTGAAATCCAATGCCTTTGCCGATGGTGAGCCTCTTGTTGCTAGAATCATTGGAATACTGACATAGGGTATTTAGCCATTTCTTCCAATCTTTTTGAATCTTTGAGTGATTAGCATTTGTGAAAAGAGCATGGCCTGTTGCCCACAAGATCACACTACAATTGATTTTCTAGAAGTGTTCATTTGTGGGGATTCTCCTTGAAGATACGATTGTTTCTCTCAATCCAGATCTTCTAGTAGAGTAAGTTATGACCATGGAAGTTTACCTCATCTTTAAATTGCCATCCATCCCAGCTGATCATCTCACGAAGAAGCTTATTGGAGGAGACCCAAGCCATTCCAAAAGACCCTTATGCATTGGACTGGATTCTTTTGTGAAGGGGCGACTTGTAACTGGCCATTACGATCCCTGTAACAACAGTTGTTACAACCCCTTTTTTTGAAAAAAAAAAAGTTTCTGGATCGTTACAGGGCTGTTATAATTTGTTATGGGGCTCTTACGACTCGTTTTTTCTATAATGACCATTTCGGCCTTGTAACACAACAGTTACGACTGTTACCGTTATGTAACAACCGATTTTGAATACCATGGACAAAATGGATGGACGGAGTGCATATAACACAAACATCACAATGGGCCCCACTTAGGGTTACAAGGGATTCCTCTAATCTCGTGTTAAGAGGTAAGTTGCATCCAATTGGATCATTGATAACACCTGTTTCACACAGTGTGAGGAAGAACCAAGCTTTGTGGGCCTACCATGTTTTATATGTAAAATCCACTCCATCCATCAGGTGAGCTCTTTAATTTAACATTACATACTAAATATTTCCAAGATAAAAACTTGTATAGGCCTTGAAAATGGGAACAATGTAAAATTCTCCTAAAACTTCTAAATTCACATGGTGTCTCCCGCTTGAGTTTTGAATCAGGCTGAATTTTGTAGCTTTTCCTCTTCCCCACACACAAACCTATGGTTGTCATTGCATCCCCATTTGTCCATGTATGGCCTGCCAAAGTTGTGGATTTGGCTTATTTCTTGGCTAAGGTCCTAGCATCGAGGATAGAACTTGATGGATAGTGTGGATTTTCCATATAAAACATGGTAGGCCCCATAGAGCTTGAACGTTTTATGTGCTAAGTAAAGGTCTCTATTTTGAAGTTGCCTAAAATACTGTTGTAGTGGATCTAGCAAATTCGAAGGGACATGAATTTTCGAGATCTTACTAGTTACAACATCACCTGTGCAACAAAACTTTATGCCCATGATGACACCTTTGAGACATCCACTTCAATCAACTTTGCCAATTGATGTTAGGACCTAGGACAAAAAATGAGGTGGATCCAAAACTCGAGTGGGCCACACCACATGAAACAATAGAGATAAAAATGTCCACCATTAAAACATTTTGAAGCCCACCGTCATGTTTGTATTCAATCCAACCCCTTCATTAGGTGATTCCCACCAAGATGAATAGAAAACACAAATATCAACTTGATTCGTCTGAAGAAGGTTTTAGTGGTGGGTGCCTTCATCCCATTGTTTTTTGTTATATGGAGCCTAGTGTAGGTGTGGTGAGTGGACCCAATGTTAAAGTGGGGCCCATTATACACATGGCAAAATTAAAACGGGCCTATTGTACATGTGGCATTGATGGGCAAGGTCCACTATACACGTGGTAGCGTGAAAGCAGGGCCCACTAAACATGTGCAAAGTTATGAAGATTTAAACCGACTGCCTTAAACAAACTTCTACACATTGCACGTGTGCCAATTTGATGTATGGGATGTTTGAGCTATGTATGCATGAAGTGGCTTCTAGCGTTAAAGTGGTGCCCACTATACATGTCGTAGTGTTAAAGTGAGGCCGCTGTAGATATAACATTGATGGCTCAGCCCACTGTACATGTGGCAACATTTAAGCAGGGTCCACTAAACATGTGGCATTGAAGGGAGGAGCTAGGGCTGCCAACGGGTCAGGCCTTGGGTTGGCTTTTGCTTGGATTTTGAACTGTTTGGGCCAAGCCTATTCAAAAATTTGATTTTGCTAGACCAAAGCCTGACCCATTGACAACCTTAGGAGATGCCAATGGACATGGATTGCATGAAACCCCTGGATACATGCAACACATGTCTGGGGCCAATAGTATATGTGGGGTCCACTGCACATGTGGCACTGTATGGGCCGGACTCACGGTACACACGACACTATAATGGCGGGGATCATTGTACACACGTTAGCATTACTGCCCTGTGAACTAAATATGTGGCAAAGAAATACACCGTGGATCGACTTACATTTCCACTACGAAATGTAGGATAGGAGCACCATGCAAAAATTAGTGCTTGTCCACTAACTAGGTGGGCTAAGGTATTTCATAATGGTAATGGTGGTCGTAACGGCCACCACTGTTACCAGTACAATACAATTTTTTTTTTTTTGAAAAAACCTATTTTGACTTCGTAACGAACCACTACGGGTCCTTTTTTCTGTTACTCATGGCTGTTATGACATTATAAAACATAACGGTTACCACTTTTGTTTTTTTATTTTATTTTTATTTTTTAAATATTTAATAACTGTTACGTTACCATTTTGGAATACCTTGAGCTGGGCCCAACCTGTACTTGTGGGACATCCACACTATGCAAACAATGTGCAGGGACGATCACCATTGCTAAAAATCAGGTTTATCCCACTCACTATGTGGGCTCCACCTGTACTTGGGGGACATTCGCACACTGCAAAAGGTAGGCCCCCATAGCGGCGATCATCATTCCTAAAACGCAGGTTCATCCCCTCACTAGGTGGGCTCCACTTGTACTTGTGGGACATTTACACCATGCAAACAGTATACCCCATAGCGGCAATCACAATCATTGAAAATCAGTACTCATCCACTGACTAGTTGGGCTCCATCATTGAAGTCAATTGTCGAGATCACTAGACCATGGGCCTATAGCATCATTTACAATGTCATGGGTATAGTGGGCCATACATGCACCATCAGCCCACGTGTACAGAGAGGGAGAGAGATGAGAGGCATTAGGGCCAATTTCATATGAGTTGATGGGTTAGGGGTTATGTGTTAGTTAATGGGTTATCTTTTTTAAATTTTTTTTTTATTTATTAATTTTATAAATAAATTGAGAGGTAATAACAATTTATCAAGAAGCTCGCGGAAAGCGAGAAAAGAATACAAGCCAAAGAAAAGAAACCAAAACAGCTAAAGAGTGAACAACTAAAGTTGTTTATACATTTCCCACCCAATCTGAAAGGAGACCATTGATTTTACAAATGACCTTTCGAGGTTCGACTTGAGAGTTTTAAAAGCATTTCCCATTTCTCACACCCCAAATCACCCAAAATACGGCCATGATTAGAAGTCTCCATGAAACTTTCCTTGCCTTCCCTAATCCTCCCCCATGTCAGGCTCAAAGAAGCATGTCAATTGACTTTGGCATTACCCCAAGCCATACAGAGAAGGCTGAGGAAATGATCCCACACTCTGTCCGCGAATGGACAGTGGATGAACAAGTGGTCAATTGTCTCTTCATCTTTCATACACAACAAGCAAACATTGGGAAGTATGAGGGCTTTTCTTTGCAAGTTGTCAAATGTGAGAATCCTTTTCTTGCCCACGAGCCAAACAAACATTGCCAATCGAGGCCAATGTATTCCGTAATGGTAACGGTAGCCGTAACGACCTCCGTCATTACCTTTACGATATGGGTCATAACGGCCGTCACAGCCTCTCTCTCTCTCTTTTTTTTTTTTTTTAATTTAAATTTTTAAATTTTTTATTTTAATGAAAAGGAAAAACTCAAAAAACGTATATTTGCCCCATAGTGTTGAAAAAAAATAATCCGAAAAGCCTATGTTAATCCTGTAACAGGCCATTATGGGGCTATTACGATCTTTACATGGGACATAACGGGCTGTTAACAATAATTATTGGTCTTTTTTTTTTTTTTTGTTTTTTTTTTTGTTTTCATAATGGCCCTTATGACCATCATGACCCTGCTGTAACGTGTAACGGTTGCCATCGTTACCTTTACCTAACGGCTTTTACGACTCACCATGCTTGAGGCAGCGCACTGTAAAACCAATGGTGGAACGGGGAAGATGAGAGATCAGAACTTGAGTCGGATATGATATTACAAAGTGATTTGACAAAAAACTGTCCAGACCATAGTCTCCTCCAGGAAATGCGATCATCTGATTGAAAGTCTGGCTTGCAAGAATTTAAAAGGTCCAAGAGGCAAGCTACCTTGCCTATCTCATCGTCCAATAAATCCATCCAATAGCGAGGGGCCTACACCACCCCCAACACATCAATTGAGAAATAGTCTACTACTACGGTGAATCAATCAATGACTATATGAGCAATTCTTGGGAACAAATCTTGACGAGGTGTATCTTTGCACCACACATTTGCCCAGAAGCGGATTAGCCTTCCACTCCCAAGTTTGAAGGAAAAATCCTTGTGAACGAAGTATTCTGTGGCCGTAACCGCTTTCTAGATTCCCGAAGCTCTATACATGGACAATCTTCTCACGAACTAGCCCCCCTCTTGGGTTCCATATTTGCTAGCAGTCAGCTCCCTCCATTTGCTGCTTTCTTCTTTAGCGAACCTCCAAATCCATTTGCCCAATAAAGTGTTATTCATAACAAAGAGAAGCTTTAGCCCAACTCCCCCTTCCTTGATCGGCTTACACATTTCTTCCCTCTTGAGGAGATGAAACTTTTTGTCCTCACTTGCTCCCCTCTATAGGAAATCCCCTCTAATCTTTTCTAGTCTTTTCAATACAAACCCTGGGCACTTGAACGATGACATAAAATAATCGGCATATTGGAGACAACCGCCTTGAGCATACTCAAATGACCCCCTAATGACATGTATAGGCACTTCCAAGAAGCCAGCTTCCTCTCAATCCTCTTGATGACTTTGTCCCACAAGTGCTTTGGCGGTTTCCCAATACAAAGAGGGAGCCCGAGGTAAGCATACGGAAAGAACCCCCGTTCTGCACCCGTAAATACTAGAATGTGAAGCTAGTTCATCCTGATCAACATTCACACCCAACATTTCAGACTTGACAACATTTATCTTCAAGCCCAAGGCTGCTTCGAAACACAACAAAATTTTTCAGAGACTGTTTACTGATTGAGGCGTTGCATCACAAAAGAGTAGCATATTGTCAGTATACTTGAGATGAGAAATACGGTCGTCGTCAATTGACCCTTTGAAATTGCGAAAGAGCCTATTTTCCTCGCCCCTACATAGCATCATATTGAGGGCTTCCCCACCAACCACAAACATGCAAGGAGATAGGTGAACCCCTTGCCTTGGGCCACAAGAAGTTGTGAAAAATCCTTTGGGTGAATTGTTAACAAGAACAGAGAATGATGCGGATTGCATTCTCTAATACAGATTCTCCACTTAATGCGACACCCTAGCTTGTCTAGCTTGTAGTCAAGAAAGTCCTAGTTAACGCAGTCGTACGCCTTCTCAATGTCCAGTTTGCACACTAACCCGCTCTTCTTCTCCATGTGCCTAGAATCGATGCATTCGTGAGCAATCAGAGCACTATCCAAAATTTGCTTGCCCGTCACAAAGGCTCCTTGACCTTTTGAAATAACCATGGCAAGAAACCCCATGAATTGTATGGCAAGAATTTTAGCTAAAGGTTTGTAGGGGCCTCCAACAAGGCACATTGGTGTAAAGTCTTTCAACTGCTCTGCTCCTTCCACCTTAGGAATGAGAGCGATTAACGATGCTCCTAACTCATACAATCGGCACCTGCAGGAGAACTACTGAACATATTCCATAACGTTCTCCCTAATGATATGTCGAAATTTCTAAAAGAAGAAGATTGGGAAGCCATCGGGTCCCGGGTCCTTGTCCTCACACATAGCTCCTAGGGCTGCTTTGACTTCATCTTCCAAAATAGAGTTTTCCAACATTGTCACGTCCTCATGGGACAATTGGTGAAATTGGAGGTTGTCTAGTCTTGCATGGCTCAACGTTTCCCTCGATAGCAACTTCTGATAATAGGACCTTATAGAGGCGCATATTTTAGTCTTATTTGAAGTAGAATCCCGTCAACGATCAATGTAGAAATTCTATTAGTTCGGGCTTGAGCGTTGGCAATACTATGAAAATACCACGTATTCTTGTCGCCTTCCTTCAACCGTATTGTCCTTGACCTTTGGTGCCATTTGATTTCCTCCTTTTCATGGGTTGCGAATCTGTTAGAAAGATCTGCCCTTTTCAGCCTGTCTCCCTTGGATAAACCACCGCTTTCTTCTAAAAGATCCAACTCATGAATTTATGCAGCCATTTGTTGAAATCCTCTTCCCTCAGACCCAAGACTCTTTTTTGCAAACTCTGAGCTTTTCCTTTAGGAGCCTCAATTTCCTGCTTACTCTCAACCCAACATACCCTTCCACTCTAAAGGATGACCACCAATCAACAATTAACCTGTCAAACCCATCCACTTCCATACAGGTTACCTTAAACCTGAAAGGGTGTGGGCCCCAATTCTCGATCTTTGCCTCTAACGCAATTGGACGATGATCTGACACCACTCTAGGGAGACCCCACTGACTAACCAAATGGAATTTCTCGATCCAATTTGTTAACACTAGAAATCTGTCAATATGAGACATTACTACATTTTCTTGGCCATTAGTCCGAGTTAATTTGCCCCCCCCCCCCCCCTCCTAAAACGGAAGATCAACGAGGTCATGGTGTTGAACCCATTTTAAAAAATTGAGCATGCTACTAGATATGTTCCCCCTTCAGATTTCTCATCAGAGAAGCATGTCCCCACCAATACACCAAGGGAAGTACCATCTCAGCCTAACCTTGTCTAGTTCCTCCCAAAACAAATTTCGCTAATTGTACACGCAGGGCCCATACAACGTTGTAAAGACCCACTGGAATCCCGAACAAATTTCCCGTAATAGAACTGAGGCAAAAAAACTCCCAAAGAAGGAATCTAACTATTTCCAAACCTTAGAATTCCAAGCTACAATAATACCCCCTTGCAAATCCAACAACATTAATCGAAAGAAAATCAACACATTTAATTCCCAAAATTGAATCAATCATACATTTGTTGACATCGTGCTGCTTTGTTTCTTGAATAACAATGATATCGACCTTCATTTTCTACGTCTTCTTGACTTGAGCCCTTTTCGCCAAACTCCCCAGGCCCAGGCCCACATTCCATGATACGATCAACATTGCTCACCTACCTTGCCCGAGCTCCCCTCTTGCCTGCACCTGATGTCGAAGCCGTGTTGTAATTGATTGAACATTCGAGATTCAATAGCTCCCTCCAACCTTTAGGAGATCTCTTGGCTTTTGAATTCTTAGAACTAAGCCCTGAGAGGTCCTCGCCCGCACGTAATGGTAGAACTTGAAAACGTCTTCGTCTTGGACTCTATAGGACATTCCCACCAGTCCCCCCACCCGCATTAGAACATCCTTTGTCCATTGAAATTGCTCTTCAGAAGTAGAAAATTTCCTCCCCTCTATCTTGTACTCCAACAACGCAGCAGTTGAATCATAGTCAGTAGTTGTACTTGGACCTTCGTACGTCATTTTAGCACATAAAGGGGTGGCGACCAACGCTTCTTGAAGCAAGTCATCGTCGAGTTGATCCACATTCGATAGGGTTTCTCCCTCCTCTGACTCTATCACTTCAGCTACAGCCAAAGCTAAGGAGTTACTGTCCCCACCCTTATCATCCACTATACTTGCGAGTGGCAGAGGTAAGGCCACTTTGAACTTGATCCCTTCCTTCGTCGTGCTAATCGAAACAGGGATAGTCACCACCATCAAGACGGTTGAGGTACACTTTTGAATTGGCTCACTCCCAAAGTCCTCTCTCGAAGATCGAAAGAGTCGCCTTCTAAGCAACGCTCATTTGAAAAGAATATAAGAAGCGAAGGTAGAAGGTGTGGATTATCACGTGCGGGCAACTTAAAAAGTCCCTCATGTGCAGAGATGTTAACAATCTCCTACTCATGCGGCTCATTGGCATGTGCAACACACCTCAAGCGTCCATTGTCGAGAGACTCGTTCTCCTCCGAACATGTGTCACAACTGGAACCTCCTAATTCAAAACTTGGGTGTGGAGATCGAGAAGACGTCTTGGGATCGGGATCTTCGCGACATGTGTCCCGATTGCCAAATCTTATCGTTAACACGCTGCCATGAAACACATTCATAGTAGGCTAGGACTTCGAATCTCTTGCTAAAATCAGGCTCGGGCAAGAGCACTGGATGCCCGGCACTCCCGTAGAGTTTGGAGAGCCACCTGTTTCTTCTCGAGCCGAAAAACCCTCACCAATTCCCTCTCTTGTAATGAGGTTTGGATGCCTGGGATCTTATTGCACAGTGCTCCTAGGGCAGGGCTCAATCATGCACGTGCAACCTCCCGCCATCTACTTTCATGGTGGACAAGTGGTCCCTCGCCATCCTTTTGCCTCCAGAAGTCCGCCAATGCATTGAAGGAATGCTCACTTCTACCTTATGCACGAACATCACCACCCTTTTGTCCTTGACCATTGTTGAAATCGAGCTAGGAATATCCAGACCCTTCTTCCTTCGGACTCCCCAACTTCCATTACAGGGTCAATTGCAAGGACTTTCACCTAAGCATCCCACTGTCACTAAGAAGAAATCTCGAAACCAGAATTCGAGCAACACTGATGCAGGACAATTAACCACTTGCTTTAAAAGCTCGAACTGTTAGAGTATGACGAATTAATCCCTTTATTTCATAGCCTAGGCCCCACATCTTATGGGTTAGGACCTCGGCCGAACCCCCCTCATGGGCTCCAAATCACATGGGTACCGCCTCACATGGGCCGCCCACCCCGAGTGTGTCCCCGCATCCCACAGGCTACCCCACTCGAGCTCGGTGTGAAATGCGCATTAATCACTTCTGGTGAGGAGTCTCGAACACGAGACCTCCCCCGTGGGCCCCGCCCACCTCAAGTGTGCCCCTGCATCTCACAGGTGACCCCACTCGAGCCCGGTGTGAAAATGCCCTTGCATTAATCACCCTCGATGAGGAGTCTCGAACACGAGACCTCCCGCTCTGATACCAATTTGATGCAGGACAATTAACCACTTGCTCTAAAAGCTCGAACTGTTAGAGTATGGCGAATTAATCCCTTCATCTCATAGCTCAGGCCCCACATCTCATGGGTTACGACCTCGGCCGAACCCCCCTCGTTGGCCCCAAATCACACAGGTACCGCCTTACATAGGCCGCCCACCCCGTGTGTGTCCCTGCATCTCACAGGTTACCCCACTCGAGCTTGGTGTGAAATGCGCATTAATCACCCCCAGTGAGGAGTCTCGAACACGAGACCTCCCCCATGGGCCCCGCCCAGCCCAAGTGTGCCTCTGCATCCCATAGGCGACCCACTCAAAGCCGGTGTGAAAATGCCCTTGCATTAAACACCCCCCCAAATGAGATACCAAGCTTTGTCCATCCTGAAAATGGAGCAATCCTCCCATCTGTACATGTAACTGATCGGACCTTCTCTATGGAGGGTTCCAGCCATTGGAACCATGTCCCTATTGATCGACGGGCTCATACGAATCCACAGCTCATTTCGACTGATTGGCTTGATAGTTTATAGTTTTGGCAAAAGGTGACAATAATTGTCTAACCATTCTTAGACCTGAGAAATGGTTTTCTCGTTTGTTATGGTGACAATCGAAAATTGCGGCCAGTCACACGACTTGTTAACTGATGTGGACCACCATTTCTCCCTTGTTATTCCCTGCTATGGCCAACTTCCCCTCTGGTTCCTTAGTCAAATTTGGAATGCTATCATTCCTTCCCTATGAAACTATCGGATTTTCCTTACTTGCCATTGTCCCTGAACGACAAAGAGCCATCTCCAATAGGCGTCGAAGTAGTCATTTGCGGATGATTTGCATTCACGATCTCCTCAATCATATGTGGTTTCGAGATACCATGCTTCCTATTCCTTTCATACTTGTACCCCTCTCTATTCTTGCACTTAGGCCCGAACCACCCTCTCTAAACGAACTGCGTTCTTCCCCCAAAATTCTCCCCCTGTAGCTGCTCCATAGCACGAGCAAGCTCATCCTCCGAACTCATCCTAACGAAGGCAAAACCCCGTGGAGCTGCCGTAAACTTGTCCTTGGGAAACACAACCTCCATATATAATTCATACAAGGGAATTTTGCGAATTATTTAAATACATCAACCCATCATATAAATTCCTAATGGCGGGACCATTTTTTACTAACAGTGCAAAGTTTAAGCCCTTGGAAATAGCAAAAGGATAGGCTCTTCTTTGGAATTCCATCAAAAGACAGGCCCTTATAAGGCAAAACCCTAAATCTTAAAATACTAAATCAGATAAAATATTAAGTTTCCAAATCAGCCAAAAGTTGGAGAATTAGGAAAGAAGAGGAAAGGTAGCATGCAGTTTCCGCCACATAAAAATTCTATGTAGTACCCTCGGAGTGAACATGACGAACGTGTGGTGATTACAACTAGTGTTTTGGTGAGCCATCACATGGATAGGCCATACCACAAAAATCAAGGGGAATGGCTTGTCTTAGCCATCCAATGAGAGACGTCCCGATCAATGCATTTTTGCCACTTGCACCTTGTGGGAACTGCGTGGAACTTTTATGCAACATTGGTTGCAAAGGAGCACTCCTCTTAAGGAATAAAAACAGGCTACTGGTTGAGTGATGTGTAGGGCTACTGTAAATATAGTATGCAGGTTGTGCTGGACATTCCCTAACCCCCCAGGAAACATTCATTTGGTGGGATGCATGGCCAGTAGCAGATGGAAGAAAAAGCATTGATCACTAGACATTCTAGACTCTGTTCAACAGACTATTTCTTGTTGAATTTGAAGGGTTGGCACTTTTCATTTTTGGTGCCCACTAGGTTACTGGATCGGTAAGAATTTTGCACCCGCAGGATGTCCAGATGAGGGATGCTGGAGAGGAGAGCCTGTGGGTTACCTTTTGCATTCCTTTGAATAACGAAAGATCAAATGATTTGCAAATTTGCAATCCTTTTTCAGGATTTTATTATTAATAAATTTTTGCAAAATTGACCTCTTCTTTTGGGCAATATGGACCGTTGCTGCACTTCTTGCGAGTGGCATGGACCATTATGTGTGAGTAAGATGTATGGTTGTTTCAAGGACTCATGGGGAGCATGACACTACAATAATTTTTGAGGAATCTTGTTGCATTTCAAGTTCTATTTACTGACCAATCTCTACTTGCTTGTCTCATAAGCTTTTAGTTTCATCCATGGTTGAAAGATGTGCAACCAACCTTGCATGGCTTCTAAGAAGTTGAGATAGTGATAATGAGTGTCAGCTAAAGCATAAAAAATCTGTCTTCGGGTCGGGACACATTATGAGAACTCCATGAAACAGCAACTGTACAACAAAATAGCACCGGCGAAACTTCTAGAAAAGTTTAATGCATTTACTCAGTAAGATTTTGTAAGTAGATCTGCTAACTTTAATAGTTGACATTGTTATTGAACTTTAACAGTACAAAATGAGAAGCTTCTTACTGTCTTTTTGTTGTTGTGAATCTAAATTATTTTACAGTTCCCATTTTCCAGCAACCATCCTGCTTTTGCATTGGGAGCACCCTTTTTTTTTTTCCCCCCATTTTTCTCCTGAACTCGACTCATATTAATATAAGTTCCCCAAATTTCAGGAATAAGACTGTGATGGCGACAATGAACTTGGTTAACATACCATCAGTAAGGAAATCTGCTAAAAGTATTTTGAAACTTGATAGTCCATGTGCATTGTTCTCAAATTCAGCATATCTCATCTGAAGATCCCAATATAAGTATAAAGACATTGATATCTTAACCCATCTGAGATTAACCCAGATGCATCTCAAGATTTGAGAGCAGTTTATTTTGTTCTGATAGAATCCTACATCATCATATAACTGCCCCTAAATAGGCTATTCTCAAGCATTCTATCTGATCTCTCTGACCCTTTGCCTCAGGTTTGAGTCTGTCACTTTCCGGAGGACAAAAGAGTCCTCTTCTCGGCATAATTCCATGCAGCAGAAGACTGGCTTGGTGGAAGCTATAATTGTGGAAATTAGAGACAGGGAGAAGATCGGTGGTACTTATCTCAATTCTGATGATATATGTTGTTCTCCTGCTCTTGCCAAAAACGGTTCTTGTAAGGTAGGAGAGGTGATCATTCGTCCAAACCTAGACAACCCAGGGTCGCCAAGGCGTGTTCAGACCTTTTTCGAAGGAAATAGTGAAGAAGTTAAAATGCTTAGTCAAGATGTAGAGATAAATAGTACTGGAATGTACTATCTATATTTTATGTATTGTGACCCTCAACTCAAGGGAACAACAATCACAGGAAGAGCTGTATGGAGAAATCCAGAAGGTTATCTACCTGGAAAGATGGCACCATTAATGAAATTTTACGGCTTCATGTCTTTAGCATATCTTGTTCTTGGTCTTGTATGGTTTCTCCGGTTCGTACGATTTTGGAAAGACATATTACAGTTGCACTATCACATTACTTTGGTAATTGCTCTGGGGATGTGTGAAATGGCATTCTGGTATTTTGAGTATGCAAATTTCAATTCTACTGGGAGCAGACCTATGGGTATCACCATGTGGGCAGTTACCTTTACTGCCGTCAAGAAGACTGTATCTCGCCTTCTTCTTTTAGTGGTGTCAATGGGCTATGGTGTTGTGCGTCCAACCCTAGGCGGGATAACCTCCAAAGTAGCTCTTCTTGGTGTGATATATTTTGTGGGTACAGAGGCACTCGAGCTGGTTGAACATTTGGGAAATATCAATGATTTCTCTGGAAAAGCAAAGTTGTTTCTGGTGCTGCCTGTTGCTATCTTGGACGCATGCTTTATTCTCTGGATATTCTCATCACTATCAAAAACTTTAGAAAAGCTTCAGGTATTCCAATTTCACACTGGCAGTACATGTAAAAATGCACACACATATGCACAGCTATGTGTGCGTGCCCATACTCACAGATCGAGGGTCACATTATGCTTTTGAAATTGCCTTGATGTGAAGAGTGTGTTCTTTGCTGTGTTACCTCCACACTTCAAAATTAGTGCATAACATTGGCTTGGATTCTTAAGTTTGATACTTAACAACATGAGAAATGCTTGAGTTGCTTGCGAATCATTTCTAACATGTAATATTCATTATTTAAGGCACATAAAAAACTGATTGAGCATTGCATATTGGCTTCAAAGAATGGAAACATGAAACTTTGTGTCCTGCCAGACCAGAAAACTGTAAGTTTCATCCAATAATGAGTGCTTTGGTCTATATTGGGCACTACTGTCAATGCATTTTTTAGCACTGGATTTCTTGAGTCATTGGGCCATCCATCTCTCCGTATCTCAAGTTGATATCCTAGGATGGGTGTTTGTTTAGACTCCCAACCTTTGAGAAAATTGAGAATGAAAAAGAAGACGTAAAAAATGGAAGTGCTAGTGGTTAGTTGCAGCATTATAGCTTGAACGTCTGTGGGGTGCTGGTTAATGATTTGATCGTGTCCACTATGGCTTCATTCAATCTCTCAAGCCAACTTACCTTTATCTCCTTGAATATGCCACTAGGTATACACGATTCCCAACAGTTCTTATGAATGAAGTCGTTTGAAATCTCGATGTTGACTCATCACATTCTGGGTTAGATGAATGTCCCAAGGGTTCACTTGTTCTCTGGTTCAAGTGGTACATGAGTTGGGTTTAGAACATTGTGAGATGGTTCAGTTCTTCAACCAATATGTATCCTTCATTTGTTTCACAACCTTACCGGTCCAATGAACTCTACGGCACATGAAAGAAGTTTCACAAGAAAGTGATGATCCTTTTAGTTAAAGCCCTTCAAAGCAACATGACGACATCATTCCTTATAGATCTACCAACATCAGGCATGTCATAACAATGTTTTAAATATCGTTATTGCGTAATGTATCGCACCCTTGGGATGCAGATACATATCGGTTATCACATGGGATATATCGGTTGTATCACGTAATGTATTGTTATTGTTGGGAAACATGTGAACATTGGGAAATTGGTCGAATTTTTCATGGTAACTTCAAGGATTGTTGAAAAAGCCATTAATACACACTTAGAAATCAAAACATTACAAAAAAAAGTACACGTAATAGGGGTTTCCTTTGTATGGGTCCTAATACATGCACTGTCCAATTGAACTGATGCAAGTATATTTAAAGTCTATTCATATCATTTATAAATGTGAGAAGACATGTATGAAAACACAAGCAATACATTCAAAAACAAAAGAAGAATCATTAGATCAGATTACATACATGTTTGATTTTGTGTTTGTATACAAAGATTGCAAATGATTTGCAAGAAATTGAGAATTTTTGATTTTTTCCAATTTTCTGCAACTTGCCCCATCTCCCCCAAATCTCGAAATCGAAGATCCGAATCCAAGATTTTTCATGGAAAACATGAAGAATCATTTTCCATGAAAAATCATAGATTTGTAACCAGTTGACACTAATTTAACGTGATTTATAGCAAAAAAATGGATTGAAAATCGAAAATGCTCTCAATTTGGATTTCCCCCAATTTTCTACAACTTGCCCCATCTCCCCCAAATCTCGAAATTAAAGCTCCATTTGATGGAAAACATGAAGAATCATATATTTGTAACCATTTGACACTGATTTAATGTGATTTATAGTAAAAAAAAATGGATCAAAAATTGAAAACGCTCACCGAATCGAATAGGTGGGACATATCGGCACTACTTGTGCATTTCGTATCGCACGAGTGGGATACAAGATATATTAGCCGATATTGTGAATATTTAAAACAATGGTCATAACCATAACTAGCTCGAGATCCATACCTTCAGCAAGATGGATGGAGAGGTCTTAAAGGTGGTCCCGAGACTGCTTGTTAGATAATGAGATTCTTATCCATCACCAATGGCATGGCCTGTAAACCCATATCAAAATTGTCATTCTGACCTTTTATACCCCATCAGTATCCAACCAAACGAGTATAGATATGTGTAATGCAGATGGATGAACTTAAAGTGAGTCACTTCCCTTTCCCAGGGTTGATGAATGTCCTATGGGTTCAATTGTTCTCTGATTCAAGTGGTACATGATTTGGGTTTAGAACATCATGAGATAGCTCAGTTCTTCAACCTTTATGTATCTTTCATTTGCCTCATGGCCTTACAAGTACAATGAACTCATACGGGACCTAGAAGAAGTTTCACAAGAAAGTGATGATCCTTTTAGTTAGAGCGCTTTAAAGCAACATATGACATCATTCCTCAAGTTATAGATTGATCGGCATTAGGCATGTCAGAACCATAACTAGCTCGAGATCCACATCTTCAGCAAGATGGATGGAGAGCTCTTTAAGGTGGTCCCGAGATCGCTTGTTAGGTAACGAGATCCTTATCCATCACCAACGGCAACGACATGACTTGTAAACCCATATTAAAATTGTCATTTTGACCTTTTGCACCCTAATAATATCCAACCGAACGAGTATATATGCATGTAATGCAGATGGATGAACATAAAGCGAGTCATTTCCCTTTCCCAACTCATATTGTATATTGGTGCTTCAATCTTATTGATCTTGTTTTGCCTTTGTTTTGCTGTTATGACCCCAAATTGTGGTTTGTCGGGTATTCCACTTAATGAATGGATTGCACTCCTAGCCACCCCTAGGAACCATAGAACGTCAGGGATTAGAATCGATATAGTTGAGGAGGCCGATTACTAAAACTATAGGGTTGGGAGGATCTATATGGATTAAGGATGCACACGGAACTGGTGGAATCGGTAAACCAGACTGGAATCGATCAGACCTCACAATTTGGTCCGATTCTGAAGCGCACCGGTTCTAGTTTCGAAAATCAAAGAACCGGTTAGTTCGGTTTGGTTCTCGGTTTGGGGTTCTGTAGAACCGAACTGGAACGTAGAACCGAACCTTGGATCCGAACTTGGAACTGGGTCCCTCGGTCAAAATATATATATATATATATATATTTATTTATTTAAACATAAAAAAGAAAAAATTAAAAAAAAAAAAACCACAAGGGCCTGTTTGGGAGCGTGGATTTGGAACCCCCTAGATTCGGAATCCCCTGGATTTGAAATCCTCCTATATGTTTGGCACCCTCAATTGGGAATCAACTTTAATCCAAAAGTAGCTATGCATGGTATATTTACAGGGGATTGAATTTAATTACTAAATCAACTTTAATATCTCTAATTAGTGAACATATGTAATGTTTAATACAATGTTTGAAATAGGCCCGTAGAAATATCTGATTTGGTCGAAAATGATGAAATTCCAAGTCTTGGATGGGCCACAAGAACAAAATCATGTCTAAGACTAACCAACAATTTTTAACTGTTGATTTACATGGACAATGTTTGGACGGTGTTGATCATCGTATTAAAGTAATTATAATGATGCAATTGATAATCTAATTGTTTTGGGACATCATTAGTGGGTCATGTGCCCCATAAAATAATAGTCCGGTGACATACATGTTACACATGCAACTCTTGTAAGGATTTTAGATGTAATCCAAGCTCTCACTGTGTATTTCAAACCCCCTCTTTGAGGGGATTTGAAACCCCCCAGTTACTATATGGTGCCAAACAACCAGGGGATTTGAAATCCCCTCAAATCCCCCCAAATCCATGGTGCCAAGTGACCCCTAATCTTTTTTTATTCTCCCCCTTTTTTGTGGCCTCTCTGTCTTTCAAGAACTGTGCAATTGGACTGGATTATAAAAAAACCATGTAATTGGGCTAGATTATAAAAACAAACCATGCAATTGGACTGGATTATAAAAGGCCAAAAACCGTAGAATTGAACCGGAACCGAACTGATTTTTTACGGTCCGGTTTTGATTCGGTTATAGGGTGCAAATGGTCCGGTTTCGGCTCTAGTTTTCTTGGAATAGTTGGGAATGGTTCGGTTTTGGTTTCATCCCAGAACCGGACCGAACCGAACCATGTGCACCCCTAATATGGATACCTTCTCCATCCCATTTGTTTATCTTCATTATAATTACTAGAAATGGTTAGAAATCCTTTATTTTTGCAACTTGATCACCCTTTGTTCAAAATAAGTTATGTTGATGCAAAAATCTGGTCCACCCTTTTTAGACCTTCGAGTACCTACACAGGAAGAAGACAAAGGAGACCCTGGCTAGAGCAGGGGACCCTTCGATGCCTAAATCAGGTAGGGAATTCGGGTCTAGTCGAGTGAAGGGTTTTAGGCTAGAGATTGTGCGGATCTTTCACCATTAGAGGCCTCTCTATTTATAGCTTATGAGAGACGGTGGTGTAGAGGAGATCTACTTATTTAGTAGGTGCGTATTGCAAAGGGATTCAGATCCGGACTAGTAGGAGGACGTTCCGATATCCCGGGTGAGGATCTTGGGATTCCGAGCGTGTCGCAAATATCCCCTGAGATCTTTGGGGAAGACCTCGAGCGGATCTCTCTTGGATGAGGCTTGACTCCCCGGAACCATCGGAGACATGCAGTAGGAGGCCGAGGTGGCCTTGGCCGACCTGGGCATGTCGACCTGGGCATATCGACCCGGATAACACCGACTTGCCTTCTTGGTCAAGTAGGAAGATAGGTTCCTGACAAACTTTGGAGATCTTGGAGTCGACGGAGGTGGTGCTCTTGCGGGCATGTCGTTTTGTCACGGTTTGGGAGTAGGGAGCGGGCCCTCGTAGGATCCGAGCTTTGTGTTGGTCTTTCGCGAGGCCGAGCTCACAAGGTTTTGACTTGACTTTTCATTATAGGTTGGTCCATTTTTCCCCATAAGAGTAAGCCCTCCCTACTTCCAAGTCAGTAGAACAGGCTTGAGAAGTAGGTCAGACCCTATCAGGTCGGATTGTTGTTGCTCAGGATGTCGGATTGTCTCACCATTAATGCTGAATAAGGCGGCAGGTGTGGGTATCGAGGCGTTCCAGTAATCATAGTACGACACCCTCGAGGTGGCGTGCCACGGCTTGAGGTCACGTGGGCTGTTAGGGTGCCTTTTAGGCGCCAGGCGAATGAGGTAGCGACGAGTGGCCCCGACCTCGGTCGTAAAGTCGTGCGGCGAGTGGGAGCGCGCCACGTGTCGAAACGGGAGAGTCGAGGAGCCGCTTTCCGGCCGTGAATTGATTGTGAGCAATAAATGATTGTACACGTGGCTCCTCTGTAAAAAGGGATGCCCTAATCATCGAGCGGGGTTACTTGCCTCTCCTTGCTATCGCGTTCTTTGCTTCCTATGGCGTCAGGCGATTTTTGGCGACTGTCTTAGGCGGTACTGTTCTTCGGTGAGCCCCATTCCTCCCTTCCCCTTTATTTTCTTGTTCTTTCTCCTCGTTTCCGGCATTCTTTGGCCCACAGCCATGCCAGAAACCTCGATGGCATGAGGATCCCTTCCCATGAGCCCCATGTCGAACCAGCCATCATCCCTGATGATGATGAGTGACGTCGATTTTCGGACGTTGCAGGCTACACGGGTGCTTGAATGGTCCCTGACAGAGCGGCCCACTAAGGCGGAAGTGGACTTCCTTGCGGCGGAGGAGGATTGGGAATTCCCGTTGGAGTTGGAGGAGAAGGGGCCTATAGAGTTTGTCCTGAGGGAGGCTGACCTGGTGAGACTTAGGTCGGGGTACCATATCCCAAAATTTGTGGTACTCCGAGCTCCCTCATCGGGCGAGCTTCCCAACGAGCTTCTTGAAGGAGAGGTGGCCATTTTCCAAGTCGCCCTCCAATGCGGCCTCAGGCTTCCTTTCTAGAGGATAGTGAGGCAAGTACTTGCGCATTTGGGGTTAGCTCCAGGACAACTAATCCCCAACGCTTGGAGAGCGCTGGTGGGGTCATTCATCCTTTGGTCCGAGCTTGACCAACCCGAGCTGACCGTGGACGAGTTTCTCTACCTATACCAAGTGAAATCCAGCCCTCTGCATGAGGGTTGGTATTACTTCTCTGCCTGGCGGGGGACTGGTAAGGCCTTGATCATGGATGTCCCGACCTCCAAAAAGAACTGGAAGAACAAATGGTTCTGGGCGTCGGGAGATTGGGAAGTGCCAAGAATGTCCAGCTTTGTGCCAGGTCGGTAGTGTTAGGACTTAGCTTCCTTTTTTCTTTTTACTTGGTCGTTCTTTGTATCCTGACTTAGTATATCTTCTCTGTAGTTCTTCCCAAGTACCTTAGCGTGTTAGGCTTGAAGGCGGCTGTCGAAATGCAAGGCACCCGCCCCAGCCGAGCTGGCCCAGAAGAAGAAGAAGAAGACGACCTCTAAAAGCAAGGGGAAGGTCGGACCTTCATCCCTTGTGATTCAAGAGGTCGACCTTGATTCCCTTGGCTACTGTTCCCGAGGTGGCTGAGGAGGTTGTTGAAACGACTTCGGTTGGTAAAGCCCGTTCTGCTGGGGCCCCGGCTGCTGTGGGGACGTCTGCTGAGCTTCTTGTGCCTCAAGCAGGGGGCTCATCCGGTGAAGGGGGTCAGAGGTCTCCCAAGTTTTCTCGAACCTTACTAGAGAGCCTCCTGCCCTGGGTAGATCGGCATATCCCTGATGCCGAATTCGCCCATGTAATGGATACGCCACCAGACGGAATCATCGATCAGGTGGTGAAATTTTTCTTTAAGGTGGGTTTTCCTTCCTCGGGATGACTCGTCATTTTCGTCTTGTTTTAGTTCTGACATTGCTTCTCTTACTTTGCAGTACGCTCTTCCTTGCTTCATGTGCATCGTGAGTTGATGCGCCTTCAGACGGAAGTCAAGGAGGTGGAAGTGGCATTGTTGAGGAAGGGCGTCGAGGTCGAGCAACTCCGTGCCGATGCCACTCAGTCCAGCACCGAAGCCAAGCAGCTTCGGTTCGCCCTGAAGGCTCAATTGGAGAGCTTGACGGCCGAGTTGGGGGCCTCTAAGAAGTTGCTCAACGAGGCCTTGGAGAGGGGGGCTCGGTGGAAGTCCGACCTGGCTGCCATGACACGTTCTTTTGACATGAAGATAAAAGAAGCCCAGACAGTTGTTGCTTCAGCTCGAGTTGCGGCAGTGGAGGAGTTCAAGTCTTCCAAAGAGTATATGGAGGACAGGGATGCTCTGTATGGCGCCGGGTACGAGAGGTGCCTCGATGATGTGAAGGAAGCATATCTTGAGCTTGACCTCTCGTCCTTCGAGGAGGCCGACTCCGACTCTGAGGTGCCCCTAGAGTACATGCCTTCCGAGTAGCTTCATGGCTTTGCTTTCCCTCTTATCGCTGTTTTTTTTTTTTTAAATTATTTTTTAATTATTTTTTTATTTTATGTAATGTGCTCCTTGGAGCTTTATTAATACAACAAATTTTTGCCATATTGTTCGTTTGTGCGAATTTTCTAAGTAGGAAGGTCAGATATGCGAATTACGTAGCTTAATTAGTGACGATAGTATATGGTCCGACCTCTTCCGGTCCATCAATGAGGGCTATTCTTCCTGTATATCATGGGAACCCCTCAGCAGACTTTTAGTAGATGGTCCATTTGTAGATATCGAAGTAGAAAGCAAAGTTGTCACGGCTTGGGGATTTTATTGATATTGAAGTAGAAAGAAAACTTTCCATGCTGGAATAAACATAGTAGGTAAGTAGATCTCGCGTTCGGGGCAAGTCGACCCCTATGCGTAGTAGATTTTGAGATGCTCAGCATTCTATGGATGTAGCAGGGGTCGACCTTCTAGGTCCTCAAGTTGATACGATCCTGATCAGCTTGTGCTTATCACCACGTAGGGTCTTTCCCAGTTCGGTTCCAAGGTTCCCGAGCCGGGTTCCTTGGTGTTCTGGAAGGTTCTTCGGAGGACTAGGTCCTCAGCTCGGAACCTTTTTCTTTTTTTTTTATTTTTTAAAACCCTGGAATTGTAGAAACGTGCGATCCGCTGTTGTCGAATCGTGACCTTGACCCGCGCTTGCTCCCTTCTTTCCTCGATGTGGTCGAGATCCAGTCCCATCAGTTCGGCGTTTTGCTCTTCATCGTAGGAAGGGGTCCGAGCAGTCGGGAGTTCGATCTCAACTGGGATAACGGCCTTAGCGCCGAAGGCCAAGGAAAAAGGAGTTTCTCCTGTGGCCGTCCAGGCAGTAGTTGGCGGTGTTCGAAGTATCGGTATCGCTGGCCAGGGATATAGAAACAATATCGATATCGTCGATAATATCGTTGATAACCGGAAACGCTAGGAAACATGGGAAAAATGGTGGGATTTTTAGTGAAACTTTAGGAGATGTTAAAATGTACATATTTGCATATTTAGAAATAAAACAATTGCAAAAAGAATGCATACATAACAAGTTTCCATTGAATGGGGCCTGAAAAGCATGTGTTGTTGTAAGAAATCAATTCAACCAGCCTATTTAACCATCCAACCTTCCATCCAAACATTTATCAATATTGCAAAATATTAACAACACATGATATTTCACCAAGAAATCATCAACAATTGGAAAGAAAATGAAAGATTGTTGTCTCAATATTGCGATATCGATAATATCGAGATACTATTAATATTATCAATGACAAATTGAACACTATAGACAACCATGTGCCCATGATAAATAAAAAATAAAATTGAAATAAATTTTTTTCTAATAAACAAAATTATGATGATATTAGTACGTTGGCAATATTATTGAAATATCGTTGATACACTTATGATACAGGCATTACCTAGATTTTACATAGTCGAAAATATTGGGCGATATTGATGCATTGACAATACAAGCGATACCTAGAATTTACATAGTTGAAAATATTGACTATTACATTAACGATATTGATACGTTGGTGATACTTAGCGATACATTGCTAATACTTGGAATTTCTGATATTACCAGTGTTATCTATATCGTTGAGCTGTAGATAAAGATAATATCGGAGATAATTCGAACACTGGTAGTCGGTACGCCTAGAGGATCTAAGGGAGCTCTTCTGCCCATGACCCTTTGGCTTTTTCAAGCTTTGCTCGGAGGTGATTTTTAATAATCTTGTTGACTGCTTCGACTTGTCCGTTGGCCTGCGGGTGCTGAGGTGACGCGTAGACGTTTTGGATTCCGAGGTTCTCGCACATATTTCAAAACTGCTTATTGTTGAATTGTTTCCCTTTGTCTGAAATGATCGTGCGGGGGATCCCGTACTTGCATATAATGTTCTTCTAAATGAAGTCCGTAATCTTCTGCTCGGTGATCTTGGCTAGGGGCTCAGCCTTGTTCCATTTAGTAAAATAGTCAACCGCGACAACCACGAACTTGGTCTGTCCTTTGCCGGTTGGTAGGGGGCCGATGATGTCGATCCCCCATTAGGCGAATGGCCATGGTCCGGTCATAGGAGTCAGGTGTTCAGGCGCCTGTCGGGGTATTGCCGTAAACCGTTGGCATTTGTTGCATTTCCGAACATGCTGTTAGGCGTCCACTTGAGTGGTCGGCCAGAAATACCCTTGTCGGATGACCTTGTGGGCGAGGGCTCAGCCGCCGGAGTGATTTTCGCAAATGCCTTGGATCTCTTTCAGGACGTACTCAGCTTCCTCGGGTCAGAGAAACTTGAGATGGGGGAGGAAGAATCCCTTTTTGTATAAGATGTCCTCGATCATGGTGTAACGAGCGGCTTTGGCCAGGAGCCTGCGTCCCTCTGGACGGTTCTTAGGCAATTTTCCCTCCTCGGGGTAATCGGTTATTGGATCCATCTAGGTCAGCTCTGAGTTTATCGGGAGAGCTGTGGCCAGATCAGACTCGTTGACGCTCAGTTCAGTAAGGAACTCGATCGGGATAGATCTTGGGATATCGTCCTCATCTGCAATAGCCAATTTTGCCAACATGTTTGCTTTAGAGTTTTCTGCTCTGAGGATCAGGCTGATGCTTCACATCAGGAACTTGCCGATCAACTCTCGAGCTTTTTGCAGGTAGGCCTTCATTCGTTTCTTTTTGGCCCGGTACTTGTTTGCTATTTGGTTGATGACGAGCTGTGAGTCGCTGTGAACTTTCAAATATAGGACTCCCATGGTGGCTGCCAACCTGAGCCTGGCCAGTAGTGCTTCGTACTCCGCTGTATTGTTTGAAGCTTGAAATCCAAATCTTAAGGCATACTGTACACATGTCTGGTTAGGGGCTTCCAGAACTATTCTGGCCCCACTGCTTTTAGAATTGGATGAACCATCGACGTAAAGCGTCCACGTCGGTTGATTTGGGACAGTCGCCTGGTGCTCGGCGTGGGTGGGCCGATTGTCGGGATTGGACTCCAGCTCGGAAAAACCCGACATCCAGCTCGGCATGACCCAGCTCGAGAGGAGACAACTCAACAATGAAATCAGCCACTGCTTGGCCTTTGATTGCTGTTCGGGGCTGATATTTAATGTTGAACTCGCTAAGCTCGATTGCCCATTTTGTTAGTCTCCCTAACACTTCAGGCTTCTGTAGCACTTGGGGGAGAGGTTGATTGGTTGGAACGATGATGGTATGGGCTTGGAAGTACGGCCGTAAGCGCTAGGATGAAATGACAAGGGCTAGCGCCAACTTTTCTATGTTAGGTACTTGGTCTCGGCAGAGACTAGGGCCTTGTTGATGTAGTATACTGGGAGTTATTTCCCTTCTTGTTCCCTGATCAGGGCCGAGCTGGCTGCTAGGTATAACAGCATTGGTTCTCCTTGTTCTGGCTTCGAGAGCAATGACGGTGACCCTAGGTATTGCTTGAGTTGCTGAAAGGCGAGCTCGCACTCCTTTGGCCATTCTGTCTTTTGCTTCTCTTTCAATTGCTTGAAGAAGAGAAAGCATTTGTCTGTAGCTCGAGATACGAAACGGTTCAGTGCAACTACTTTTCCTATGAGGAATTGGACTTCTTGCGTTGTCCTGGGCGAGCTCATGTTGAGTAGGGCTCGGATTTTATCGGGGTTCGCTTCGATTCCTCTCTGGCTGACCAAGAATCTGAGAAACTTACCAAAGCTGACACCGAAGGTGCACTTGCTCAGATTCAATTTCATCTTATACTCCCGAAGGGTCTTAAACATCCCTTCGAGGTAGGAGATGGTCTGTAGCTTTAATGCTCTTGACGAGCATGTCATCAACGTAAACTTCCATGGAACGTCCAATCTGGCGGGCAAACATTTTGTTGACAAGCCTTTGATATATAGCCCTGGCGTTCTTCAATCCAAAAGGCATGACCTTGTAGCAATAGAGCCCCTTGTCGGTGACAAAGGTCGTCTTCTGCTTGTCATATGGGTGCATTGCAATTTGGTTGTAGCCTGAATAGGCATCCATGAAGCTATCGACAAGCCGATCAATCCTAGGTAAAGGGAAGCTATCTTTGCGGCAGGCTTTGTTCAGGTCTGTATAATCAACACAGACCCGCCACTTCCCATTGGACTTTTTAACCAAAACTACTTTGGCTATCCAGTCCGGATAGTAGATCTCTTCGATGAAGTCGGCTTCGAGAAGTTTTTCGACATCTTCTCCGATTATGGCGTACCGTTCGGGTTCGAACGCTCTTTGCTTCTGTCGAATAGGTCGATGGTTGGGGTCGACATTCAACCTGTGGACCATGACTTTTGGATTGATGCCGGGCATATCGTGATGAGACTATGCAAATACATCGGCGTATCGTCGGAGGAGGCTCATGATTTTGTCTCGCAACGGTGGCGTCAGGGATGACCCGATCTGCACTGTTTGGGTCGAATCTGAATCATCAAGTGGGAGGAATATCCTCCATAGGACATCCTCTTTCGGTTGAGTCTTCTCTGAGATCGAGGGAGGTGATCGTCATTGCTTGTTGCTAGGTCTGTAATGCCATGGTATAGCATTACCGAGATTCTTATTGGTCTCCCTTGACTAGTCTGGTACCCTGCTTGGTGGGGAACTTCATCACAAGATGGTACATCGACACAACGGCTTGCAGAGCGTTGAGCGAAGGTCGTCCAAGAATGGCATTGTAGATGGACGGGCAGTCTATCACCAGGAAGTCGATCATGGTCGTTATTTGGTTCTGCCCATCCCCAACTGTGACCGGGAGATGGATCAACCCTTTGAAGTGATCTTGTCTCCTGCAAACCCAAGCAGGGGAGTTTTGACGGTTCGGAGTCGAGGTCGTCCTATTCCCATGTTGTCGAATGCTTCGGCGAGAAGATGATATTGGCCGAGCTTCCGGTGTCCACCAAGATCTGAAATACTTTGCGGTTAGCTATAGTCATAGTAACCACAAGTGCATCGTCGTGGGGATGATGGACTCCTCGGGCGTTCTCTTCGGTGAAGGTTAGATCGCAAGATGTTACCTTCTACTCTTTCAAGGGTCTGCTGGTGACAAGGATCTGATGCTCTGAGCTGCAATGGCAGATACTTCTGGTGTGGGCTCTCCGAGCTCGGTTCGAGTCCCTTCCTTCGGCGGGCCCGCCGAAGTTGGTGCGGATTTCTCCGATCGGCTCGTTGTTGATGGGTTTCTCATTCTTTGAATCAGCTCGTTCTTCTCTTCTATTGACATATTCTCGGAACTACCCTTTGCGGACAAGTGCTTCGATTTCTTCCTTAAGGTCGAAACAGTCGATGGTCGAGTGGCCGTGGTCTCGGTGGAAATGACAGTATTTTCGTTTGTCTCGCCTGTCATTGTTGGACTTCATCTTGCTTGGCCACTTAAGGATCTGTTTATCTCGAACCTCCATGAGGACTTGCTCGGGCATCCTGTTGAGAGGAGCGTATGAGTTAAATCTGCTATCAGGTCCCTTGCTCGAGTGCTGACTCCTTTGCGGCATGTCATCTTTCCTCTTGTTTTCGTTGGCCAAACTGGGTTCCTCATTGGGTCGTTTTTCCTTGATCGAGCTCCCCTTGCGCCGAGCCTCTCTCCGCAGGCCAGCGACTTCCTTCGCGTTGGAGTATTTTTGGGCTCTGTTGAGGAGGTTGGCCATCGTCGTGGGAGGGCTCTTGTCGAGCGAAAAGAGAAATCTCCCTTCTCTCAGTCCTCCTATCATGGCGGTCAAGGCAATATCCTCCGAATGCGCTTGCACTTGCATCGTTTCTAGGTTGAATTGCTTGATGTAGTCTTTGAGCAGCTCGCCTTCTTTCTGGATAATGTGGAGGAGATGGAAAGCCTGTTTGAGGCTTTCTTTCCCTTGATAAAGTTGGTGATGAAGGCTTTGATGAGCTACGTGAAAGAACTAATCGATTGCGGCTTTAGTTGTCGGAACCACTTCTGAGCTGCTCCTGTTAGGGTTAGTGAAAACGCGCGGCACATGACCGCGGTCGATGCACCGTGTAATTCCATCGAAGCCCTGAAGGATTCCAAATGCTCGGCTGGGTCGGTGGTTCCGGAATATTGTGCTATTTGCGGCATACGAAATCTTGGTGGCAATTGCGCGTGCATAATGTCGGCGGTGAACGGATGCTTGATCTCTTCCAGTATTGCCTCTACTGAGGTTGGAGCGTTCGCATGGTAGGCCTGCCGTTTGTCGTCGATCTAGCCCCACAGGTCGTTCAGCTTGGCTTCCCAGGGGTCGCCACTTTTGGCCATAGCCTCAACAGCTACCTCGGGAGCTTTGTCGTGCTTCTTCCTATCGAACTCATGATGGAGGTTGGAAGCAGCCAGTGTTGTGGTGCTAGAGATGTGAGAAGGTGCTAGCCTTGATGTTATGAGTTGCAGGCTTCTGCGGGAGGCAGCGAGCACATCAAAAGGCTCGGGGGCCTCTTGGACCGTTGGTCCCACTGCTTGCTCGACCCCTTGCGCAGGTCGGGGCTGTAGTTGTTCCAAGAACTGCTTCATGGAATTCATGTTATTATTCAACGCCTCGACTTGTTGTTCGAGGGAGACCAGCCGTCCTCCCCAATTACGGGATTGTTGTACCAGCCCTGCAGTTACAGAATCAGCTTGCATCTGGGAAGTGGAGTCCTGATGGCTGGCAGACTGATCTGGCTGTGCAAGGTCAGGCGCAACAGAGGAGGCCTGTGCCTTCTTCTTCCCTTTTGCCATTGTTGAACTTATGGTGAAATGAGAGCAGCTTTCAATGCCGGTTCCCACAGACGGCGCCAAACTGTTGATGCAAAAATCTGGTCTACCCTTTTTAGACCTTCGAGTACCTGCATAGGAAGAAGACAAAGGAGACCCTGACTAGAGCAGGGGACCCTTCGATGCCCAAGTCAAGTAGGGAATTCGAGTCTAGTCGAGTGAAGGGTTTGAGGGTAGAGATTGTGTGTACCTTTCACCATTAGAGGCCTCTCTATTTATAGAATATGAGAGGTGGTGGTGTAGAGGAGATCTACCTATTTAGTAGGTGTGTATTGCAGAGGGATTCAGATCCCGAACTAATAGGAGGACGTTCCGAGATCCCGGGCGAGGATCTCGAGTTCCGAGCGTGTCGCAAATATCCCCCGAGATTTTTGGAGAAGACCTCGGGCGGATCTCTCTTGGATGATGCTTGACTCCCTGGAACCATCGGAGACATGCAGTAGGAGGTTAAAGTATCCTTGGCCGACCCGGGCATACCGACCTGGATAACGCCGACCTGCCTTCTTGGTCAAGTAGGAAGACAGGGTCCTGACGAACTCTAGAGATCTTGGAGTCGACGGAGGTGGTGCTCTTGCGGGCATGTTTCTTTGTCACGGTTTGGGAGTAGGAAGCAGCCTCTCGTAGGATCCAAGCTTCATGTTGGTCTTTCGCGAGGTCGAGCGCACAAGGTTCCGACCTAACCTTTCATTATAGGTCGGTCCATTTTTCCCCATAACAGGCCTTATTCAACTATCAACCTTTCAGCATTTCCCCTCAAGCTGGAGCATCCTAGTGAAGCCTAGCTTGGAACAAGGGCGAACATAATCAAACCTAAAATGGAAAGCAATTCTTCTCTAGCATCACTCCTAAAATTTAAGGTAATCTGAAAAGATGAACTTGAGTTTGGAGTGGCAAATAAAAGATTTCTTAAATATAGAGATAAAATAAAATAAAATAACTTTAAAAAGTAATGTGGTTGTGGAGATGAGTAGCATTGGCTATGATGAGAGGTGAGTGAGGGGATGAGAAGTGGAGGCGATGAGACGACGAATAACTTCATGTGAACAGGCACTTCTGCAACTTCAGTGATGTGAGCCACTAGAATAACCTTCGCCATATATGAGTTTGGATAAACTATTCAGCTCAACAATGGATGGGCCAACTACCTAACACATTTCTAAGTACAACTATCTGAAACAAATAAGAATAGACCAACTGTCCAATATTAACAAACGAGTCTAGATCCAACTGTGCAACACAATCGTAAGTTTGGACAATGATCCGAAACAAATAAGAATGGACCAACTGTCCAATATAAATGACGAGTATGAGCCAATTGCTAAGAGTGAACAAGCCCAGTACAATCATAAGTCTAAGTCGAGGCTGGAACAACCACTCAATCCAAACAAGCTTGTACCAGCTATTCGGTACATAAATGGGTCTGGGCCAACTATTTGATATAAATATTAGTCACATCACATATCTTGACAAGGAGAGCCTGAAACTAAGAAGCTGCCAAGTAGACGAAGGAGGTTGTGGTGAAGAGGCAAGCGTGCGCGCACACACACAAAGCAAGAGACAATCCGGTCAAATACTTCCAACCTGGACGTCCAACAATTCCTCCAACCATTTAGCAAAAAATAACACATTCTTGGAAAAATTCATAAAAAAAGAAATAGAATAAGAATTTTCAGCAACATCATCAATTGGACAACGAAAAAATCAACAAGGGCTTCAACTGCATATTAAAGAGGCTTTAAATCTGGCAACACATGATGCAAAACCTCGAAAAAAAATTCCAATCGCAAGCACCCCCTTTTTACAAATCACGAGTTAGTGAGGAAAAAGCTTTATGAGTCTCAAAACAGAAAAAGAATGATAAAAATAATGAAGGGTCAAAGGGAAAAGTTTAATAAGAAGATATTATTGTATAGGGAAGGAAGGGAACCGCCACCTGTTGAAGAATAAAGGGTGAAAGGGAAAGTTAATAATAAGCTATTGTTGTGCAGGGAAGGAAAGAGGGAACGAGGAAAGGAAAAAAAGAAGATTGGGAAGAGAAAGAAGGAACCACCGAAGTTTAAGAAGGGAGGAAGGGAAACACCACTTGTTAAGAAAGATTAGAAGAATTTTTTTTTTTAGAATTAAGAGGAAGAAGAAGGAAAGAAAGAAGAAGAAAAAGAAAAAGAAAGGACAAGAAGGGAACCACCGAGGATTAGGAAGGGAAACACAAAAAATCTGCATGAATAGAAAAAATCAGCAAACTCTATCCAAAGTAATGCAAAAATCAGCTTCAACAGAAAAAATCCAGTAGACCCTAGCCAAGGCAATGCAAAAATCTGCTTCAACGGGAAAAATTTAGTAAATCTTGGCCAAGGCAACACAAAAATTAGTAAAACCTTTAGAAAAGAATCTTCAAAAAAAGAATCGAAGACGAATAAGGAAAAAAAGGTGAAGAGAATAGAAGAAAAGCGAAAAGAATAAGAAACCCTGAGTGCACTTAGGCTCGGATACTATGTTAAACAATTACATGGTGCTGATCTTGAGGGCCTACGAGAAGCTACAATGAGAAGGAGAAGAATGATGAGAGAGAGAGAGAGAGAGAGAGAGAGAGAGAGAGAGAGAGAGAGAGAGAGAGAATGGAAACCCTAAGCCTCTACTCTTATTTATAATAGTAATAACGTTAACGCCGTTTGGGCCAGAGTATGGAAACCCTAAGCCTCTACTATTATTTATAATAGTAATAACGTTAACGCCGTTTGGGCCTTATTACATGGACTTGGGCCCAATGGACCTTGTTCAACTATCAACCTTTCAACACTTGCTCTCAAGCTGGAGCATCCTAATGTAGCCTAGCTTGGAACAAGGGCTAACATAATCAAACCTAAAAAAGAAAATTTTCTCTAACACTAACAATGCTAAAAGAATACTTGACTTGATAGATTGACTAAAGGAAACACCTCTAATTAACTCTCATTTATTGATGATTCCTGTACCTTTTTTGAAAAGACAACTAACGAACCACCAATCAAGGGTAGCTTGGTAGTAGCCTGTAAATTTCAGCTCTTAAGCCAGTTCAAGTAAGTGAAATGAAGTGCTTCCCTTTCTTGAAGCCTCTCCCTAGACCAAGCGGTGTGAGCAATTACAGAGAATTAACCATTCATTTCTTTCAATTCTTAGATGCATGCATGCATCCATGTTGTCCCTCTCCGCGTTTTGCTTGCTACAAATCGATATACCTTGCCGAGAGTCCCCCTTCTTCTCCTCCTCCTCCTCCTCCTCCTCTCTCTCTCTCTCTCTCTCTCTCTCTCTCTCTCTCTCTCTCTCTCTCTCTCTTAGTTCACTGTTTTTGAGTTTGGAGAAGTGCTTTAGGGTCTTGAATCGTGTCGCTTTTAGTAGAACATAACTCTCTCTCTCTCTCTCTCTCTCTCTCTCTCTCTCTCTCTCTCTCTCTCTCTCTCTCTCGCTCGCTCGCTCTCTCTCTTTTAGTTCACTGTTTTTGAGTTTGGAGAAGTGCTTTAGGGTCTTGAATCGTGTCGCTTTTAGTAGAACATGACTGAAAAATATAATTATTGATATGGTAGAGTAAAAAAATCTCAAACCATAGGAGTCACAAGACATCAATGCGGTAAGTAAAAATACACATACAAAATATTAGATATGGTTTTGTCCCTTTTTTATGTAGCTTCCCTATTTTTTCCCCTTTACTTTTGGAGCTTTGCTAAGCCCACATGCATGTGCAATGAAGCTCATGTACACACCATGCGTATGGCAACCGGGCATGATAGATCTGAGACCCAATCTATCTATCAAATGGCACCACTATATTGATGCCCTAGCCCAAGAATCAGGTTGATCCACTGGTACATCCTGATCCATGGCTCAAGTGGTAGACTTGGTGAATGATACCTCGTTTCAACACTGAGGTCTTGGTATTGATTCCCTAGTGGGGGTGGCTAACTGTGAACTGACAGTGGGGTGTACTAACAAGCTAACAACAAAAAAAAAAAAAGGTTGATCCACTGGTAAGGTGGGCTACAGTTTGCAAAAAATATGTACAGCCTGAAAAGTTGGCTGATGTTTTCTAACCCATCCACCTGTTCCAATATAAGGGCTCACTCACCAAGTGGACCAGATTTATTTTTCGGAAACATGTACAAGGTCAGACCAACCTGATGGATGGATTGGATCTCGCGTGTATGTGCTATGCTGTCACATATTCAACATGTACATGAGCTTTATTGCACACGTGTTTGCACTTAGTAAAGGTCTTGCTTTTGTTTGAACTTTGTAGCAAAATCTGGGGATCTGTATGGTGTCAGCAACACTTGTCACTGATGTACTCATAAGCTTCAACTTTGGTCTTTGGATCATACTGTTCATCCTCCATTACTGGGGTTTGAATCCTTCTATACTGCATGCCCACATGTATGTTCATACATGGACACTAACAATGTCCCCAAAGCTTTTAAATGACATATGGGGATGACCTATTGTTGATTTGAAACATTCCTTTTTGTTGAAACATAATGGTAGTTTTATTGAAAAATGGTGCAGAGATGTTGCATTGCTACACCACCAAGAAAAGGAGCAAGCCTTGGTGCATAATTCACACCAATAGGATGATCATAATTATAAACATCTGATCAATAGCATGAAAAATGGACAGTCAAGATTGAACAGAGAAACAAAATAGGTCCAGTCATAGTCTTGAAACATCTGCTCAGTAGATCTCACTTTGTATTGTTTATGATTCCAAAGTAGCACATTGGTGTGATGATCCTAACCATGTAATCTATGGCCTGTAAACAGCCAATGGTTGTAAAAATTGGCCCCATTTGAGGGGTTACGATCATCTGATTGCATGATTCTTGCACCATGGATTGCTCCTAGTTGTACTATTGAATGAACTGTCCTGATTGATGATTGGGCATTCCATGTGGCAGCTTTGGGGATGTTGCTAACATCCCCGTAAATGGGGGGACATTAGCAACGCCAATACACAGTATGTATGTATGTATATTCTAGTACAATGTTCATACACTCTCTTGAATTTACCGTGTTTACTAAATTATTTGTATTGAGACTTCACACTATAGAACCAGTTTGGATGTTTGAACTAGGACCTGGTCTTTAGAAGATTTCATTTTCAGATGCAATGCGTCAGAGACATGTTATGCAGCTATTATGGCAAACGTTTATTTCTTCTTTTTCGTGGTTTCTGAATTATTTATATACCACTTTTACAGTTTTAGTGCATTGCAATCCATCTTGATGTGTAGTTCTATTTTATGCCTTTTTATGAGCTGTTATTGAACCCAGCCTCAATGCGCGTGGTGAGAGTCAGTGCATGTATTATCTCCTCTCATTGAAAGACTGTTGGTGGGAATGTAGCAAGCATTTAAAATTGAGCAAATCATTATTGGATGGAGGCAAAACCAAAAGTTATACTAAGAAGATGATAGTAACTTTCTGATTTTGCACTTAAAATTTGGACCACTCGTTATTTTTCTTTTAGTCATCCATTTGATAGCCATCAGCTTAGGATTGCTTGATCAATATGGTTTTGGAAGTATTCTCCATACACAGTTTTGATGGTCTAGCTGTACACTGGTGCTACCAATTTCAAATTGGTGGTGAAGTGTCGTGGGAGACTCACCACCCTTGCTCATACAGCAAGACATCCGTCTTTCCCCATGCAGCAAGACAGCCATCTTTCCCCATGCAGCAAGACAGTGACCCCTCATTGGTATGAGAAATGCTTTGATAATATGACCAAGTACGATGGTTAATACACAAGCAGTAAGAACTCGTACGCATGGCACAATGTAGTTTAAATAAACCATCCAAGTTGTGGGTCTCAACTTAGAAGGATTTAAAAAATAGAACTATTTAATATCCTAAATGGCTGATTGGTGAATGTATAATAGATTGTAAGGTGAAAAGTATCCAATGGTTTGAACTTTAAAAGAAGCGCCCATCAAACAAAGGCCAGTATGCTTCGATGAATCTGACTTTTGAATGATTACCTATCTACCATTGGCCCTGTAATTCAAGCTGTGTAATTCAAGTTAATGTATGTCAGTGTACAGTTTATGAGTGCTCACATATCAGTATCAAACAACTGCTTTTTTCATATGCACTGAGAGGGAGGGAAGGAGACTCCTATCCATCGAGGGAGGGAGGGAAGGAGGGATACATATTGGATGAGTCTTAAAAATCTAGATTTCCTATTCATTGAATAATATCATGTATGCCTGGCTGAATTTTGAACCTGGTGTTCTTTCAGTAGCTGTAGATTAATCTTTCAATGCGGCTCATTTGTCATCTAATATGCATTCTCCCTCTATTTTGGTTTCAGATGCGGAGAAGTGCAGCCAAACTAGAGTTGTACCGTAAATTCACCAATTCCCTTGCAGTATGTGTGCTGCTTTCTATTGCTTGGATTGGCTATGAGGTTGTGTTTTATCCTTGCTCATGTCACGTGACTTTTTACTTTTTCTTTTCAAGAAGATTGCACCTATTAAGTTACCATGAATCCATGATGTCATATGCTTCTAATACGAATATTCCCTTTGTTACTAGAAAATCACAAAGCACTTTCTTTAAAAGTATCTGCAACCCTATTGGCCAAGCTAGTAGGCACTATGAAAGGTCTCTAAGCACACCAACATGCAAAAGCTTGTCTCATGTGTCATGAATCCCATTTCTTGGTTCTTGCTGTTTCCTTGAGATGTTCAATAACGTTAAACATGGAAGCTTTTCCATTTCCAATGTGACTCAGTCAACTGGCCAAGTCAATGAATTACTGACTTTTGAGAAACCCGGCCTATTTGATAGTTGACATGACTGATTTCTTGTGAAATTCAAGTTTGGAGTTGCAATTAGGACTCTTGTGGCTTAAGAGCACAGCTAATCAAGTCAATTAAGGAAAATTCTCATTTGAGTAATGAGTTTTTGAACATTGGTTGTGCAAATCATTTTCTCTCTTTGTTGATTGCTTTTAGGAATCTTCTAGTTATGGTGGATTTCCCCCTTACATTTACTCACGGTTCCTTCACTGTTTTGGTTATACAGTAGCTTGTTTTGTACTTGCTCCTTTTGATCTTTCTTCCTGCCTCTTTTGGTATTACTAAATTTAAATTCAGTGGTCAAGTTAATAAAAAGGAATATTAGATTCTGTTTTGTTATTATTTTTAATATTCATGAGTGCTAATGATCCTAGCTTTGTGTACTTGTGAAAATGCAGCTGTACTTCAATGCATCAGATCCCTTGAGCGAGCTGTGGGAAAGAGCTTGGATCATCCCAGCTTTTTGGAACATCCTTGCATACTTGTTACTTGTTGTAATATGTATCCTTTGGGCCCCATCGCATAACCCAACTAGGTAATTTCTGGAATCTTTAGCTTTTCCTTTTCCCTTGTCTACTACTTGCTGAAAATTTCAATGTTGCTGCTGTTGCAAATTAGGGTTTACTCCTGGCTTTTGAGTCTTGGCAAGAGGTCTAAACTGTCCAGTTTTTATCTAGGAAATTAAAATCATATGTGCTGCTTTTGGAGGAAACTTTAACATGTGAATGGTTCAGGTCAGGATAACACTCGCACAGGTTTGCTCAAGTATAGGCTTGTAAAAGATCTGGTAGCCTGGCATAGTGTGGACCCAGATTTTAAACTGGTCAGGCTAGGCCTGTCAGTCCAGCCTATTCAAAACTTTGATTTTGCTTGGGTGGCCCAGATCATGGCTGTATTTAAGTAGACTGATGGGTTCATTTTCCTTTACAGTAGTTTGCACACTAAAAGACAGCTTCTGTCATCACTTGGCTTCTTAATCTACCAGGAGTGTGAAATGCTGGTGTCGAGAAAATAACACACTGTGGAACCATATTATACTCTGGCAGTTTATGATGAACCATATTCATTTACCTGCCCGCTATACATTCGTCATGCATTTACCTAAATCCAAACTGCTCAAATCATTGGCCTCATTGTGGGAGGGGCATGACCTAAGAATGTCATTGACTGGACCTGCTCTTCTTAACTACCTCAATTGAGTTGAATTTTTCTTTGAATATCCTCAAGCTCTAGAAAAATGCCACATGGAATCATCTTCCATGCAATTCTTCTCCTACCCTGAAGGTCTGCATTTCAACCAGAAATCACCTCTAGGAGGGAGTGACAAAGGGTCCACGCAAGACCAAAAATGTTGAAGCAAATGATCCCACAAGTCTCCTGCAATCACAATGAATGAAAAGATGGTTAATGCTCTCTTGGTGATTCTTAAACATCGCACATGTTCAGAAGAGCCTAATTCCTCTTCTTCATAATTCATATATGCAATCATCACGTCTTTTTAGGGAACAAAGACTATCTATCACCTGTCTGTCTGTCTGTCTATTCGACTCGGAGCCACATGTCCTAGTTGGACCAATTTTGCATGGCTTGCCTTATTTCTGTGTAATACAAGTCATCCAATAGGATGAAACTGATATGAGTTGGGAGTGATCAGTCCAAAATCATTGATGTCCTCCTTTTTGGGGAAGTGAAATGTAAGAACTCATTTCCTTTGTATCATTGATGGAGGGAGTGCGGTCCATCATTCAATAGGCAAGCCTCTCCTTGATGACTCGGATAGTGATGAAAACTGATTAACACTAGGATAAGAGGTTGGAGCAAGCACCTGATGTCCTACATTCCATATCAAGAGAAATGGAGAAATGCTCTATTGTCCTCCTGGTGGGTTTGACAATTGGGGGGGGGGGGGGTGGGGGTGGGGAAGGCAGTTAAAGGTACATCCGACTGCCTTCGTTGATAATTTTCTGGCAGATTGGAATGATCTCCATTTTCGCTAAGCATTTGGGAGATTCGGGAAAGTAAGAGAAATAGTAATACCAAGGAATTAGCTTGTTGGGGGGCAGGGGGCTAAGAAAAATTGGGAAAATAAAAATCCAAAAGAATAGATGGGGAGAAAGAGGGGGACCCCGAATCGGAGAACGAATGATGAGGACATCCGAGCACCATACCAGAGGAGGGTTGAGCTAGTCTCCTTATGGTTAGACGGCTATTACATGGGGCCCACTTGGCCCAATTCACATTCTTAGCTACATTGAAGACCCCACGTGCATGTTCATGCATCTTTGAAGACCTTACATTGGGAAGATGCACATGGGCTGCATATAAGAGCTTGATAGACATATCGGACCGTTGGATTGGGTGGACACAATGATCGGACCATTGGATTGGGTGGACACGATGATCGGACCATTGGATCATCATCATCGGACATCTTGATCGTAGACCCCCATGGGCCGCGAAATAGTTTAGTTGTTTAGATTGTTTACATGCTTCATTATTTTTGATATACCTTTTATTTGTGTTGAGATTAGGGAGATAAGAACTTTTAATTTATTAAATGTCTTTATGTTGAGAATCTTATCTGAGAGCATCTTTTTGTAAAAGGTTTTTTCTGATACTATAAAAGAGAAAGATGGGTGTGTGAAACCCTAATGCCATTATTTTGAAAAAAAAAGAAGCTTTGTGTTTTCTTTTCTTCATATGATTTGAAGAATACTCCATGTGATTTGGAGCTTGAGTGTGGTGTGATTCAATTCCCCATTCAACGAAGGTGCGAGGTCTCCATCTATCATCTTCCTTCTCAATTCCTTTCTATCCAAAAGAGGTATTTTTCCAAAAACGTCATCTCTTTTCTTCCCTTCCTATCCAAGACCATCCAAATCATATTTTTCTTCAACTTCTCATCATCCAACTTCAACCCCAACCGAAATCAACCATTGAGGACCTAAAAAGCCTAGCCAACGACCCACACGTATAAGCCCCTAGGCTAACCGCATGGACAACCGCTCATTCCTTTGATATCCACTTGCTTCCCCATAAAAATCTCTTGATTTCCCATCCATAACCCTACCCTAAACCCTAGATCCCCAATTTCCTATTTTCCCCAATTTCTAAAAACTCTAATTCCAAAATCCTCAATTCCCATAAACCCTAATTTTCCAAATTTCAGATTTTCCCATTCCTAACCCTAATCATAAAATCTAAAAATCTGTCCCTTGAATGTGGAACGTGCCTATGTTAAATTGGAAGTTTATCCTTCAATCGGGCCTAGTTTTAATTGATTTATGTGATTTCTTAGCATATGGGCATATGATTTTGGTTAAATAAGATTTTATTGCCTATTGTTTACTCTTAATTACTTGGTTGATTAGCCTCTTTTGTTAATTGAATTACTTTATGGAGTCTTTTATAATCTCCATGTTGCTTGCTAGCATTAAATCATTTATCCTGCAACAAATTTGGTATCAGAGAATAGGTTTAGCATAGGATATTTGTGTTGCATCTAGGTTAAGAGTCATATCTAGGGTTAATAGAGTATGGATTGCATATGGGATCATATTGCTGAATTTTTGTTGGAGTATCTTATTGTTGAATTTTCAGTTTGTGGCCCCACTCGTATCATTGCTGAAATTTCAGCATAGTAATTTTAGGTTGTCACATTTTGCTGAATTTTCAGCTTGTAATTTTTGGATTACACTCGTGCGGAATTTTCAGTTTAGCACCCTCGGATTACTATCTTGCTGAATTTTGAACATAAGATTTGAGGATAGCGACTTGCTGAATTTTCTGGTTAGTGTGTCTAGCGTGATCTCTAGGTTAGTACTATCATTGTTATCACATTATCCTAAGATGTAGGTTTTCCTTTCAGAGTGTCCTTGTGTATGCTCAGTCGTTCAGGACGTGGTTTTGGCCTACGTCCCACTATGAATCTAGAACAGATTGCCGAGGCCCTTAACGATATCAATAATCATCTGAAGGCTATTGAAGTGCACAATAAGACCACCGCAACTCAATTGATTGTGACTAATGCGCATGTCAATCAGCTTGAAGCCCCCCTTCAGGTGAAGCCCGACATTGGGGAAGATGTCCAATCACAAGCCGGGGATCAAATTGAAGGAGTTGAGACTGCCACTTGTAATTACTAGCCGTGCCTTAAGCCAAATTGTAGAAAGTGTTGATTGGCGCAGGAATTCAATTTTCCACACTTATGCCAAGTGTGGTAGCAAAAATTGTAAGGTGATCATTAATAGTGGCAATTGCATCAATGTTGTATCTGCTCGCACCGTGGACCGCTTAGGCATGCTAGTCTTTCCTCACCCTCAGCCCTATTGAGTCTTATGGGTTGATGCATCTTCAATTCCGATTTCTCAGCGTTGTCCCATTCCCATCCAATTTGGTTCCTATATGGACACATTGTGGTGTGATGTTTTGCCTATGGATAGAGGCCACATCATTTTGGGCAAACAGGGATGCAACACTGCTCGGTCGCTCTAATACGTATTCGTTTCTTGATGCAGGACATGAAATTAAATATGACATGCAAGATCTCAAACTTTGGATTATACCAATTTTAAACAATCACAAAATTCCGTATCCTACACACGATCAAATATTCAAAAAGGGGAATCTATGGGGGTCCAAGCCTACACAATTTTAGGGTTGGATCAAATTAAAATTATAAACCAAACAAGCCCAAAGGATTGTAAGAGTCATCCATTCTTGCAAAGGATTGTTCCCAAATTCAAGAGATTCACCATGTTTCAATTTGGGAGAAAATCTAGGGTTCGAAAATTGGGAATAATTAGGATTTGGGACTCTTAGGGTTAAAGATCTAGATTAAGGGGTTTGATTTAAGTCTAAAGAGAAGGAAAATAGAGGAAAACAGAACCTGAGATGAGCCACATGCGTTGGACAGCAGATGGCCCTGGGCGTACGTGGGTGCCCAACCGTTCGCATGTGTGTGGGGCCCACAAAGTTAGGAACTGACTTCTAGGCTAGGATCGACCAGGGTAGGGCTGCCTCCATGCCAAATTTCGCATCGATCCGTAGCCAGGCGAGTGCGTGGTACTCCGTTGAAGTTTCAACCCCCCAGATGGACCAGAATCTGGAAATTTGTTGTGCACTGTTGTAGAAGAGAACTTGGGTATGAGAGAGGGTGAATCTGAAGATGGAAGGGATGTAAAAGATGATGGATGTGGGGTGTAAAGAGGTGGAGGTGATTTGGAACGGGTGTGGCTTCACACCACGGTAGTTAGCCCTTCGAGGAAGGGAGAGTTTCGCACCCAATTTGATTCTTCAACCCAAAGAGATAGAGAGGAAGAAAACGCAGGAATTTTATTCATAAACTTCATACCAATACCTACATGGGGTTGCTTTATTTATAAGAAAACCCTAAACCCCAAAAGATATTTTACCCTTGCGCCATGTGCACGCACTAATACCAAAACTTAAAGCAAATAAATACTAAGCAATCAAAACCGTTCATGAAGTTTCTAATAACAAAAGTAATCAAAACTCAAAATCCTAGATCATCTAAATTAGTGGGCCACGATCATGAGATCCGATGGTAGAATCTATGTGATGATCGGGTCCACTCCAAAGCCCTATAGCGTAGCCCCTAATTGTGAGGCCCTCCAAAGATGTTGTTATCGATCCCGATTGAAAGTGGGGCCTGCCTCCTCCTTGAATATGTGCGTAGGGTGGGGGGTGTGCGCATGATGTCCCCATCATTTCTATATAGAGGCAAATGGATGGTCTTGAAGCCTCTCTTGCCCAAAAGCACCTCGGAAAAGGAGGACAATAAGAAACGTGGTCCCAAAGGTGTGACGAAACTCCAGCTTGAGTCTCTTCCTATAGTTAATGCCAAAGAGTCTGAAAGAGAGACTAAAACTGATTTGATGTTGTATGCCCACGTGGCAAGTGAGGTTATTATGGAGATGCCACCTGAGGTACACTCGATGGCAATGTAGAGTTACCATATGAGGTGAGTCCGGTATTGGAGGAGTCCAGTGTTGTTATTTCAGTGGACATGCCAGATGAGCTTACACCCGTGCGGGACATTCACGCATTGACTCTACTAAACCTTCATCACGATCAAATGAGTCATGGGGAGGAAGTGAATTTGGAAAGATAAGTAGATGAGCCTAGGACCCCTATAGATTGCATACCGATGTCTATGTTCCATAGGCCTTTAGAGTTTGCACATGCATCTACACAACATATGCATGACTTGCATGTGGAGATTAGAAAAAGAATCAATATAAGTAATGAAACAAACAAAATGATTGCTTACTCACACCATAGGTTTAAAGAAAGAGTTTGTTATGGGTGATGAGATCATGATTAAAATACGTCGAAAAATGTCTCCACAGAGAACCATAAAAAAATTACAGGCCTGTAACACTGGACCATATAAAATCTTGAAAAGACTGGGTTCGAATGCTTACTTGATAGATCTTCCATCTAACATTTGTATCAGTTCCACATTTAATATGGAAGATCTTGTACCATTTCATGTACATTCCCCTAACCCTCACATGAACTTTGATGATGATGCTCCTGACCTGTCCCATAACCCATGGCCATTTCCTGACCCCTCTTCTCAATCTTTACCATTCGTACCATCCATACCTACAAGAAGAAAGGGTATAGAGGATATCTTATATGAAGAAGCAGTTTCCACATGACATGGAGGTTACCAAGAGTACCTTGTCAAGTGGAAGGGCAGACCAAAGTCAGACAGTACATGGATCACAGAGGCAAAGCTTCAATGACGAGACCCGAATCTCCTCGAGCATCACTGCAGCTTTATTTTGCCATAAGCGAAATCTCCTCAGCCGAAGGGAATTGATGAGGACATCCAAGCACCATACTAGAGGAGGACGGCTTAGCCAGTCTCCTTATGGTTAGACGACCATTACATGGGGCCCACTTGGCCCAATTCACATTCCTAGATATGTTGAAGACCCCATATGCATGTTCATGCATCTTTGAAGACCCTACACTGGGAAGATGCACGTAGGTTGCATATAGGAGCTTGATAGACACATCGGACCGTGTTGGACTTTGTGATCGAATTAATGAAGATGAAGGAGAGGGTGTCACATGTGAGGATGACATCATACAAGAGAGGCCTTCACTGATATATGAAGGTTTGAAAGGGATTTTTAAACCGACATTCTGAACGCATGTGGAAGATGATTCTTATGTGGTGTTGTTCACATAGGTGGGAGGCACTTTTAAACCGACTTTCTCGACTCATGTGGAAGATGATTCTTGTGTGGTGTTGTTCACACAGGTGGGAGGCACGTGTGGTATGGTTTACATAGGTAGGTGAAATTATAAGTGATGGCATGTGTCTGGGTTTTTTATATAATGATATTGTAGCCCGTCTCTATCCTTCTTTCTTTCTCAACTTTTCTTCAATAGGAGAGGGGGTAGGGCCTAGGGGACAAGGGCGATCGAGTGTGTCTCCATTTCGGAAGTCCCCAAGAGCCAAATTGACACTGTAGAGTACCACAAGGGTTATGCCTAGCCTTCGTTAATGGATAAGGTGGATAGAGCATTGATGATACCTAATAGCTCAAATTTGCTAGAGTCAGATTCTCAAAGGTGAGAAGGACATGAAGTGGAACCATCCGTGATCGAGGTAGAGCTAGTGGAAGTGATTTCCAACTAACAAGGAGCCTTTGTAGCTAGGAGATAGACAACGGACAATGCATTGATAGCTCATGAATGTATTGACTCTTTTAATAGAAGAGGCATAAAGGGGGTTATTTGCAAACTGTATATTGAAAAAGTATATGATCATGTGAATTGGGACTAACTTGATTATATGTTGGGCCAGTCGAATTGTGAGGAGAAATGGTGGTCTTGGAGTTGTGTTTGTGTCAAATCGGCAAAATTTTCTGTTCTATAAACGGTTCCTCGAATGACTATAGTCAAGTGTCTAAAGGGTAACAATGGGGGGATCCACTTTCACCATGTTTGTTTGTGGTGATAGTAGAGGCCCTAAGTAGGATGATTGGTAGAGGAGTAGCGTCTAGATTAGTGAGAGGCTTCAGGGTTGATAATTCATAGCTTCAAATATCTCATTTACGGTATGTGGATGACAAATTGCTCTTTTGCAAGGCCGATGAAGAAAAGGTGAATGGTCTTCAAATGATTATAGTGTGTTTTGAGGTAGCGTCAGGGTTAAAGGTAAATATTAATAAAAGTGAACTATTGGGGGTGGGTTTATCAAGAGAAGAGATAGGCATCTTTGCTTAGGATCTTTGGATGTAGGGAGGGCTCTTTTCCGTTTACATACTTTGGGTTACCACTATGTAAGAGGAAGCTGGCTAAGCATTTATAGGACAGTAATCGAGAGGTTTGAAAGGAAGCCATCAAGTTGGAAGAGAAGATGCTTTTCTTTGGGAGGAAGGTTAACATTAATCAAGGCAGCTATGTCTAACACACTAGTTTATTTCATGTCCATTTCAAGTGCCCGAAAGCAGTGTTGGACAAGTTGGAAAAAAATTAGCCAAGACTTTTTTGTGGAAAGGGGTAGAAGAATAACATAAGTTTCATCTTATGAAGTGGGAGAAAGTATGTAAGCCATGGGATCAAGGGGGAGCTGGTCTAAGGTGTTAAGGAGAGATGAATTTAGCATTTTTGGGTAAGTGGGTTTGGAGGTTTGGTATGGAAGGGTAGTTTATGGAGAGAAGTGGTGGGGAGGAAGTATGGGGTACAAGAAGGATCTTGGTGGATAAAGCCCTCATCGTTGTATAGGGCATTATCTTTTTGGAAAGTGGCGGCCTTGCTAAGAAAAATAAGGTTTGGGAAGGGGTGGGTTTTTCTTTGGGTAACAATGAGCATATTAGATTTCGGGAGGATGTTTGGTTAGGGGAGCGAAAATGGAGAGGTATTTGGCCTTTTAAGTGCGAAAGCTTGGTGGAGGTAAGGAATGAATGGCCAAGTTCGCGAGGGGGGGGGGGGGGGGGGAGTGATTATGACCTATTTAAAATTATACCAATTAAAAATCTAAATTGCCTTACTTAAACTATTTTCCAATTAAACTAAGCAAGGCAATTTAACTCTAAGGCTTCCAATCCAATAGAGGGTCCAATCATATATAGACTACAAATGATATGCAAGTAAAGCAACTAGTCTATAGAGTTAGTGTATATGAGTGTGTGGGATGTGATTCCTATCAATCCTAGATATTTATCTAATCATGCATCATAATTAAGCATTTTAGTACATAAGCATAATTAAATAAATGCGCAAATAGCAATCCCAAACACGATCATATATAGTGGTTCGGCTACATGTCTACTCCACTCCCGGCAGACGTACTCTCTCCCAGAGTGTATCGGATTTCACTATTGGAGGTTTTAAATCAGGTTCACCTCAAACCTATACATGCCTACACAAGGACTTTGCAATTTATGCTTGACACAAGAACCTAGACTTTATGTCCTACACAAGGACAAGGGTCCTAATCTCGAACCCGATGATTTAGGCTACACAGGCCAAGGTCCTACACAAGAACTTAAGTTTATGTCTTTCACAAGGACAAGGGTCCTACACAAGTACCCAATGCTGTAGGCTCTACACAAGAGCCAAGGTCCTATACAAGAACCTGGACATTTAGGCCCTACACAAGAGCCAAGGTTCCACGTAAGAACCTGAAATTAATGCCCTACACAAGAGCAAGGGTCCTACTCCAGAACCCAACACGTATTCTCTCGTTGGAGGCCTACACAAGGACTTACTGTCGGTTTTTCCTTAGGCTACCCAACAACCTTGGTCCTATGCAAGAACCATGGATTTATGCCCTATGGAAGAGCAAAGGTCCTACGGAAGAACCTAGGTGAGTTTGAACACGAACTCTTGCACTCTAACCTACATAAGGTCGGAGTACAAACTAGACTCTTACACATGACACGTGTCGGATTGAGTCCCTTTTGATGCTCTGTCTTGGGTCACTTGATCTCCGCTCTCCCGTGCTTCAAACAGCTCCTTGTTGCTCCCCCGATCATGCTGTCGCAGCTTCGCCAAGGCTTCAACTCCAAGATCAATCACCTTGCATGTTGTGCTCCATTGAAGTGACTAGGGTGATAGGAGTGGGTTGAATTTCCTATCAACTAATGGGAAGTTGTTTATCCTAGGGAATTCAGTTGGATGGGTCTCCTAAAAGACTTGGACAATGATATACCAAGATGCTTAAGTCCAATCTCTAGGAAATGGATGAATTCAAGCACATCTCCAATGGTGAGGTTGGAATCCTCATTAGAGTTGAAATCTCTAGGGAGATGCTTGAACTTCAATGGAGTAGAGGCTAGGGATGAGGGATATGCATATGGAATCACCCTACCCCTGGTTGCTCCAAAAACCCATCAAAAAGTCCAAGAACTGAATGTCCTTTATAAACAGTTCAAGATCCAACGGTAAAAAACGAGCAGAAAACGGTCTTGTCGATGCCATCAAAGGATCTTCGATGCCATTGAAGGGCTCCCCGATGCCATCGAAATTTCTAGGCAAAAATGATGTTTGCTTGTTGGACAAATCCGGACCCTCTTCGATTGCATTGAACATCTTCCTTCAATGTCATCAAAGTGTCTACGATGCCATTGAGATAATCAGGGAAAAATCCGAAAACCTTGCTGGACAATTTCGGATATCTAATCGATGCCATCTAGGGGACTTCGATGCCATCGAAACTTAAGTTTCAATGCCATCGAGAATTCCAACCAAAAAATCCAATTTGGTTGCTAGACATTCCCGACTCTCGATCGATGTCATTGGCCAGGTCTTTGATGCCATCGAAGACCATTCGATGGCAACTCGATGCCATCGAACATGGCCTGAAATATGCTGTTTTGGGCTATCTTCTACACAACAGATTCTCACCTCTTCTAGCCTTCTTTATCTTGTTTTTCTTGGTCTCCTAAGGCTAAGGGATGATCAAATTAATATATCTATTGGGTCAAGATCATCTAGAGCTTATAAGGTTGTTTTGGGTCAAGGGTTAGGGTCACCAAGGCCACCTGTTTACCTGTATGCGCTGCTCGATGCTTCGTCTTCGCTTGTGTCTTTGGTCTGTACTTTACAAAGGCTCAATCAACTACTTGACACAACTACTCACGTGACTAACAAACAATGGTGCAAAAATGAGTGCACTAACAGTATTCCCCCGTTTAGTGGGGATTTCTCTAGAGTCAACCATGATAGCGGCAAGGTGTTTTTCCTTTTAAGGGGAAGGAGTTTTTTGGGCTCCTTCCTGTAGGAGCAATTTAAATGATGAAGAGGTAGAAGAAGAGTTGTATTTGTTGGATAAGTGGAGCATGGTACACCTTATGACATCAAAAAGGGATTCAATGAGATGGTTGGAAGACAAGCCTAGCAAGTTTTTAGTGGAATCCTTTTATCGAATGATTAGTGGTGGACGAAATGTTGATGGGGTTAGTTACACTACCTATGTGTGGTGATATGGTGCTCCCCGAAGGTGGCCACACTAGCTTGGCTAGTGGGAAGAAACAAAGTGTTTAACGGTTGATAACCTTTGCAAGAGATGATTTTCCCAAATGTGTGCTTGATGTGTTCTCAAGATAAGGAATTGGTGGATCATCCTTTCATCCACTGTTTATTCGCAAGAAGATGTGGGAGAAATTCTGATGCAGGACAACGCCCACCTCGAGTGTGAGTCTCAAACACAAGACCTTCCGCTCTGATACCACTTTGATGTAGGACAACTAACCACTTGCTCTAGAAGCTCATACAGCTATAGCATGACAAATTAATCCCTTTATCTCATAGCCCAGGCCTCACATCTCATGGGTTAGGACCTCGGCCGAACTCCCCTCGTGGGCCCCACTTCACATGGATTCCACTTCATACGAGCTACCTGCCTCACATGGATGTGGCCGGCCTCACACGAGCCACCTACCTCAAGTGTGCGCCTGCATCCCACAGGCCACCCCACTAGAGCCCGGTGTGAAAATGCTCCTGCATTAAACTCTTTATCTTGTTTGGCATTAATTGGATTTTGCTGGGGTCCATTGAGTCTTCTTCTTGTCTGGGCATGGTGGAGGAAAAGGAAAGATAGGGAGGAAGGTTTGGCGTCTCTCTCTTCTAGCCGGAATTTGGTTTTTGTGGTTGGAAAGGAATAATTGCTGTTTCAGGAATCGGAAAAGAGACCATTGGAGGTTTTCAAATTGGCTTAAGGGCATGTTATAGAATAAGCAATCGAATCAAAGGCTATTTCTCCGGCTCATTTTCCTGTTAGTTGGGTAGATTTGTAGATTATATTTTCTTTTTTGTTTTCTTTTTATGTAATTCTTTAGGCTTCAGCCTCTTTGCAATAAACTCATCACTGTTCCCAAAAAGAAAAGAAAAAAAGCTCACTTCCTGATGATGGCTCTTTCAAGAAATCATGCTCCTCAATCTGCTGAAGGTCCTGGGGTCCAGTGTTTGCCCTTTGGGTGCTTCCCTCAGCGCTACCCCTCATTGTCTCAACTTATTGTTGCAATGTGGTGATAGTCTCCAACACCTTAGCCTGGTAAGCGTTCCTTTCCTGGCGTCAAGTGTTGGTTAACTTGTTCAAGGAACGCAGCGTCTCCCCCTTCCCTTGAGTTACCTGGTGTCCACTATTGAGGCCCTTTTAATGCTAAATTATTCAAACCAATCCTGCCCATTGACCACGACAAGCTCCAACCTCATGCAGATGTGCCTTCATTGCTGCTTCCACATCATAGGACTTGTCCCTGACTTTCTAGAACCAAACCCCTCATTCCCCTGTATTTGCTGGTTGTTAGTCACTTCTGAAGCTGTTGTCTCTCTTAACCCACAAGCGATACAGAACCCTTCTTAACCACACTCTTATACTGCATGCTACTGCCTGAATGGGAAGGGCATCTATATGCAGCCTGCCTTTCTCGGACATCTAGATTGGTGGGACCCCTCTAATGGACAGCTTAGTTCTGGCATGTCACTTGCAGTTAAGGTATTTAGTAATGGTAACGCTGGCTGTAATGGCCAGCCTTATGTCCATTACGATATGGGCCGTAATGGCCGTTACACCCCCCGTAATGGCCATTGCGGCCTTGTAATGGTCGAGGAAAAAATGTATCGCCCGGTATTGGCCCATTGCGGGCTTGTATTAGTTGGTCCACTACAGCCATTACAGGTCCATTACGGGCCTTTTTTTTTCCCCTTTCAAATTGGGCATTACAACCCTGTATCATGTAATAGTCACCACTGTTACTGTTACTGCTACTTGATGGGCATTAGGTCCGTAATGTAACTGTTTCGAACACCATGCATGCATCTGCATATAGATGGCCTGCCCTGTATGCACGCATGTTATTTGCAAATGTGTGGATGACTTCCATGAAAGGAAAAAGATCATCATATTTATTTTAATTACAATATTGGTGTCGTCATATACTACAGGTATGCATATTCTGAGGAAACAGGAGACGACTTCGACGAGGAGGGCATTTCGTTGACGAGCAGTGTTGCCAAGGCAACAGTGGATATGGTCAGCAAGCTGGAGAGGAAGGAGAGGAAGACGGCAAGTGCCTCAGATCATGTGTTTGGGCTTGGTGAAGGTGAGGAAGACAAACGGGAGTAGAGTAGAGATATCTTGTATTCTTTCAGAGGAAGAATGCCCCCTTGTTTTATATGTACAAAACCAAGAAAGAAAAAGCAATTACAAAAAAAAAAAACAAAAAAACAAAAAGAGAGGGAAATAATGGGAGTACAACTAAAGGCAAGTGAGCAGAAACCTCCTCAACTTGGTGGAAGGGGTTGAATGATTGACACTGATTCTCTCTCATCTCTCCTTTTTAGCTAGGGAGGACTGTAATTTTGCAACCAAAAAAAAAAAAAAAAGATGCTTTGCATCTCTGATATTGTAAATTGTAATGCGCTGGTGATGCAGACATGTTTGAATTTCATGGCCTAGTAGCCATTTCCTCAGTATTAATAGGGGGTAAATGGGTCAGTTCCAAACACCATTGGGGAGGATGGCAAATTGCTGTGGACTCTCTTTGGTAGCTTGCCATTTATGCAGGATGGAATATTTCAGTCCTTTTTCTTTGGTACTTGGAACATAATGTGACGTGTCTAATCACAACACATTGCTGGTGATGGTTCATAACATCTTAGCAAGGTGCTTCGTAACAGCTGATTAAGAGTGCCTAGAGCGGCCTCCTTATTTGGACCTTCTCCTTCCTAGGTTTGCTTTTTCAACAGACGGATTTTTTTTTTTGATGGATTGGAAAGACGGGAAAAAGGCCAGTAAGAGGGACTGCAAATCCTCAGGCATTCCACCATTCATGTAGCCATGCCTCATAATAGTTACTGTTCATCCCCACTTTATTTATTTATTTATTATTATTCCCAGCACCTGATGGTGCATGATATGGAATTCCCACTGATGGATGATGATGATCTGCTAGGTCCTTGTGCTAACCTCAGCTAAAATAAGAAGGCCCCTGTCACTTTCAAAAGCAGTTAAGTCAATGGTTAGCTGATATTTTACACTTGCATGTCATTGATTGTGTCAAAAGTCCCTCTGGAGCTGTGAAGGACTTTGCGAAGTCTGATGGTTGATGCGGGCACTCAATTGTAGGTGGTGGCATGCATTTGACTCAAGTTTAAACTGTTTACATGTTCAATGGTAGGTCATCATCCAGACATCGGATGATTGAATGATTCTGACCTCAGAGTTGAGAGCTCGGATGATTAAACGAGGGTGGATAACAAATCTTTAATGGAAAACGTGTGTTTGGTATGCAGCCGTTGGTAAAGTTTTGCTAATGTGCCATTGAACTATATCAAAATAATGGGAGAAAGTGGCCCTGTTTGGCAGTTGCTTAAAAATGAGTCCATCTCATTTTAGTTAACAGAAATTTATATTTGAGATATTGATATTACAAATGAGTCCATCCCATTTTAGCTAACAGTATTTTATGTCTGAGATCTTGATCTCTAATTCCAAACCTACCTCCTAGAGTAGCTATTAATACCAATAACAAAAATTCTGTTATAGCCATTACTGTACATTCAAATGTACTCTACGGATAAAAGAATGCATAGAGCTATTTCTTTTAACCAAGATGAACTCATTTTTAGGCATCTACCGAACAGGGTCTAAGCTGATGAAGATGATGATGAACACTACAACTCCTATTTCTGGATGTGCACAGGTTCCTGCCCTAGTGGCGGCAGTGGTCCTAGGATTGTCAATTGGTCTGTGTTCCATTTATTTTGCCTGAATTGAGGTGGGTTTTGGTATGTAAAAAAAAAATAATAATAATAAAATTTGAGTTCAGTCAAGTTTCGGTTATTCATATTAAATTTATATTGGTTATTCTAATATAGAAAGGAAGTTTCCTGAGCCGCACAGAAGAGAGCCCATTTACACCATGCGCATGTCGAAGAGTCACTCACATGTGTGTATTTTAATCCGTATCTAATCTATCCATTAAGTGGGCATTTAAATGCTCTTAGCTGAACCTAACTCAACCTAGATCCAAAGACTTATTGGTACCTGAACCTGAGTTGGGCCTGGGTTTGCAAGAGCTAGACCCGCACCCGGCCATACCCAAACCTAGGTAGCCCTGATATGGTAGTATACACCCGAGCTGAACACGGCCCATTAACAGCCCTAAACGAGTAGAGCTCTTAGTCAGTTACAGGTGGCTATGCTCATACCCACCAATGGGTGTGCCTTCCCAAGCAGGATTGAAAGTGATAATTTTTCCTTTAGTTATTATAATCTTAGGAATATATAAAAGTATCGGATATTTATTTATGATTTTAAATTTAAAAATAAAAAAGAAATAAAGAATAATTCCACCATCATTAAGCACAATGAATCCAAATTCCTGATCACAACTTTTGGATGCACCAACTTCTTTTGATAGTTTGGACTTGGAAAGTTGTTTTCAACTGGGGAATGATCTGATACCCTGGCAGAGCATCTTGGTGGATAGATAGGAATTTAGAATTGTACACATGGATGGCATCCATCAGCTCCAATTTAAACCAGGCAGAGTGGAACTCACTGTAATAGGTTATATAAAAATTGAATTGGTTTTAGCAAAGTTAATCTCTGATTGAATTAGTTTTAGCAATGTTAATCTCTGACCAGCATGCATTTTCATTATTTGTATAGGCAATCTCCAATTTATAAATACAACTAGTGGGTATGTGGGGCCAACCATGGTGTTTCTATGACACCCAACCCGTCTAGCAAATTCTCCACACCATATAAATGGACACACCAAAAATCAAATGTATCCAACTATTAGTTGAGCCCCACATGAATGGATAAGTTTTTAGTTGGTTGCTCATTGTTTTCTCTGGTGTGGTGCACCATATAGTTGGATTGTCTTAATTTTTAGGCATGCAATTTTCACGGTGGGCTTGCTGAACTGGTTGGATGTCATACAAACACCACGGTGAGCCCCAAACATAACTAGTTGGATTTTGTATTTACAATTAGTTTTTTTTTTAGTACCTCAGTTTGTCAAAAGCGGGTCTTAGTGTGTCTTGAGTTGGTTGAGCTTCCATTAGAAGACCAAAAACTTGAAAACTTGCAGCATCAAGGTTCAAAGACACAGGTAAATTGTGGTGCCTCGATGAAATTAACCATATGCCTCTTTAGTTCCAAAACAACATATCTCTAGATGATTCAATTTAATAGAAAAACCTTATTTCATCATCTCAAGCATTAGGAATTATCTTGAATAAGATCAGCTAGGCTTTAGATTTTTGGTTCGACCTATATCAATTTTAGTTTAACCGCAAATGACCAAAGTCTCCAGCAAACAATCAGAAAATTCTGCACATTTTCAGTCCAACCAATAGTGTCGACTTTCGTCCAGTGAACTTTTGAACTCTCTCTAGCTATTTTCGGTCAAACCAAACTTACTTTAGTCTGACCGAACAATTAGCCGTTATAGATCCATTGATGCATTTTTCTTATAAAACAGTCAATCAAACATTTGCGTTTTATATGGGTTTTTAGTGTTTTTAGAGGTTATATACATACAAATCTTATCACATGCTTCTAAACTCTAAACCAAAGATATTCATGTTATATTCCTTGTGATTCATCACTCTAATGGGTATTTTAAGATTTATTTGAAGATATGCAATGTTCTCTTGCATTTTCTAAATATTAGACACCAACCCTATAGGTAAAACATTGTGTTTATTATCCTCTAGAATACCCATATATGTGAATCCCCCATTGAAACCAACTATCTCTTAGTTGGAGGAGATTCCACCACCTTCCCATTATCTTGACATTCTCATATGTACATCATTGCAAGGTAGCCAATCGTTGGACCTGAAGAAGATCCACATCAAAGATTAAATGAGCAAAAGAGAAGTTGTATCAAGATTGATTGAACATCTCAAGAAGGAGCTATCAACAGGGCTCATGCAAAACTTGTAAGAGTTTAATAAGAGTCCATTGAGTTTGAAACTCAAACTCAAATAGGTCCTTGTGTAGGACCACCTCTAACAAGAGTATATATAAGTTCTTATGTAGGACTGTTTCTAGTGAGAGTATACGTAGGTCCTTGTGTAGGTCCACCTCTGACGAGAGTATACGTAGGTCCTTATGTAAGACTGCTTTTGGCAAGAGTATACGTAGGTCCTTGTGTAGGACCGAATCAGTTCATAATTAGTTATTGAAAACCTTAAGAGTCTCTGAGAGAGCCACCAACACAAGTGCGTACATGTAGGTTATTAGTAAGCCTATAGAAAACCTTTGCAAGTCTCTGTGGGAGCCACTAACATGGGTGCATATGTGCAAGATTCCTAGTTATCCTATAGAAAACTTTATGAGTCTTCGAGGGAGCCACCGACACGAATGTGTACGTGTAGGTCCTTGTGTAGGACTACCACAAATACGGGTGTGTACATGTAGGTCCTTGTGTAGGACAACAAAAGTTTGTGATGAACATATTGAAAATCATTATAAAGTTTATTGGTGAACCTATAGAAAACCAACTGAGATGGTGAAATCCGAAAAATTTGAGTTTGAGTTCGTCATCCAGGAGTGGTAGGGATTTAGTCGAACTACTATATATCTTTATGTCTGCGATTATTTTTGTGGATGCAATTCTATTATTCTTGTGTTGTTATTTGTAAATTTAATATGGATGCATGATTAAATTGTATGATAGGCAATTAATGCATTGTACACTAAATATATCTTACCTCATAAACTTGTTGCATATAGTTGAATATTTTATAATTTATGATCTTGGACCTAATTCACATTGTGGATTAAATTGTTTAAAATTGATAACTCCCCCCCCCCAGTGCGGAAGGACTTGGCCATTATTCTAAGTTTTGTAAGCTTCTGCGTGTCATAGTATCGGGTTAAAAAACCATACAATTTCAAATTTAAAATTAAAATTGAGCCTCTCTCATTATTAAATATCCACCAACTACCTGTCATTATGATTAAACTGCTATAAGTTTTGTTTTATGTTCCACTTAATTGCAGCCCATAATTTATATAGTTTAATTAAAGATACTTGTATGCATTGCATTTATATCACTATAATTATGAATTAATACTAGTTGATAATGTCCAACACACGTTGATAGAGTATTAAAGTATTTTTCATTCACCATCCAATTTCCTTTTTGATTCAGTATGAAAGTGGGGCCCACCCGGTAAGTGTATGCTATCCAAGCCACACATAAAGTCATGAGCCCCACCATGATGATAGAATACCCCTAACATTAAGATTGCACCGTAAAATATGAAAAGCCACCCAAAAACCTCCAAATTCATATTGTGGCTTACGTGATGGTTGGATTTGATTGAAGTTTGGGGCATTTCACTTTCTAGAATGGCCAATTTTTTTCTTCTGCTCCTCCATTCATGTGGGGAGGATACAATGAACAGATTGGATGGCATATCCCATGTGGAAACCAACTGTTTGCATGCCTTCTCCATTATTTTCCAGGTGAAGCCCACTTAAGTTATGTATGGAGTAGATTTTTGGGGCTTGGGCCAAAAACCATGGGGGCACCTGATCATGACTTGAATTTTTGGAAGGTAGGGACTATAGAGGTTGACTTTATTATAACAAATGGTTTTCTTGGCCATACATGCCATCAATTCCCTTCTCTACTATTTTTAACACACCAAAAGCCACATGTAATTTTTCTCTATAATTAGTCTTTATGGATCACCAAACATTGGATTTTCAAAGGACATGAGAAGGGAAATGAAATACAGTTAAAGGCATTTAGGTAATTTGGAGGTGTGGGGTTGCTTAACAATCAACGGTTCAGATTTTATCCTCTTAACCATCAATAATTTATATTTTACATACTCCACTAAGATAAGGGTATGTATAACAATTCGAAAGGGTTTAAGGCCCATAAAGAACTCATTTTTGTGTCTTTTCTTAGGCAAAATTTTTACACTAATGAGGTACAATCAAGAACACTGGTAGCAATGAACAAAGTGCTAAAATCAATTGTTGTTTTTAAAGCCATCTAGGCATCTATTGCAGCTCAAACTTGTGCCAACACCAAACAATGTTGCAAGGCCTGTTGTGCACCTCCAACAAGAGCTACCCTTTCTCACACTGCTGAAACTTCAAGTGCCCAAGTTGTTTAGAGTAAATATTAGCGATATGCCCTCCTCGAATGTGCACCGTGGGCCAATCATAGGGTGCTGCATCAACAATCTGACTTAGAAATGCATGAACATGTAGACAAATTTGGCTCCCCCAAGGACTGATGGAGGACAAGGATTGATGTTGCAGTAAGATGACCCTGTCTTTCACCTAGCTAGGGGATTAATAACAGTAATGGTGGTTGTAATGACCATTATCGTTACTATTAAGTTATGGGTCATAGCACCATAATGAAAAAAATATATATAAAGCCTCATAACGTGATAGTACTCGATGGTAACAATATCTGACTTTGTTTTTACACCGTGATCTTTATGTGAAATCTGTCTCAATCACTAAGTGTGTCACCTCATATTAGGAACTGGTCCTAATAATTAGCCCTATCCATCTTTCTAGTGGACCACACAATTAGAAACTATACAGAGCAACATTCACCCTCCAAAATATTTCCCTTGGTTCGGCCTATTCGAATCACGGATGAGCCTAATTTTTATTCCCTAGACAAAATTTTTGTTTTGCATCTAATGATTTAGGTGGATTTCATATAATCATTATGGTGGCCTTATAAAAATCACAGGTGCGTGTCTCTCTTTCAACTATTTTCATTGGAGGCTTCAGATTCAAGACAAGGTAAGAAAGCCTCATGACCTCGCCAAACCCTATACTAGAACCCTTCTAACATATCCCATACTTGACTAAAAACATATAAGAAAAACTATCTTTAAATATACTAAAAAGTTATGAAGTTTGATATCTGAGTTAAATGTTAAAATTTGAAAATAGACATGTTCGATGGCATTGAACTAAAGCTTTGATGACATAGAAAAAGTCCTCCAATTGTCCAGCAAGAAATTGAAGATTTATTTGGATTTTATCGATGGCATCGAAGCCAGTTCGATGACATCAAAGACCTCTTCGATGACATCGAACGCAGCCTCGATAGCATCGAAAAAAAGTACAATTTGTATAACAAGCAAACAAGGAAAATTTAGATTTTATTGATGGCATCGAAGCCTCTTCGATGGCATCAAAACTTAAACTTCGATGACATCGAAGAAGTGCTTAAATTCTCTTGCAAGAAATCACATAAAATCTGAATTTTTGCAATGGCATTGAAGGTCATTTTGATGACATCGAAATAAGACCCAAAATGTGTAACAACCTTAGGTCATATATTCAGATTTTTATAATGGCGTCGAAGGACCCCTTTGATGACATTGAAAGTCATTCAATTGCATCGACAAAAGAACATAAATAGTCCAACAACCAAATTTAAAATATTGTTGATTTTCATGATGTCATTGAAGGTCGTTCGATGACATCAAATGCCCTTCGTTAACTTCGAACCTGATTGTTTTCTACCCATCTTTTAACCTTTGGGAATTTGTTCTATACATTGATGTGAGTTGTTTCTTGGTGACTTGGTGAGTTATTAAGAGAGCTTTGAGATAGTTAATGCGAAGAGTAAACACCTCTTTTCTTATGCCCTCTTTTCTCATGGAGTTTATCATTCAATCCTTGTTTTAAAGGTAATCATTGGCATATTCAAAGCTTGAATTGAACAATGAACTCTAGCATTCATTGGTGCTCTAGCAACCACTTTTATTGGCAAATTTGTATGCTATGAAGCATTGAATGCTTAGTCATGAGGATCTTTACTAGTTCTTAAAGACTCCCCTTTAAATGGACCACACCACAAATAAGGGGAACGGATTGACAACTCCCCTTACACCATCCAATGGCAAGTGGTTGGTGCTGTGTGGGCCCCACCATGATGTATGTGTGTAATCCATGCCGTCCATATATTTTTAAAGATCATCTTATGGCATGAGACCAAAAGGAGGCATATCATAATCTGAAATGGACCAGTGGACCCCAGCACAGAAAATAGTGGGATAGTGACGCCCACCATTAAAAACTTCTAAAGGCCACAAAAGTTTTATATCAAGATGATATTTGTGTATCCATAGCATTCATCCGTTTTGTCAGCTCATGGAGCACATCCAAATTTTAGCGTACTGAGTAAACTCCATGAGGTAGACCATGATTTATGTATTTGATTCACTCCGTCCAACCATTTTATCGAATAAGTTTAGGACTTTAACCCAAAAATTAAGCATATCCAACACTAAAATGGACCACACAACAGAAAACAGTGTGAATTGAACATCTACTGTTGAAAAATTATTGGGGGCCACATAAGTTTTGGATCAAGCTTATTTTTATGTTTTCCATTCATCCATGTCTATACGATCTTATGAACAGGTTGGATGACAAATAAACATCACTATGGGGCCTAGTAAGGTTTCAACGGTGGAAATCATTATTCCCACTGTTTCCTGTGGTATGATTCGCTTGATCTTTGGATATGCTTCAATTTTGGGTTCAACCCCTTAAATTATTTGGAAAAATAGATGAACAGTGTGGATCGACTACATACATTCACGGTGGGCCCAACTGAGTTTACTCAGTACGATAAGAGCGTACCGAGTAACTCAGTATGCAATTCGATTTTGTTCCACGTCCCCCTCTCCTCTCTCTCTCTCTCGCCCTAATCCTCTCCCTCCCTCTCTCTCTCTCTCTCTCTCTCTCAACCTGTCAGTAGTTAATTCGTGTCCCCCTCTTCTCTCTCTCTCTCTCGCCCTAATCCTCTCCCTCCCTCTCTCTCTCTCTCTCAACCTGTTAGTAGCTAATCCGCGTCCCCCTCTCCTCTCTCTCTCTCGCCCTAATCCTCTCTCCCTCTCTCTCTCTCTCTGTCTCTGTCTCCCTAACCTTCCTTGTGTTTCTTTGATCCATGAATGCCCTGCCCATGTACGCCCTCGCTCTCTCCCTTTGAAGCTCGGTTGATAGGGATTTGTCGAACGTGAGGTATCTCTCTCTCTCTCTCTCTCAATACCGATTTAGGAATTTGGGAATTTAGTAATTTATGGATTTTTGATTTGATATGGACCCTCATTTAGGGATTTGGGGATTTTAAGGCTTACAAATTTGAATGTGGATCTCAAATTGGGTTTTTTCTAATTTTATAAATTAGGGATTTGGGGATTTTAGGATTTTGAGGATCTGAGGATCCAACTAGAATTAGGGATTTTTGATTTTACAAATTAGAGATTTTTGATTTTACAAATTAGGGATTTTGGGGCTTACAGATTTGAATGTGAACCCCGAATTGGGGTTTTTCTGATTTTACAAATTAAGGATTTGGGGATTTTAGGATTTTGGGGATATGAGGATCCAACCAGAATTAGGGATTTCTGATTTACATGGATGGATGGTTGGATGGTTAAACATGTACATATGCATGGATGGATGATTGGATTGGATGCATTTATATTATACAAACTCATTCTGGTTACTATTGCACTGATATTTTACAATGACACATGCTTTTAAACCCCCATAAAATGGGAACTTATCATATATGCCTCTTTTTGCAATTATTTGATTACTAAATGTCCCAAAAAGTCCAACCAGTTCAATTATAAGGCCCGAACCAACCACAGGCTAACCAGTTTCCAAGGCTTAATCATTTCAAAGTATTGCAATTGGCCTGTTTGAGTTAGGTGCAAGGGTACTAAAACCTATATCTGTACTCATGTTGGACCTGAAATGAATGCCCATATTTATACCTGGCATGTGTATGTGTGTAGTCCAGGTTACATCCTATGTATGTTGAGTATGGGCACGTTTGCTCTGGTTGAAAAAAAAAGGGGCCAGTTTGATCATTATTGCATTTGTATTTTGAGGATGGACCTTTTGTCATTTCTTTTTCAACTGCCCTTCTCTTGTTATAGAAGGGTGGGTCACATATAAGCAGAACAACCATTTTTAGGCAATGACATGACAAAGACCACCTAATGACTATCTCATATCTTGCACATTTTGGCATATGGCACATGTACAATAGTCATAAATGGTCAATCACCACTATTTCCAAAACTTGATCCAAAACTTGTATGGCACATTAATGGTCAGTCACCACTATTTCCTATGTTATGGTCCATCTGATAATTGGAACTGCTTCATTTTTTAGATAATGCCCTAAACTTATCTGAAAAGTATAATACTTTCATGAAATTTATTGAATTGATATTCTTAGTTATGTTTGGTATTACGTAGATGGAATTCATGTATAAAAAAATGATGTAAAGATATGAGATCAATTTTAGGAACTCTCGAATGTGGCTTATATGATGTTTATATGAAATTTACCTTGATTAGTAGATGCATCACTTCATTTTAGTAGGGTCCACTAATTCTTGAAGTCAAATTCAAGCCATTTTTTATGCAAGTTATTGACTAAACTACATACACATTTAAAAATTCTCATATGTAGCCCATCATGATGTTTATGTAAAATCCACCCTAATCATCGGGTGCACTACCCTATTTTAGCGATAAGGACTAAAAATTAGCCTGATCCATGATTTAGGTGGGCCATCCAAAATAAAATAGTAACACACACCCTCTAAATTATTTCCTGTTGTGTGGCCACCTAATAGTAACCTCTTCCCTTGACTTAGTTACAAGTGCCTTTATAAGGTAATTGCTATCAAAGAAGTAGTACTTGACATTAGAAATGAGCTAGAAAAGTATGCTGCATGATATGTTAATTTGAATCAATTAACCATTCCTCACTAGAATTGTTCGGAATTCCACATCAACTTTTATTTCTCTTTTGTCAGATATGACTTGGCTTTTAGCATTATCAAACCTGATTTTACTTACTTTTCCCTTTTCTGGAGTCTACTTTTCTTGCACATGGTTACAAGTTTCATCATTCTTGAATATGAAGCAATTACAAGTAAACAAGATATCAGAATCATCAAAGAATGCATGAAATGATCCCAATTTTCAGAAATTTACTAAAAACCAATCTTGTTTCATTTTCAGCATTAACTCCATTCGAAATTATAGCAACACAATAGGTTGGGCCTTTATTAGTGTCATTTTATATAGTGTTGAGAGTTCCAACTCCATGGAAGCAGAAACTTGTACTTGAGACAATTACTAGTGAAAAATAAATGAATGAGTGAGAATAATAGCATTCCCCCTTTTGAAATCATGTTGAATTTCTTGACTGTTTAGATTAGGATAATAGCAACCCTACATAGAAGGAATATAGATACACTAGTAATTCTCCTCAATATCTTCATATGGATGTTTCTTGCTTTACTTATCTTTTATGTTGTTTTTAAATGTATTAGCTCGAAATTGATGGAGTAGACCCGGATGTGTGTCGGAGCTATCCGGATGTTGAGCATGGGTCCATGGAAGATGGGAACTGCTGTTATGACCATGATGAAGCTGTCCATTTCCTATGGACAGCGTTGGAGTGGCTTGACCATTTGGACAGGCCGTGTTTATGTATTTGCTCGAAACTGATGGAGTAGACCCGGATGTGTGTCAGAGCTATCCGGATGTTGAGCGGGGGTCCTTGGAATATGGGAACTGCTGTTATGACCATGATGAAGTTGTCCATTTCCTATGGACAGCATTGGAGTGGCTTGACCATTTGGATAGGCTGTGTTTATGTATTAGCTCAAAATTGTTGGAACAAACCCTAGTATAACTCTAAACCTAAACCTACACCTAAAACTAAACATCATGGTGGGGACAGTGCCCCCAACCGTTGATTCCTCCCTGGGACCCACCATGGTGAATATTTGAGATCCAACCTGTTGGTAAGTTCACACAGACCGACACCTGAAGAAGGAATAACACAAATATCAGCTTGATCGAAAACTTTTATAGCCCCAATTCGTTTCAAGGCCCACTTGAGCTTTGGATCTACCCAAAATCTAAACCTAAACCTAAACCTATTCTCAAATCCCAAAACCTATAACCTAAACCTAAACCTAAACCTATAACCTTAACCTAAACCAAAACCTATAACCTAAACTTGTAACCTTAACCTAAACGTAAAACCTAAACCTATAACCTTAACCTAAACCTAAACCTAAAATCTAAATGTATTCTCGAATCCCTAAACCTAAACCTACACGTAATCCTAATCTCAACTCCTTAACCTCAACCTAAACTTGAAAACCCAAACCTAAACCCGAACCCGAATCCGAACCCAATTTCCTAAACCTAAACCTTAACCTATTCTCAATTCCCTAAACCTTAACCTATAACCTAACCTTAACCTAAACCTATAAGCTACACTTATAAACCTAAACCTATTCTCAATTCCCTAAACCTTAACCTATAACCTAACCTAAACCTAAACCTATAACCTAAACCTGTAAACTTAACCTAAACTTAAAACCTAAATGTATTCTCAAATCCCTAAACCTAAACCTACACCTAATCCTAATCTCAACTCCCTAACCTAAACCTAAACCTAAACTTGAAAACCCAGACCTAAAGTTGAAAACCCAAACCTAAACCTGATCCCGAACCCGAACCCGATTTCCTAAACCTAAACCTTAACCTATTCTCAATTCCCTAAAGCTATAACTTATAACCTAAACATAAACCTTAACCTAAACCTATAACCTAAACCTAAACCTTAACCTAAATCTAAACCTATAACCTTAACCTAAACCAAAACCTATGACCTAAACCTTAACCTATAACCTATAACCTATAACCTAAAATTATAACCTATAACCTACCCTTAACCTTAACCTAAAACCTAAAACCTAAACCTAAACCTATAACCTAAAACCTAAACCTAAACCTAAACCTAAAACCTAAATGTATTCTCAAATCCTTAAACCTAAACCTATACCTAATCCTAATTTCAACTCCCTAAACTAAACCTAAACCTAAACTTGAAAACCCAAACCTAAACCCGATCCCGAACCCGAACCCGATTTCCTAAACCTAAACCTTACCTTATTCTCCATTCCCTAAAGCTATAACTTATAACCTATAACCTAAACCTAAACCTAACCTAAACCTATAACATTAACCTAAACCTAACCTAAACCTATAACATTAACCTAAACCTATAACCTAAACCTAAAACCTAAATGTATTCTCAAATCATTAAACCTAAACCTACACCTAGTCCTAATCTCAACTCCCTAACCTAAACCTAAACCTAAACTTGAAAACCCAAACCTAAACCCGATCCCGAACCCGAACCCAATTTCCTAAACCTAAACCTAAACCTAAACCTTAACCTATTCTCAATTCCCTAAAGCTATAACCTATAACCTATAACCTATAACCTAAACCTAAACCTATAACCTAAACCCATAACCTTAACCTTAACCTAAACCTAAACCTATAACCTAAACCTATAACCTTAACCTTAACCTAAACCTAAACCTAAACCTATAACCTAAACCTATAACCTTAACCTTAACCTAAACCTAAAACCTAAATGTATTCTCAAATCCCTAAACCTAAACCTACACCTAATCCTAATCTCAACTCCTTAAGCTAAACCTCAACCCGAACCCGAACCCGAACCCGAACCCGAACCCGATTTCCTAAACCTAAACCTTAACCTATTCTCAATTCCCTAAACCTTAACCTATAACCTAACCTAAACCTAAACCTATAACCTACACTTATAACCTAAACCTAAACCTATAACATAAACTTGTAACCTTAACCTAAACGTAAAACCTAAACCTAAACCTAAAACCTAAATGTATTCTCAAATCCCTAAACCTAAACCTATAACCTACAACATTAACATAAACTTATAACCTAAACCAATAACTTACAACATTAACCTAAACCTATTCTCAAATCCCAAAACCTATAACCTAAAACTAAACCTATAACCTATAACCTAAACCTAAGCCTTAATCTATAACCTAAACCTTAACCTATAACCTATAACATCTAACCTAAACTCAATTTCCTAAACCTTAACCTATAACCTATAACCTAAACTCAATTCCCTAAACCTTAACCTATAACCTAACCTAAACCTAAACCTATAACCTGCACTTATAACCTAAACTTAAAACCTAAACCCAAACTTGTAAACTTAACCTAAACGTAAAACCTAAACCTAAACCTAAACCTAAAACGTAAACGTATTCTCAAATTCCTAAACCTAAACCTATAAACCTAAACCTATAACCTACAACATTAATATAAACTTATAACCTAAACCTATAACCTACAACATTAACCTAAACCTATACTCATAACCTAAACCTATTCTCAAATCCCAAAACCTATAACCTAAACCTTAACCTATAACCTAAACCTAAACCTTAACCTGTAACCTAAACCTTAACCTATAAAGTATAACCTATAACCTAAACTCAATTCCCTAAACCTTAACCTATAACCTAACCTAAACCTAAACCTATAACCTACACTTATAACCTAAACTTAAACCTATAACCTAAACCTAAAACCTAAACCTAAACCTAAAACCTAAACCTACACCTAATCTTGATCTCAACTCCCTAACCTAAACCTAAACCTAAACTTCAAAATCCAAACCTAAACTTGAAAACCCAAACTTAAACCCGATCCCGAACCCGAACCTGATTTCCTAAACCTAAACCTTAACCTATTCTCAATTCCTTAAAGCTATAACTCATAACCTAAACTTAAACCTTAACCTAAACCTTAACCTAAAGCTATAACCTAAACCTAAACCTTAACCTAAACCTAAACCTAAACCTATAACCTTAACCTAAACCAAAACCTATGACCTAAACCTTAACCTATAACCTATAACCTATAACCTAAACTTATAACCTATAACCTAACCTTAACCTAAACCTAAAACCTATAACCTAAACCTATAACCTAAAACCTAAACCTAAACCTAAAACCTAAATGTATTCTCAAATCACTAAACCTAAACCTACACCTAATCCTAATCTCAACTCCCTAACCTAAACCTAAACCTAAACTTGAAAACCCAAACCTAAACCCGATCCCGAACCTGAACCCGATTGATGTAATAATGTAGCCCAATCACATGGCTACAAATAAGAAAATCTTGCTTTGTTGGCAAGTGTACTTGAACTCAAGCATCACAATGCATCCATTTCCATCTCCACTATCTCTTATAGCATAGATTATTTGAGATTTGGATTTATCTCATTTTTAGAGTCATGTCCTAATACAATATGACAATATTAATAGACAAGGTGGATTTGTCACCAACATTATTCCAAGACCCATATAACTTCTCCTTATAGGAAGTTGGGTAGGGCACATGCAGCTTGAATCCATCAAAGGAGATAAGGATCACCTCTCATATGTTCTCTCTCTTTTCATTTGTTTTTTTTCATAGGATTGTTTATTTTGTGGTGTCTGCTTACGTACAACATCTTATCATGTTAATATAATTATAAGTGGCCTAATCTCACCTTTCTAAAAATAACTAATAATAATTTTTACCTGATGAGAAATCGCCAAGTACCATAAGGCTCAACCCAAGAAGATAAATCAACATTTTCTTTCTTTTTCTTTTAACACACACTCACACACTAGAGTCGCTTATGGCCACAATGGGTACTTTAACTCGTGACCTTGTATTGAAACTATTTTGAATATACCATGAAGGCATGAGTAAGGACCTAGGTGTGTGTGCACAGTCGGCGATGTGTTTACCACACTGAATTTTGTGAGCCCCACCAGGAAATAGGCTATGAATAATTTTTTGTATTTTATTTATGATGTTAGACTTATATGTATTTATGCGTGGATGAATGTGATGTGGATAAGATTGCTGTGTTTGGATGGATGTAGTTTATGTTTGGATGGATTTATGTAGTTTGGGTTTAGATGGATGTGAATGTGAATATGATGAAATATATCATATAACAGGTGTATAGTAGGAAGAATATGATGAAATATATTGTAACAGGTGTATATGAGGAATTTTGTGCAGGAATATTGAAAACAAAAAAAAGAGGCTTTTACCTACGAAATATTTCGTAGGTAAAAGTCTCATCCACGTTTTTCTACCTATGAAAATTTTTATAGGTAAAAGTCTCATCCACGTTTCTTTACCTACAAATGATTTCATAGGTAAAAGTATTTTGAAATATTTTTACCTATGAAATCATTCGTCGGTACAACTCTTCCTAAGGTAAAACTCACCACGTAAATTTTCCACTTAAAAATGTAACAAAAGTTTTATTTTACTTTTTACCGATGAAAAGTGTCATCGGTAAAACTCACTGCGTAACTTTTCTAACTTAAAAATCTAACACTTTTAGCAATGAAAATGTTCGTCAGTAAAAGTCTTATACACATTTTTTACCTACGAAAACTTTCAAAGGTAAAAATAAACTTTTCAAATTTTTTTTCAAAAATTTAAAACAATCTTTATCGACGAAGCTTTTCATAGGAAAAAGTAAACTTTTCGAATTTTTTTTCTTCAAAAATTGGAAACACCTTTACCGACGAAACTTTTCGTAGGTAAAAGTCTCATCCACGTTTTAAGTAAACTTTTCAAAATTTTTTTCAAAAATTTAAAATAACCTTTACTGATGAAAGGTGTCATCGGCAAAAGTAAGCTTTTCGAATTTTTTTCAAAAATTGAAAACAACCTTTACCGACGAAAGTTGTTGTAGGTAAAAGTGTCATCCACGTTTTTGACCTACGAATATTTTTTTCGGTAAAAGTAAACTTTTCAAAAAAATTTCAAAAATTGTAAACAGCCTTTAGCGACGAACATTTTTGTCGGTACAAGTCTCATCAACGTTTTTTACCTACGAAAATTTTCGTAGGTAAAAGTAAACTTTTGGATTTTTTTTCCAAAAATTTAAAACAACTTGTACTGACGAAAATTTTCGTCGGTAAAAGTAAACTTTTCAAATTTCTTTTCAAAAATTGAAAATACCTTTGCAGACGAAAATATTTGTAAGTAAAAGTTTCATCCACATTTTGTACCTATGAAAAGTTTTGTAGGTAAAAGTAAACTTTTTGAATTTTTTTTTTCAAAAATTTAAAACAACCTTTACTAACGAAAATGTTCGTCGGTAAAAGTAAATTTTCAATTTTTTTAATCAAAAATTGAAAACAGCCTTTATCGACGAAAATGTTCGTAGGTAAAAGTCTCATCCACATTTTTTACCTACGATTATTTTCGTAGGTAAAAGTAAATTTTTCGATTTTTTTTTTTTTGAAATTGAAAACACATGTACCAACGAAAATTTTCTTAGGTAAAAGTCTCAGTCACGTTTTTTACCTACGAAAATTTTCGTAGGTTAAAGTAAACTTTTCGAATTTTTTTTCAAAAATTTAAAACAACCTTTACTAACGACAATTTTCATCAGTAAAAGTAAACTTTTCAAATTTTTTTTCAAAAATTGTAAACAACCTTTAGCGACAAAAATTTTCATAGGTAAAAGTCTCATCCACATTTTTTACCTATAAAAATTTTTGTAGGTAAAAGTAAACTTTTGGAATTTTTTTTCAAAAATTTAAAACAACCTTTACCGACAAAAACTTTTGTCGGTAAAAGTAAACTTTTTGATTTTTTTTGAAAAATTGAAAACAACCTTTACTGACAAAAATTTTCATCGGTAAAAGTGACTTTTACCTACAAAACGAAAATTATTTTCGTTAGTAAAAGTCCTTTTTACCGGCGAAAAAAATTTCATCGGTAACAATTTCATCGGTAAAAACCATATTTCTTGTAGTGTTGTCTTGAGGGAAAAGAAAGGCATGGGTTGTGATGGGTTGTATACTTAACTAATGATGTGATAGATGGGTAGAGATTCTATGGAATCTCTCAGAATTCATAATGTGCGGTGTTTCCTTGAGATATACGCGGGCCCACAACTCTTAGCCTGAGCATCCCATTGGTACACAAGATGCAGCGCTGAAACCGCGGTAACTATACTGTCGCTAAGGTATAAGTTTTGAATCGAGTCGACTCATATCTTCAGGATGCGACTTAAGGTCGCACGCAAACAATTTACCGGTCGCAGGTTACCGGAATTCATGGGGAGGATCGTGGGAGTTGGCGAAATGGTATGGTAGTAGGATACAAGCCTTACATGTCACCTTCAGGAGGCAGAGATCAGTAGATGACAGACAATACACTTTCCCCTTCAAAGGGAAAACAAATAATAATTGAAGAAGTGGAAAAGTGAGCTTCCCTTCCAGAAGAAGAAGAATTGGAAGAAGATACTACATCATCATCAACCAGCAGTAGTTCTTCTACCGAGGGTGACACTAAAGGGAATGAGGCGAGTACTACTAAAGAAGACGATGAGGACATTGTTATGGAGGAGGGCGAAATAGATATTGGTGATGATAATGACACTGTTGTTGAGGGTGTTTCTACTGATAAGGAACTTCAATCAACGATCCCATCAAATGTTCAGCTCGATACTCAGCCTAATACCCAAATTCCTCCAATAACTCCGGTAACAATGGAAAATGAAGAAGAACCTGTGGATTATGGAGAATATGGCTACTCACTAGGTAAGAAATTTTACATATACTTTCAATTCTGATTATTCTCCTTTTTTTTATTATAGAAAAACACCTTCTTCTTTTTTTATATATACTTTAAAAAATTAATACTTTTGTGTTAGGCATTCCTGTCAGGGATGATAAAATGGATGAGATTCCTGTTGAAGACCCTCCTGTAGAAATGCAACCTGTTCTAATGAGAAGTCCTTTGACTCCTCTCGTCTGACCAAAGGTTGTTGCTTGTGAAATTATCTTTCCAACCGAACTAATTGATGTGATGACCCCTGCCACCGTTGACTCTAGTACTGATGCTAGAGCTTCATCTTTTGCTGATATGATGAAGATCCTACCTGATTCTTCTATTGTCAAGGAAACACAACTTCCAATTGCTTCTATTCCTGTTGAAGCTATTATTATTTTTTTATCCATATAGGCTCACATATTCATCATTCATTTTTTTATTTCATTTTAATCATTATTTCTTTATTATTTTGTAGCCAATTGTACTTTGAGCGGTTCATCCAGTTCAAACTCGGTCACCACTGTCTCTAACTTACTATCTTTAGAGAAAATTCCTACTTATAAATTGGTTTTGATGAGAAATTCCTTGTTGACAGCTGTGCATATATTCAAAGATCCTAATCAATGGTCAGATCTAAATGTTGCAATAGAAGTTTTGGATACGCTGCAAACATGTCAAAGGTTAACATTTCACTTCTTCGTGATTCCCTGTTGTAATTCCATGACTAAGTGAATGTCTTGAAATCCGCAGAGAACATAGTCATTGCTCCGGAGATTTTAGAATATAAGAAATAGCTGGCATCTTCTAAGGAGAAAATTTCCAACATTGCTTCTGTCATTTCAGGATACGGTAATGAGCAACAATCTTCACAAGAACGACTAAAGGCTTCAAGTGATAATAGAATAGCCATATAGGGTCATATTGCTCTTTTGAAGGAACAGATTTCTCAACTTGAGATCAAAGATTGGGAAGAAGAGTTGAACATAAGCAAAATTCAAGAAGAGATAGAGGTCAATGCTCGCTTTGTTGATCTAAAAAAATCTAAAATGACCAAGATTGAAGAAATCGTTGCCTCTTTAGAAAGGAAATTAGCTGATGTCCCTAATCATGCTAAAATCATTCTTGAAGCTAAATCGAATCGCAGCTCAAGTTCAATTGAAGGAAGATTTGTAAAAATATTTAATAGCATTGGGCATGTAAGGAGATCTATAGAATTCTCATCTATATTCAATATGATTTTGTACTCATGTTTTGACATATCATGGATAAATTTTGATACTCCAGAGAATTTGTGAATGTGTTGAAAATGACTGAACATATATTTACATGCTATTTGCTGAAACATGTATTTTCATCAGTTCTTGCAAGCATATTTTGATAATACATGCTATTAAAGTAACAACTTATTCATGATTGTTAGTATGACGTTGCCTACATGGATTTTTTTTTATGGGCGGAGCTAGTTTTCAATCTTAATTGATCTTAGTTGGTTTCACACAGTTTAGGCTCTTGAGTAGTGGAGTCGGGTCTTACACGAATGGTCTCTGTAACTCTTATAAGTTCGCTGGACTTATCATGGCAGGGGAGTTCACAAACCACGATCCATCAGATGGGCCCAGTGAAGCTATCAGGGCAGTGAACTCGGTGGGTTTTATGCATAGGGTTGGCCACAGTAACTCTCTAGAGTTCACAGCGCGTGCAAGGCTACCTTAGGGTACCAAATCCAAGGCCGTCAGTCCATCAATGAGGGGGTAATTTGTTTTAAAGCCCTGTCCTCATGAGTTTCTACTAGAATCAAACCAGGAATATGGGGGGTCTTATGCATGGTTGGCCTATCTATGTACGAGCCAAAGAGCAGACACTGCTACCAGCATTTTCTTCGTCTGTCAGGTCAGACCCATTCACGAGAGTGCATTTTCTCTCAACTTCCCTCGTGACGCTGTCAAAAGCTGTGCAGACGACATTGGTCTTACTCGTGATTGGTCATTGTGGACTTTGGCCGCTTAAGGCTTTTAGTCGTTGGCTCCATTCGCTGCCCGTATGGGTCTAAGCATGTGATGGCCTACGCGGGCTTTTTTTCGGTCACTGGCTTTTCACTGCTGCCCACATAATATTTGATATATCGTCGATTGTGGTAGGTCTTATGCATAGCATTCTACTGTCGTAAATGATAAATCGCCATCGCCGCTGTCATAGATGATAAGTCAATAAATGATATATTACCATTGCTGACAATAGTATTCTTAATAATATTTATGTTTAAAATGGTGTATCAACTTGGCAATAATATCAATTTGATGATAATGGTTTTTATAATAGTGGTCAGCAGCGATTAGCGATGGCGATAACATCAGTTTGACGATAATCATCGACACTTAGTGATAATCAGCGATAGTATTAATTTTGGCGATGAACGGCGATAACATTGATATGCTTGAACTTGAGAGTCTACCTTTTATTCATTCATATATAAAGAAGAATACATGACATTTGCCTTTTTAGGCTATTTCATCATTGTGCTTGTTTTGCCCCCTTTTGATTGAGAAGTATTATATTCAATAATCTTCAAAATCAAAACCACAGCGATCCTCAGGAATAGTATATCTTGATGACACAAGCATTAATAGGTATACCGATGCCTCTTCCATTCTGATCCATGACTCGATAGGCTCCATTTGAATATACTTCTGTTATCACATACGGACCATCCCACTTTGGATCAAATTTGCCCCTAGTTCTTTGAGTGACCACTATAGGTCTTTTCAACATTAGCATCAGGTCACCTTTCTTGAACGAGCGATGTTTAACTTTCTTATTAAAGGCAGCCGAAATTCTTTCCTGATATAGTTCTAATCGTTATTGGGCTACTAGGCATTTTTTTATCAAGCAAATCTAATTTAGCCAACCTTATTCTTGCATTTTCATCATCTGTTATTGACTGGTGTACTGTTACTTTAAGCGATGCAACTTGCGTTTCGATTGGGACGACGGCTTCAACACCACAAACTAGTGAATATGGTGTAGGTTTTGTGTAGTGCGATGAGTAGTTCTATAAGCCCATAAAGCCTCTTGTAACTTTTCATGCCAGTCACACTTATTTCTTGTGATAGTTTTCTTTAATATTTTCATGATCATCTTATTGAATACCTCTGCTAACCCATTGACCAGTGGGTAGTAAGGTGTTGAAAATAAATGCTAGATGCCAAATTTTTGGCATAATTTCTCCATGCTCTTATTCTTGAAAGGAGTACCATCATCAGTAATGATTCTTTTTGGAATGTCGTGGCAGTATATTATCGCGTGTTGGATAAAATTCACAACGTCTTTCTCTTTGACATTTTGTAATGTTATTGCTTCGATCCATTTGGAGAAATAATCTGTCACTGCCTAGATATATTGTCATCCTTTAAATGAAGGTGGATTTATAGGATCGATAACATCAAGTCCCCAAGCAGCGAAGGGCCAAGAAGCTACTGATTGATGAAGTTCATCAGGAGGAATATGTATGACATCATCGTGTACTTGACATTCATGACATCATTTCACATAATCTGTCACGCCCCAAATTCGGAAACCGGGCTCATAAAATTCACGATCACCGATCCAGTGCCGACAGCTTCCGTAGTACCCCATTCTCGGCTCTCACCGTCCATACGCCAGATTCCGATCATAGGATCCTACAAGGAGGATTTTCCAATGTACATTTAACTCGTAATAAGTAGAACCACAAGTTTATCCAAATCATACAGGCAACATCATCATCATATATCCACTAATATAAACATTTGAATACAGTGCTGAAAGGTAAATGCATATATCGAAAATCAAAGCTTCAAAAGGCTGCTGCATGCTCCAAGCTCAATGCTGCTGCAACCTAACATTACCTGCACGCATCTATCCTGCATAAGCTTATAGAAAGCTTAGAGGGTGGTGTAAGTATGTGAGCAGTATATGCGTGCTCAAAATGTAATATCAGAGTAAAAGGAAATACTAGTAAGTCCACGAATCATACAATATCAGAGTAAGCAGAAATACTGACAAGTCTATAAAAATATCATCAACCTCATCCAGGATATGCGATGAAAAGACATAGCAAGCCAATGTCATATATTAAGAAAGTAATGTAAATTGGCTATGTAATGCGGAAACATAATGAACCAGATATCAGATATCGAGGATGCAATACAATATGCAATTCGAAAGAGCTACGAATACCATTAGCATCATCTAGGTCGTATAAATGCAGAAACAAAGCAACCCAAAATGCCATATGCTGAGGATGTAATGCAATAGGCAATATGTGGTGCAAATGAAATGACCAAACTGCAGTGTGAAGTTGGGATGATAGTACGTGGTATCGCAGGCTATGGGGCCTATCACAAAGGACTTCTATCTAAACCAGTCCCGTACCTAAATTTGGATAGATAGACTCAATGTGGTAAGCTCCTGATCTGAGGTTAGTCGCACGCCCCAACCGAAATCCTGGCCATTGCGATGGTATACATAATAATTAGTTGCGCACTACCAGCCTGAGTGGATAGTGAATGAATGAATGAATAAATATAATGCTGAGTATGCAACTCCTGCTTCACAAATTAGTACTGTACATCTCTGGGATTATCACCGGGGTCTAGTACACTCTATGCCATCTGCTGCCCCATCAGGCACACAACTGGATAAGTGAAAGAGACCTCACTATCCGCCTGCCAATATCGGGCCCAGCTCGTCGATAGCTGACCCATTCCTCAAGCTAGTCAGACTCAGCCTAGCATTGCCTACTCTCTCAAGTGGGTAAGTCCACTCCCCCTCCTAACCGTCATGAAACAGTGGGAGATGCGGCCTACTGGTATACAGCCCTCATGCACTTATATATATCCACTCGGTCTAAACGTTAGGGCGTCCTCTAGTACCAAGAGGGTTTAGGGATTTTCACCGAGGGTCATTGATGGCGGCCCAATGCTAGTAACAGATTTCGGTGTTCCATATGGTCAACAACGACATGCCTGTGGAGGCCACGACCCTGATGTCGCTTGGGCGTACAATAATCACAACACATAATGCAAGATCCATGAGTCATACAATCCAGTCATGCATCAATCCTACGTATACTGTGCGCTCATGTGAGATAACCTCCGCCTATCAGGGGGTCTCATAACAAGCTGCCCAATGACATATGCAATGGTCAATCACATCTCATAACAAACATGTAGATGATGCGTATGAGCATGTATTATGATGTTATGCTGTCACATACTCATAATGAGTTTCGGCAACCGGCACCGATAATCAGCCTCGATAATCAAAATCGGCCTCGACAATCGAAATCGGCCTCGACAATCGGAATCAGCCTCGACAATTGGAATCGGCCTCGATAATCAGAATCGGCCTCGAAATCGGCCTCGACGATAAGAATCGGCCTTGACAGTTGGAATCGGCCTCGATAATCAGCCTCAATGATCGGAATCGGCCTCGACGATCGAAATTGGCCTCGACGATCGAAATTGGCCTCGATAATCGAAATTGGCCTTGACAATCACCTTGATAATCGAAATCGGCCTCAACGATCGGAATCGTCCTCGACAATCGGAATCGACATCGACAATCAGAATCGGCCTCGACAATCAGAATCGACCTCGATAATCAGCCTCGACGATCGGAATCGACCTCGACAATCGGCCTCGACGATTCGAATCGGCCTCGACAATTGCCCTTGACGATCGGAATCAGCCTCGACAATCAGAATCAGCCTCGACGATCGGAATCGGTCTCAACAATAGGAATCAGCCTTAATAATCGGCCTTAACAATCGAAATCGGCTTCGACAATCAGAACCAGTGAGAATAGGCTTAACAAGGCCTACGGGAAGATCATAATGTGGACATTTAACCATCATTGCCCATCAATGTGGACATTTAACCAACATTGCTCCTAATAAGTGTCCCACATAGAGCCAAACATATAGTGGGCCCATCTCATGGCTTCACACAAGAGCCTCATACATAACAAGTGACCCCTGCACATGGGCCTCAGATACATCACACGGGCCACAACCCATGGGCCTAATGCACATCATAATAGGCCTCATTAAATGGGCTACAAAAACATCACAATGGCTACGCCATATGGGCCGAAAATACATCTCAATGGGCCACGACCCATGGGCCCCAGTACATCATAATGGGCCACAACCCATGGACCTTATATACAACAAGTGGGCCCTACACATGGGTCTCATATGCATCAAATGGGCTACGTATCTAGGTCTCGAGTACATCAAATGGGCCACGCGTTATAGGCCTAATACATATCACAATGGGCCTTGCTCATAGGCCTCGAATACATCACAATGGGCCTTGCCCATGGGCCTTAAATTCAAGCAGGTGGGCTCCATCATATGGGCCTTAAATACAGGGCAGGTGAGCCCTATCACATGGGCCTCAAATACAAGGCAGATGGGCCCTATTATATAGGCCTCAAATACAAGCAGATGAGCCCTATTATATGGGCCTCAAATATACATCATGATGGGCCTCATGGATGGGCCACAAGATACATCAAAGTGGGCCTCAAGTGGGGGCTTGGATTACATCTAAAATCATTTCAATAGTTGTAGGTGCAACATATGTAGCATTGTACACTATCATTCCATGGGGCACATGGCTCACTAATGATGATCAGCACTACCAAACATTGTTTATGTAAATTAGCACTGTCCAAACATTGGACAGCACCATCCAAACACCGTCCATGCACCGTCCAAACCTTGTCCAACACAATCTAGATGGTGTGGATAAACAGATGGACGGTTTGGATATAATACATATACCTCATGATGAGGTCCACAAAACTTCTGATATCCGTGCAGATAGATGTTTCGGATGAAACACATACATCACATGGAACCCAAATCAGCTAGGAGGGCTGTTGCCCACACCGCTCAACAGATGACGGTTTGGACATAAGACATGCCTCATGATTAGGACCCACATGGCAAGTCCAGATGGCCGGTTTGATACAACACATACCTCGTGCAGGCCCACTGCACCGTCCCAATGGACGATGTGGATGCAGGAACAGATACATCAAGGTGGGGTCCCACCAGCCCACACGTGTCACACGTGTGGGGTGGGCCCATGCGTCTAAACGGACGGTATGATACAACTCATACAACGTGGTGGCCCACGTGACCTGGATAGTCAGGATGGCCATACCATCACGCAGGCCCCACTGTCTAATGGCACAACGCCAATATCAGGTGGGACCCATTAATTTGAACAGATAGACGGCTGGATGAACGCATGCAGTGGGGGGGTCCTCGTCCAGTATCTGGACAGTGTGGATAGAATGCTCACATCTCAGTGGAACCCACCGTCCTTGCCGGATGGTGGAGATATAGAATATATAAATCAAGGTGGGCCCCACCCTCACACGTGCTACACGTGTGGGGTGGGCCAGGGCTACTAAAAAAATGAGGACGGTATGGATATAATTCATACTTCATGAGCTAACCCACAGTCCAAAGTTCTGGACGGTGTGGATCTGCAACATGTACACCATGGTAGTTCCCACGTGGGACCCATGGATGGACAGCATGTTTGAAACACATATATCAGGGGTGGGTCCACATGTGTGGCCCACCTCAGCTAGGAATAAAGCTGATATTTATTTTTTCCTTTCCACACAGTCCAGCAACAGTTGCTGCTGGATGCCTGAGCCTGGACGGTCAAGATCAGGTGAGCCCCGGATATGGACAAAATGTATGGACGTATGGATGTGGGACACACATCATGGCGTGCCCAGCCCACACACATCAAGGTGGATCCACATGATGGCCCACTGGAGTCTAGATCAAACTGATATTTGTGTTTTTCCTTCATCAAATCTGTCTCAAAAATGGGCAGCAACATGGTGGGCCTCATGGTTGGATGGTGAGGATGGTCGGACGGTGAGGATAATACATCAAGGTGGGCCATGCAATCAAGGAAAAAGAGAGAGAGAGAGAGAGAGAGAGAGAGAGAGAGAGAGAGAGAGAGAGATCGGTGAGAAGGGGAGGGACCCCACCACTATGGGCCCTCCCTATAGAATGCATACATCAAGATGGGTCCCACCAATGTGGGCCCTTAAATCATAAAAAAGTAAATACAAGATCATCCACCTTTGATCATGGACTTCTCCTTCCATCAACCCATTCTAGAGCTCCAATGGATGAGATTCAATAGTCGAGATGAAGCTTGGATGGTGGAGATGGGAGTTAGGAAGGTGGGTCACACCAAGCTCTCTCATAGAGGTTGGGACGTGGGTTGCTTGGAGAATGAGAGAGAGATGAGAGAGAGAGAGGTTGTAAGAGAGAGAGAGGGATGGGGTGTGATGAGTGAGTGAGTGATGGGTGTACCTTGTTGTAAGAGAAAGTTAACTTGGGGAGGGTGGTTGTACTTGGGGATGGGTGTGAGTGATGGGAGTGATGTGTACTTAATTGATGGGATTGATGTGATGTTCTCTTGGGTTTTATAAATGAGCGGCATTTTCCTTGAACTGAACGCGGGCCCACGTCTTCTGGCCTGGGTATCACCTCGGTGTGTGAGACGCGGCGTCAGAACCGCAGCGACGGTGCGATCGCAAGGGTACAAGTTTCAAGTTGAGCCGACTCTGATATATGGGACATAACTCAGGATCGCACGCAAATGCTAATAATAGATCGCGGGTCTCCGGAATTCGACCAGGAGGACCACGGAGGCCTACAGAACGGTACGGGCTAGGATACGAGTCTTACATAATTGATTGCATCTTTGAACATTGTAAGCCAGTAGTATCCCATTCAATGCACCCATTGGAACAAATTTCGTCCGGCCTGATGTGCTCCGCATTCTCTAGAATAGGCTTCTTACAACACTTAATTAGCTTCTTCTATATTCAGGCACCATAACAGCATTTTGTTATGGGATCTTTTGTATAATACTTCACTGTATATGATGAATTTCTTCAACCTCTACTTGATTTGTAATTTCTTTGCTGGGTCTTCTAGCAATATATCATATTTGAGGTAATCTACAAAAGGCTGGCACCAGTCGTCTATAGTGATCTCTAAACAAGATATAGGAAGTACTTCAGCAGCTTCATCAATGGCTTCATGCGACGGTAGGAATCTCCTTTCTTCGATCGTGACTTGTGTAAGACTCCGATCTGGACAAAATAAAGCTGCTACCAAGCTAGCTAAAGCATCTACTCTCGCATTCTCGCATTGCGGTATATGTTTAATTTCAACGTGATGAAATTGCTCTAGTAATTGTTGTGCTCGTCGACAGTATGGCAGGAGTTCTTGTTTTCTTATTTCGAACTCGGTTGTGAACTAGTTTATGACCAACTTAGAGTCCCCAAAAATCTACAACACTTTTATTTTCATTTCTTAAGCTATCTCCATTCCAATGATGAGAGCTTAGTACCCAATGTGAAAGAGTAAGGTAGTAAATCGCTCCGAGGAGTGATGAATATCACTCTAGCACCTATTCCTAACATTCGAGAAGCACCTTCAAAGTACATTTGCCATGAGTTTGGTGATTCAATCATCATTACCTATTCATATGGGAAATCATCACTGATCATTTCACTATTTGTTATGGGATGAGCTGTTAAGAAATCTGCTACTGCCTGTCCTTTTAATGCTTTTACCAGCTTGTAAGTTATTGTGTATTCCGAAAGCAACAACATCCATTTGGCCAATCTTCCTGATAACATTGACCTAGTCATCAAGAATTTTATGGGATCCACTCGTGAAATTATAATTATATTATGAGAAAGGCAATAATGTCTTAGTTTCTGCAATATAAATACTAATGCCAAGCATACTTTCTCAATTGGTGAATAGTTGCATTCTACGCCTATCAGAGTCTGACTCAAATAATAAATTATGATTTCCTTCCTATGTTCATTTGCTTATGCCAGTAGAGCCCCTAATGAGTTCGCAATTGTAGATATGTATAGAATGAGTGGTTTACCTTTCACAGGGGCTGACAATACTGGAGGCTGTTTTAATAATTCATTAATTGAATCGAATGTGTTCTAACACGATTGATTCATACGAATTCCTTTCTTTTCTTTATCAGATGTGAGAATGGCTGACATCTTTAGGCCAAATTGGAGATGAAGCGGCAAATATATGCTAACTTCCCTTGTAAATTTTTTAGTTCTTTCAATGTCTGCTCACAACCCCAAGTGTAGGGTCGTGATGTAGTAATAATCTCGGTGACACCGATGTCGAATCCACAGGGACTAATCTCGTGAGTATTCTAAAAGCAACTAGAAGTAGAACTAAAAAAAATGTGAATATAAATATGAAATAAAAGGAAAGTAGGGAGTAATTGTGAGATGATAAATTTAGAAACTTAAGAATTTAAAGGTGGGGACTAGGGTTTTTAGGGATCCATTTGCAGCTATTAGGGTGTTTCCTTATTTTATTCAAGGCACTCAATTGGAAGATATTCAATAAACTTATATCTGAACTTCCATTGACCTAATTTTCAGCGAATGAAAGTCATGAGGATTGGAAGTGATTCCATCACCTAACCATGCCCAGGAGATTATGGTAGACAACAGGATATACTGATCCAACAACCAACATGGGAGAATTATGAAGCATAGAAGGGATTCCATTAGTTAACCATGCCCAAGGGACGATGGAGAACAACAAGATTTCCTATTTTCACAAACTCCCAACAGAAAAAGAACATACTTCAAGCTATTGTATATATATTGTAATTTAAGTTACAACAAATCATTAAAAACTAAAAGCATTTCTTAAATATCAAACTAGAATTAAAGGAGTTTAACAATAATAAGAATCAAACAAGAAAAACATCTCAACCATGCTATAAGCTTCACCCCTTAGCCCTAGCTAAGAGATCTAGCCAACCATAGACATGATTGGATTAAAAACCCTAGAAGAAAGCATTAAAAACTAAGAAAAAGGTAAGAAGAACTCTTGAGAAGCGGCTCCGCCCTTTTGCTCTGCTCCTCTAAACCCTAGATATCCTAGAAAGACTTAGGAAACCTCTATTTATAAGACAAGTTTCACAAAATCGCAAAATCGGATCAAATTTATGTAGTCCGCGTAAACTCTGTATAACACTTTCGATGTCATCGAGCACCCTTCAATGTCATCGAAGGGGTTTGAATCTGGAAGTCGTACCTTTTCTTCTTTCGCACTGCGTAAGTCTCTGTGTCAATGAACAGTCCTTCGATGTCATCGAGTGAAGCTTCGATCAATCGAACAGGTCTTCGAGTCATCAATAAAGTGTCCAAAATAGTCCAGCAAGTTGCTCCATAATTCCATAATAAATTTGATGCCATCGAACAGTTTTCGATGTCATCGAGCACCTTCCTTCGAGTCATCGAACATGTCTTTGATTGATCAAGAAAAGCACCCAATATGTCCAGCAACCAACTCGATTATCCCTCATAAATTCGATGTCATTGACTCGTGTTCAATGTCATCAAATGGTTCTCGATGGCACAGTCTTTGTGATTTCTACTCTTATTCTTTCGACTTCCTTCCTTCTCCACTTGGTTTTCTTGGATCTTGGAGTCTTGAAATCTTCAATCTTGGTCTCCAAAGATCCCTTCTTTACTTTGGCAATTCTTGAACACTGAATCCATACTTTTAGCATTCTTTTCAATCCAAGCTCTTAAATTCACCTTGCAACACAAACACATATAAAATATACCATTAAGCCGTATTATGTTAGTAAAACCAAGAAATAAATGAGGGATAATATGCAATATTTGACCCTCAATAATGTCTTAGGAGGCGGCATATCTTGGATGGCTTTGACTTTTCCTGGGTCAATTTCAATTCCTCTATGTCTGATAACAAAACTGACGAATTTTCCTGACAAGACACCAAAAGCACATTTAGCCGGATTCATCTTTAAATGTTTCTTTCTGAGCCGGCGAAAGACTGAAATCAGATGTCTGTGATGTTCTTCATGGTCATTTAATCTGACTACCGAATCATCAACATAACATTCGACATGTTTATGCATCATATCTTGAAAAATATTCTACATTGCTCTTTGATATGTTGCACCAACGTTCTTGAGACCAAACGACATAACTTTGTAGCAATAAATTCTTAATGAAGTCCTGAATGTCGTGGCTTCTTCATCTTTCAAAGCCATCCTTATCTGATTATATCCAGCATGGACATAACAGCATATTTCATCGTACTGTCGATCAATAATTCTATTATTGGCAACGAGAAGTTGTCTTTCAGGCAAGCTTCATTTAGATCTCTGAAGTCAACACATACCCTGATTTGTCCACTCTTCTTTTTCATTGGGACAATATTTGATATCCATTTAGGATATTTGACTTCTTTGATGAATTCAACCTTTATCAGTTTATTTACCTCATCTTCTATCAAAGGAGTTAGATCTGGATGAAATCACTTTTGTGCTTGTTTGATTGGCCTTTTAGCTTTAGAAATATTCAGTCGATGCATTTCTACTGATGGTTCCAATCCTGGCATTTCTGCATATGTCCAGGTGAATACATCTTTGTTTTCTTTTAAGAGTTTGATGTATTTATCTATTTCTTGTTCGGGCAAACTAGCGTTTATGAATGTATTCCGTGGATCTTCTTCTGTGCCCATATTTACTTCTCGCAAACTGTCAACTATCGGTTGTCCCTCGTCTTCCATTTGTTTCAGAGCTGTTTTAGGATGCTTAATTATTTCAGAATCTATTTCTTCTACTGGATCGATTGTGACCATATTTACTAAAGATTCCGCCCCCAATCCGTGGAATTTCCCTCGTTTTTTCTTATTTACCCCAATTGGAACCTAGATTGCATTTCCATAGGTCAAGCCAGTTGGTTCTTCATAATCAAAACCCATGTTCTTCATAATTTTTCTGCTGGCCGGACTGTATCTCTTAAGATCTTCAAATGTTAAATTTTCACAACTTATACTTTCATTGACTCTTTCTTCTACTCTCATTTCCATATGTGCATAGAATTCGATCAGCTCGGGATACTTTAAATTGGATTTGACGTGAAAACTTTTTGGGATAGCCAGAAACGACTTGTTCCTTTCAGCATATGGCAATGGTACTATATAATTTGACTATAGAATCTCCAGCTGCTTGGGTGATAATAATGTTAATGGAGGCTGTCTTGGTTGTCTTAAGTGTTTTGACACAAAATAAAACTTCTTTTTCGTATTCGCTTTCCTAGACAATTCTATTTTTGCGACTGCTTTCTCTATTATTTCTGTGTGATTACTTCTTGAGGTTTTATTTTCATCATCCTCCTCCCTATCTTCTACGGCAAATCCATCGTAATAACTGGCGTCGGCAAAGAAAGTTTCTGCTTCTGTATACAGTCTTGGATTGGCTATTACCTTGTACTAAATTCCATCTTTGCAATATTTGAAGCATTGGTGCAAAGTGGATGGTATATTACCATATCGATGCATCCACGGCCTACCCAAGAGGAGTTTATACGTTGTCACCGCATTAATGACATGACAAACGACATTTGTTGTCAAGTCTCCTATTTCCATGGTTAGCATGATCTTACCCAACGCGCATTGCCCGTCTTGGTTAAAGCCCTGTAACATCATTCTACTAGGGCACAAATGCAAGTGACGATATCCGAGTTTATTCAGTACTGTTAACGGCAACAGATTCACTACTGATCCATTATCCAACATTATTCGCTTAACTTGTTTACTGCAAATGTGACCCATGATCATTAATGGCCTGTTATGCTCCTTATCACGAGTCAAATCATCGTCAAAGAAGGAAGTGATGAGCATGTAACTGCTTTGTATCTCTTACTCTGTGCTTTCCATTTCTATGAGTAATGCTTTTCTAAGCTCATTATTGGACAAGGCTCGAATTAAAGTGTGTCGACAGTTTTCTGATAACTGTAGTGCATCATACACACTTAATCGAGCTGGAAGTCCTTTCAAATAGTTTATCACATCATAAGTCACTTTTTCAGCTTCATTCTTTTCTTCTTTATTATTATTATTGATGTGTATCTCGAATACTCTTTCCTGCACCACTTCAGCCTTTTATTTTTGGAGAGGACTTATTACTCTTTTTCTTGAGCGTAATGTGATTACTGCAGCTTTACCCATTTGTTCTGCAGAATTGTTAGTACTTGTACGGCTACTTTCCTTCTTTTTTAGTATTCCCTTTTTCTCGTATATAATCTCTCAACTAGAGATCATGTTTATTGATGCTTTTCTGCTTCTTTCTTTCTCCTTGCCTATTATAAGTTCACCCCTGTTTATCATCTTTTGAATTATGCATTTTGGTGTAAAGAAATTTTTCATGGCATGTCCCAATACATGGTGATATTGGAAAATTTTTCTTTCTCTCGTCATTTCTGCTTCTTCGGGTCGTTTGGACGGGGGTGATTCGATTGTCTTTCTCAACCGTAAATCCTTCATGGGAATTAAGAGATCTTGGCCTCTTATCATTGAATCTTCCTCTATACTGATCTGACTCCTCTTTTTTCTATTCTTTTTCTGTCACAGGGAATATCATTCTTCTTTTCTCGATCCACAACATTTGCCATTAGTCTTCCATGTCCTCTCCTGCCTGTCTCGTAATGAAATGCTGGCATTTTCTTGGTCATTAATTCCAACTCATGATGTCACGCCCCAACTTTTGGAACCTGGGAAGTACTACTTCCTAAGTCAGGTCGGAGAACTTCCTCGCCAGTTACCGGACTTGGTGAACGATTAGAGAACATACTGAACATGAAACCCAGCTCATGGTGGAGAAAAATTTTTAAACAGTTAATCTGTTTAGGCGATTACACATTCTGTAAATGGTATCAACACATATCTAAGAGACAAACCTGTTTGACATGTCACACATAATATGGTGCACCAGCTCAACATTAATGAAGGAAACAATAGCAAACTCCAACAACTCTTGCATGCATCCTGAAAAAAGTGCAAGTCATATGTATGAGCAAACCATAGCTCGTGAGTCTACTGCGTCCCAGGAGTAAAACACGTCTTATCAAAGCGCTCCCATAAAGACATCCAAAACAACCATAGGCATGTTACCAACCAATCATGTTCTCATAGGTGAGTAAGTTATCAATCAAGCATGTCATATGACTATACAGGTTATCATGAACATGACATCAATAATAGGCATGTCACTCAACAAGCGACCATGAATCATTAAAATAGCCAATCATCATGAATAAGATAATCAAATTCCATTTTATACTATATGACATACGATAGAAGGGCAATGGTAGAGCAGACGTGCGGAGTCGGGATGATAGTACGTGGTATTGTAAGCCGTGGGGTTCATCACAAGGGACTTCTATCCAAACCAGTCTCATACCAAATTTGGATAGCCAGACTCGATATGGTGAACTCTTGAATTTCAGGTTAGTCCCATTCCTAACCAAAATTATGGCTATTGTGAAGATGCACATAATGATTTATTTGTGTGCCATTAGCCCAAGTGAATAGTGGATGAATGAATGCATGAGTCAAATGTTGAACATCCCTCCTTTCTCCGAGTACATCTCTACAAAACATGATACATCTCCACCAGGAATCACGAATATACCACATATGGGTAATCCACCATCCTCACATAAGAGTGGGACAAAATCCCTCATCATTCGCTATCAAAGTAAGCGGAAATACTAGTAAGTCCATGAATGCTATCAGCCATACCAAGGTTATGCGGTGCTAGGTCTACGTGGCCAATGTCATATGCAAGATGCAATGCAAGCATGCCAGTCCTCATCAAGATCCACATATCAGTATAGTTCATCTCTGGAATATCACTGGGGTCTAGTACACTCTACATTAGATTGTCATTCCAATTGGACGCGCAACCATGCAAGCGAAAAAGACCTCATTATACCTGGCCAGTAGTCTGTCAATATCTACTCGACTCGTCGATAGCGGACCCATTTCTGAGCTGGTCAAACTCAGTCTAGCTTTGCCCCTTACCCTCGGGTAGATAAAGTCACACCGTCTTCCAACCGACTATGACACAGTGGGAGACGCGGCCTACTAGTATTCGACACTCGGATACTCATGTATCCACTCGGTTTCGACGTTGGAGCATCCTCTTGGTACCATAAGGGTTTTGGGACTTTCACCCAAGGACATCCTAAGTGCTCACAGTGCTAAAACTAAATATTTTTTATGTCCAATCTGATCATCTATGATATGGCTATGGAGGCCACAACTCTAATGTTGCTGGGGCATATAGTGATCATGTCACATAAAATGCGAGATGCATAAGTCATACCATCCAGTCATGCATCAAACCTACGCGTACCGTGCTCATATGGGGCAACTCCATCTCACAAGGAGTCCCATAAACATCTCAGCCTAGTGGCATATGCTATGATCAATCATTCCTCACGACATACATAGAAATGATGCATATGGGCATGAATCATGATGTTATATGAAACATGTTCTCAGTGTGACCTACTAGACTAAATATACTAGCATGATTATCAGATATAAACAATAATTAGCTTAAACACAAGAATAGCCAATGTGACGCAAAGGTCCATATATTTAAGTGTCTTCAATAGCACACCAAGGCCCTATACCTCTTGTGAATACTTAACGAATGGCCACCAAGGCTCCTATAACACGTACATACATAAGGTGCGTAGGTTATGGTCATACACAAGTTCTAACATGTATCATCATTATCATAGACATCATTCAACATCAAATTTATCCTCATAACATGTATCATGCAATCATGTGCATAAAATATATAACATATAGTATTCTTGATAATATTTATATTTAAAATGGTGTATCAACTCGGCAATAATATCAATTTGATGATAATGGCTTTTGTAATAGTGGTCAGCAGCGATTAGCGATGGCGATAACATTAGTTTGACAATAATCATCGGCGTTTGGCGATAATCAGCGATAGTATTAATTTTGGCGATGAACGGTGATAACATTGATATGCTTGAACTTAAGAGTCTACCTTTTATTCATTCATATATAAAGAAGAATACATGCCATTTCCCTTTTTAGGTTATTTCATCATTGTGTTTGTTTTGCCCCCTTTTGATTGAGAAGTATTATATTCAATAATCTTTAGAATTAAAACCACAGCGATCCTCAGGGATAGTATATCTTGATGAAGCCAGCATTAACAAGTATACCGATGCCTCTTCCATTCTGATCCATGACTCGATAGGCTTCATTTGAATATACTTCTGTTATCATGTATGGACTATCCCACTTTGGATCAAATTTGCCCCCAGTTCTTTGAGTGACCACTATAGGTCTTTTCAATATTAACACCAGGTCACCTTTCTTAAACGAGTGATGTTTAACTTTCTTATCAAAGGTGGCCGAAATTCTTGCCTGATATAGTTCTAATCATTGTTGGGTTGCTAGGCGTTTTTCATCAAGAAAATCTAATTTAGCCAACCTTATTCTTGCATTTTCATCATCCGTTATTGATTGGTGTACTGTTACTTTGAGCGATGCAACTTGCGTTTCGATTGGATGACAGCTTCAACACCACAAACTAGTGAATATGGTGTAACTTTTATGTAGTGCGATGAGTAGTTCTATAAGCCCATAAAGCCTCTTGCAACTTTTCATCCCAGTCACGCTTATTTCTTGTGACAGTTTTCTTTAATATTTTCATGATTGTCTTATTGAATGCCTCTGCTAACCCATTGACCAGCAGGTAGTAAGGTGTTGAAAATGAATGCTAGATGCCAAATTTCTGGCATAATTTCTCCATGCCCCTATTCTTGAAAGGAGTATCATTATCAGTAATGATTTTTTTTGGAATACTGTGGCAATATATTATCGCGTGTCGGATAAAATTCACAACGTATTTCTATTTGACATTTCGTAATGCTATCGCTTCGGTCCATTTGGAGAAATAATCTGTCACTGCCAAGATATACTATCGTCCTTTAAATGAAGGTGGATTTATAAGATCGATAACATCAAGTCCCCAAGCAGCGAAGGGCCAAGAAGCTACTGATTGATGAAGTTCATCAAGAGGAACATGTATGACACACCGTGTACTTGACATTCATGACATCATTTCACATAATCTGTCACGCCCCAAACTCAGAAACCGGGCTCATAAAATTCACGATCGTCGAATCCGGTGTCAACAGCCTCCGTAGTACCCCATTCTCGACTCTCAAGGTCCATACGCCAGATTCCGATCCTGGGATCCTATAAGGAGGATTTTCCAATGTACATTTAACTTGTAATAAGCATAACCACAAGCTTACCCAAATCGCAAAGGCATCATCATCATATATCCACTAATATAAACATTTGAATACAGTGCTGAAAGGGAAATGTATATATCAAAAATCAAAGCTCCAGAAGGCCGCTGCACGCTCCAAGCTCAATGGTGTTGCAACCTAACATCACCTACACGCATCTATCATGCATAAGTTTATAGAAAGCTTAGAGGGTGGTGTAAATGTGTGAGCAGTATATGCGTGTTTAGATTGTAATATCAGAGTAAATGAAAATATCGGTAAGTCCACGAACCATACAATATCAGAGTAAACAGAAATACTGACAAGTCCATAAAAATATCATCAACCTCATCTAGGATATGCGATGAAAAGACATAGCAAGCCAATGTCATATACTGAGAAAGTAATGTAAATCGACTATGTAATGCGGAAACATAATGAACCAGATATCAGATATCGAGGATGCAAGATAATATACAATTCGAAAGAGCTACGAATACCATCAGCCTCATCTAGGTCATATAAATGTAGAAACATAGCATCCCAAGATGCCATATGTCGAGGATGTAATGAAATATGCAATATATGGTGCGAATGAAATGACCAAGCTGTAGTGTAAAGTCGAGATGATAGTACGTTGTATCATAGACTATGGGGCCTATCACAAAGAACTTCTATCCAAACTAGTCCCATACCTAAATTTGGTAGATAGACTCAATGTGGTAAGCTCCTAATCTCAGGTTAGTTACGCGCTCCAACCGAAATCTTGGCCATTGTGAAGGTACACATAATAATTAGTTACGCACCACCAGCCTGAGTGGATAGTGAATGAATGAATATAATGCTGAGTATACAACTCCTACTCCACAAATTAGTACTGTACATCTCTGGTATCATCACTAGGGTCTAGTACACTCTACGCCACTAGCCGCCCCATCAAGCACACAACTGGGTAAGTGGAAGAGACCTCACTATCCACCCGCCAATATCAGGCCCGGCTTATCGATAGCGGACCCATTCCTCAAGCTGGTCAGACTCAGCTGAGCATTGCTTACTCCCTCAGGCGGGTAAGGTCACACCCCCTCCCCACCGACCAAGACACAGTGGGAGACGCGGCCTACTGGTATATGACCCTCATGCGCTCATATATATCCACTCGGTCTAGACGTTGGGGTATCTTTTGGTACCAAGAGGGTTTAGGGAATTTCACCCAGGGCCATCTATGGCAGGCCGATGCTAGTAACAGATTTTCGGTATCCCATCTGGTCACCCACGACATGCCTGTGGAGGCCACAACCCTGATGTCACTAGGGCGTACAGTAATCACAACACATAATGCAAAATGCATGAGTCATACAATCCAGTCATGCATCAATCTTGTGCATATCATGTGCTCATGTGAGACAATCTTCGCCTATCAGGGGGTCTCATAACAAGCTACCCAATGACATATGCAATGGTTAATCACATCTCATAACAAACATGCAGATGATGCGTATGGGCATGTATCATGATACTATGTGGTCACATACTCATAATCGGTTTCGGCAACTGGCACCGATAATCGACCTCGACAATCAGAATTGGCCTCGATAATTGGAATTAGCCTCGACAATCGAAATCGGCCTCGACAATCAGAATCAGCCTCGACAATCAGAATCGGCCTTGATAATCAGAATTGGCATCGACAATCGGCCTTGACGATCGGAATTGGCCTCGACGATCGAAATCGGCTTCAATAGTCAGAATCAGCCTCGATAATTAGCCTCAACAATCAGAATCAGCCTCGACGATCGAAATCAGCCTCGACAATCAGAATCGGCCTCTATAATTGGAATCGGCCTTGACAATCAGCTTCGAAGATCGGAATCGGCCTCGATAATCAGAATCGGCCTTGACGATCAAAATCAGCCTCGATAATCGACCTCGACGATCGAACTCGGCCCAGATAATCAGAATCGGCCTAGATAATCAGAATCAGCCTCGACAATCGAAATCGGCCTCGATAATCAGAATCGGCTTCGACAATTGAAATCGGCCTCGACGATCGGAATCGTCCTCGACAATCGGAATCAGTCTCGACAATTGGAATTGGCCTCGATAATCAAAATTGGCCTCGATAATCGGCCTCAACAATCGGTATCGCCTCGACAATCGGAACCGATGAGAATGAGCCTAACAAGGCCTAAGGGAAGATCACAATGTGGACATTTAACTATCATTGCCCCTCGATGTGAACATTTAACCATCATTGCCCCTTAATGTGGACATTTAACCAACATTGCTCCCAAGAAGTGGCCCACATAAAGCCAAACATATAGTGGGCCCATCCCATGGCTTCACACAAGGGCTCATATAAAACAGGTGGGCTCTACACATGAGCCTCAGATACATCACACGGGCCACAACCCATGGGCCTAATGCACATCATAATAGGTCTCATTAAATGGGCTAAAAAAACATCACAATGGCCACGCCATATGGGCCGAAAATACATCTCAATGGACCATGACCTATGGGCCCCAATACATTATAATGGGCCGCAACCCATGGGCCTTAAATACAACAAGTGGGCCCTACACATGGGTCTCATATGCATCAAATGGGCCACGTATCTGGGCTTCGAGTACATCAAATGGGCCACGCGTCATGGGCTTAATATATATCACAATGGGCCTTGCCCATACACCACGAATACATCACAATGGGCCTTGCCCATAGGCCTCGAGTACATCACAATGGGCCTTACCCATGGGCCTTAAATTCAAGCAGGTGGGCCCCATCATATGGGCCTTAAATACAAGGCAGGTGGGCCCTATCACATGAGCCTCAAATACAAGGCAGATGGGCCCTATCATATGGGCCTCAAATACAAGATAGATGGGCCCTATCATATGGGCCTCAAATATACATCATGATGGGCCTCATGGATGGGCCACAAGATACATCAAAGTGGGCCTCAAGTGGGGGCTTGGATTACATCTAAAATCATTTCAATAGTTGCAGGTGCAACATGTGTAGCATTGTACACTACCGTTCCATGGGGCACATGGCTCACTAATGATGATTAGCACTGTCAAACATTGTTTATGTAAATTAGCACTGTCCAAACATTGGACAACACCGTCCAAACACTATCCATGCACCGTCCAAACCTTGTCCAGCACCGTCCAACACAATCCGGATGGTGTGGATAAACAGATGGACGGTTTGGATATAATATATATACCTCATGATGAGGTCCACGGAACTTCTGACATCCATGTAGATGGACGTTTTGGATGAAACACATACATTATATGGGACCCACATTAGTTAGGAGGGCTGCTAGCCCACACCGTTCAACAGATTAACGGTTTGGACATAAGACATGCCTCATATTAGGGCCCACATGGCACGTCCAGATGGACGGTTTGATACAACACATACATCGTGCAGGCCCATTGCACCGTCCCAATGGATGATGTGGATGCAGGAACAGATACATCAAGGTGGGGTCCCACCAACCCACACGTGTCACACGTGGGGGTGGGCCCATGCGTCCAAACGGATAGACGGTGTGATACAACTCATACAACGTTGTGGCCTACGTGACCTGGATGGTCAGGATGGCCATACCATCACACAGGTCCCACCGTCTAATGGCACAACGCCAATATCAGGTGGGACCCATTGATCTGAATAGATGAATGACTATATGAACGCATGCAGTGGGGGGCTCCACGTCCAGTATCTGGACAGCATGGATAGAATGCTCACATCTCGGTGGATCCCACCGTCCTTGCTGAACGGTGGGGATATAAAATATATAAATCAAGGTGGGCCCCACCCCCACATGTGCTACACGTGTGGGGTGGGCCAGGGCTGCCAAAAAAATGAGGACGGTATGGATATAACTCATACTTCATGAGCTAACCCACCGTCCAAAGTTCTGGACGGTGTGGATCTATAACACGTACACCATGGTAGTCCCCACGTGGGACCCATGGATGGACAGCATGTTTGAAACACATATATCAGGGGTGGGTCCACACGTGTGGCCCACCTCAGCTAGGAATAAAGCTGATATTTGTTTTTCCTTTTTCACACGGTCCAGCAGTAATTGTTGCTGGATGCCTGAGCCTGGACAGTCAGGATCAGGTGAGCCCTTGTTCTGGACAAAATGTATGGACGTGTGGATGTGGGACACACATCATGGCACGCCCAGCAAGGTGGATCCACACGATGGCCCACTGGAGTCTGGATCAAACTGATATGTGTTTTTCCTTCATCAAATCTGTCCCAAAAATGGGCAGCAACATGGTGGGCCTCATGGGCAGACGGTGAGGATAATATATCAAGGTGGGCCATGCAATCAAGGAAAAAGAGAGAGAGAGAGAGAGAGAGAGAGAGAGAGAGAGAGAGAGATCGGTGAGAAGGGGAGGGACCCCGCCACTATGGGTCCTCCCTATACAATGCATACATCAAGCTGGGTCCCACCAATGTGGGCCCTTAAATCATAAAAAGGTAAATACATGATCACCCACCTCTGATCATGGACTTCTCCTTCCATCAACCCATTCTAGAGCTCTAATGGATGAGATTCAACGGTCGAGATGAAGCTTAGATGGTGGAGGGAGTTAGGAAGGTGGGCCACACCAAGCTCTCTCATGGAGGTTGGGATGTGGGTTGCTTGGAGAATGAGAGAGAGATGAGAGAGAGGTTATAAGAGAGAGAGAGAGAGGGATGGGGTGTGATGGGTGAGTGAGTGATGGGTGTATCTTATTGTAAGAGAAAGTTGACTTTGGGGAGGGTGGCTGTACTTGGGGATGGGTGTGAGTGATGGGAGTAATGTGTACTTGATTGATGGGATTGATGGGATTGATGTGATGTTCTCTTGGGTTTTATAAATGAGCGGCATTTTCCTTGAACTGAACGCGGGCCCACGTCTTCTGGCCTGGGTATCACCTCGGTGTGTGAGACGCGGCGTCAGAACCGCAGCGACGGCGCGGTCGCAAGGTTACAAGTTTCGAGTTGAGCCGACTCTGATATACGGGACAACTCAAGATCGAACGCAAACGCTGATAACATATCGCAGGTCACCGGAATTCAACCGGGAGGACCGTGGAGGCCTACAGAACGGTACGGGCTAGGATACAGGTCGTACATAATCGATCGCATCTTTGAACATTGTGGGCCAGTAATATCCCATTTGATGCACCCATTAGAGCAAATTTCGTCCAGCCTGAGCTGCTCTGCATTCTCCAGAATAGGCTTCTTGTAACACCTGATTCGCTTCTTCTATATTCAATCACCATAACAGCATTTGGTTATGGGATCTTTTGTATAATACTTCACTACATATGATGAATTTCTTCGACCTCTACTTGATTTGTAATTTCTGTGTTGGGTCTTCTAGCAATATATCATATTTGAGGTAATCTACAAAAGGCTGGCACCAGTCGTCTGTAGTGATCTCTAAACAAGATATAGGAAGTACTTTAGCAGCTTCATCAATGACTTCAGGCGACGGTAGGAATCTCCTTTCTTTGATCGTGACTTGCATAGGACTCCGATCTGGACATGATCAAGCTGCTACTGAGCTAGCTAAAGCATCTACCCTCGCATTCTCACATTGCGGTATATGTTTAATTTCAACATGATGAAATTACTCTAGTAATTGTTGTGCTCGTTGATAGTATGGCAGAAGTTCTTGTTTTCTTATTTTGAACTCGGTTGTCAACTAGTTTATGACCAACTTAGAGTCCCCAAAAATCCGCAACGCTTTTATTTTCATTTCTTAAGCTATCTCCATTCCAACGATGAGAGCTTAATACCCAATGTGAAAGAGTAAGGTAGAAAATTGCCCTGAGGAGTGATGAATATAACTCTAACACCTGTTTCTAACATTTGAGATGCGCCATCAAAGTACATTTGCCATGAGTTTGGTGATTCAATCATCATTACCTGTTCATCTGAGAAATCATCACTGATCATTTCACTGTTTGTTATGGGATGAGCTGCTAAGAAATCTGCTACTGCCTGTCCTTTTACTACTTTTGCCAGCTTGTAAGTGATTGTGTATTCCGAAAGCAACAACATCCATTTGGCCAATCTTCCTGATAACATCTACCAATTCATCAAGAATTTTATGGGATCCATTCATGAAATTATAATTATATCATGAGAAAGGCAATAATGTCTTAGTTTCTGCAATACAAATACTAATGCCAATCATACTTTCTCAATTGGTGAATAGTTACATTCTGCGCCTATCAGAGTCCAACTCAAATAATAAAGCACGATTTCCTTCCCGTGTTCATTTGCTTGTGCCAGTAGAGCCCTTACTGAGTTCACAACTGTAGATATGTATAGACCTTTCACAGGGGCTGACAATATTGGAGGCTATTTTAACAATTCATTAATTGAATCGAACGTGTTCTGACACGACTGATCCATATGAATTCCGTTCTTTTATTTACTAGATGCGAGAATGGCTAACATCTTCAGGCCAAATTAGAGATGAAGCGGCGAATATATGCTAACTTCCCTTGTAAATTTTTTAGTTCTTTCAATGTTTGTTCACAACCCCAAGTGTAGGGTCGCAATGTAGTAATAATCTCGGTGAGACCGAGGTCAAATCCACAGGGACTAATCTCGTGAGTATTCTAAAAGCAACTAGAAGTAGAACTAGAAAAAATGTGAATATAAATATGCAATAAAAGGAAAGTAGGGAGTAATTGTGAGATGATGAATTTAGAAACTTAAGAATTTAAAGGTGGGGACTAAGATTTTCAAGGATCCCCTTGCAGTTATTAGGGTATTTCGTTATTTTATTCAAGGCACTCAATCGGAATTAGAGTCCTATCGTATCCAATTGGAAGATATTCAATAAACTTATATCTGAACTTCCATTGACCTAATTTTTAACGAATGAAAGTCATGAGGATTGGAAGTGATTCCATCACCTAACCATGCCCAAGAGACTATGGTAGACAACAGGATATACTGATCCAACAACCAACATGGGAGAATTACAAAGAATAGAAGGGATTCCATCACTCAGCCATGCCCAAGGGACGATGGAGAACAACAAGATTTCCTATTTTCACAAACTCCAAACAGAAAAAGAACATACTTCAAGCTATTGTAGATCTATTGTAATTTAAGTCATAACAAACCATTAAAAACTAAAAGTATTCCTTAAATATCAAACTAGAATCAAAGGAGTTCAACAATAACAAGAATCAAATAAGAAAAACATCTCAACTATGCTACAAGCTTCACCCATTAGCCCTAATTAAGAGATCTAGCCAACCATAGACATGATTGGATTAAAAACCCTAGAAGAAAGCATTAAAAACTAAGAAGAAGGGAAGAAGAACTCTTGAGAAGCAACTCCGCCCTTTTTCTCTACTCCTCTAAACCCTAGATATCCTAGAAAGACTTAGGAAACCCTTATTTATAAGCTAAGTTCCACAAAATCACAAAATCGGATCAAATTTATGCAGTCCACATAAACTGTGCATAACACCTTTGATGTCATTGAACACCCTTCAATGTCATCGAGCACCCTTCAATGTCATCGAAGGGGTTTGAATCCGGAAGTCGCGCCTTTTCTTCTTTCGCATTGCGTAAGTCTCTGTGTCAATGAACAGTCCTTCAATGTCATTAAGTGAAGCTTCGATCAATCGAACAGGTCTTCGAGTCATCAATAAAGTGTCCAAAATAGTCCAGCAAGTTGTTCCATAATTCCACAATAAATTCGATGTCATCGAGCACCTTCCTTCGAGTCATGGAACATGTCTTCGATTGATCGAGAAAAGCACCCAATATGTCCAGCAACCAACTCGATTTTTCCTTATAAATTCGATATCATTGACCCATGTTCGATGTCATCGAATGGTTCTTGATGGCATAGTTTTTATGATTTCTGCTCTTATTCTTTCGACTTCCTTCCTTCTCCACTTGGTTTTCTTGGATCTTGGAGTCTTGAAATCTTCAATCGTAGTCTCCAAAGATCCCTTCTTTGCTTTGGCAATTCTTGAACACTAAATCCATGCTTTTAACATTCTTTTCAATCCAAGCTCTTAAATTCACCTTGCAACACAAACACATATAAAATATACCATTTAGCCATATTATGTTTGTAAAACCAAGAAATAAATGAGGGATAATATGCAATATTTGACCCTCAACAATGTCTTAGGAGGCGGCATATCCTAGATGGCTTTGACTTTTCCTGGGTCAATTTCAATGCCTCTATGTCTAATAACAAAACCGACGAATTTTCCTGACGAGACACCAAAAGAACATTTAGCCAGATTCATCTTTAATTGTTTCTTTCTGAGCTGGTGGAAGACTGAAATCAGATGTCCACGATGTTCTTCATGGTCATTTAATCTGACTACTGAATCATCAACATAACATTCGACATGTTTATGCATCATATCTTGAAAAATACTCTGCATTGCTCTTTGATATGTTGCACCAGTGTTCTTGAGACCGAACGACATAACTTTATAGCAATAAATTCTCAATGAAGTCCTGAATGTCGTGGCTTCTTCATCTTCCAGAGCCATCCTTATCTGATTATATCCGACATAACCATCCATGAAGGACATAACAACATATTTCATTGTACTGTCGATCAATAATTCTATTATTGGCAATGGGAAGTTGTCTTTCGGGCAAGCTTCATTTAGATCTCTGAAGTCAACACATAGCCTGATTTGTCCACTCTTCTTTTTCACCAGGACAATATTTGATAGCCATTTAGGATATTTGACTTCTCTAATGAATTCAACCTTTATCTGCTTATTTACCTCATCTTCTATCAGAGGAGTTAGATCTGGATGAAATTGCCTTTGTGCTTGTTTGATTGGCTTTTTATCTTTAGAAATACTTAGTCGGTGCATTTCTACTGATGGTTCCAATCCTGGCATTTCTGCATATGTCCAGGCAAATACATCTTTGTTTTCTTTCAAGAGTTTGATGTATTGATCTATTTCTTGTTTGGGTAAACTGGCGTTTATGAATGTATTCCGTGGATCTTCTTCCGTGCCTATATTTACTTCTCGCAAACTATCAACTGTCAGTTGTCCCTCGTCTTTCATCTGTTCTGGAGCTGTTTCAGGATGCTTAATTATTTCAGAATCTATTTCTTCTACTGGATTAACTATGACCATATTTACTGAAGATTCTGCCCCAATCCGTGGAATTTCCCTCGTTTTTTCTTATTTACCCCGATTGGAACCTAGATTCCATTTCCATAGGTCAGGCCAGTTGGTTCTTCGTAATCAAAACCCATGTTCTTCATAATTTTTCTACTAGCCGGACTATATCTCTTAAGATCTTCAAATGTCAATTTTTCACAGCTTATTCTTTCATTACTCTTTCTTCTACTCTCATTTCCATATGTGCATAAAATTCGATCAGCTCGGGATACTTTAAATTGGATTTGATGTGAAATCTTTTTGGGATAGCCGAAAACGACTTGTTCCTTTCAGCATATGGCAATGGTATTGTATAATTTGATTGCAGAATCTCTAACTGCTCGGGTGATAATAATGTTAATGGAGGCTGTCTCGGTTGTCTCAAGTGTTTTGACACAAAATAAAACTTCTTTTTTTGTATTAACTTTCCCAGACAATTCTATTTTTGTGACTGCTTTCTCTATTATTTCTGTGTGATTACTTCTTGAGGTTTTATTTTCATCATCCTCCTCCCTATCTTCTGCGGCGAATCCATCGCAATAACTAGCGTCAGCAAAGAAAGTTTCTGCTTCTGTATACAGTCTTGGATCGGCTATTACCTTGTACTAAATTCCATCTTTGCAATATTTGAAGCATTGGTGCAAAGTGGATAGTATAATACTATACTAATGCATTCACGGCCTACCCAAGAGGAGGTCATATGTCGTCATTGCATTAATGACATGAAAAACGACATTCATTGTCAAGTCTCCTATTTCCATGGTTAGCATGATCTTACCCAACGCGCGTTGCCCGTCTTGGTTAATGCCCTGTATCATCATTCCACTAGGGCACAAATGCGAGTGACGATATCCGAGTTTATTCAGTACTGTTAACGACAACAGATTCACTACTGATCCATTATCCAACATTATTCGCTTAACCTGTTTACTGCGAATGTGACCCATGATCATTAATGGCCTGTTATGCTCCTTATGAGTCAAATCATCGTCGGAGAAGGAAATGACGAGCAAGCAACTGCTTTGTATCTCTTGCTCTATGCTTTCCATTTCTACGAGTAATGCATTTCTAACCTCATTATTGGACAAGGCTCGAATTAAAGTGTGTTGACAGTTTTCTGATAACTATAGTGCATCATACACACTTAATCGAGCTAGAAGTCCTTTCAAATGGTTTATCACATCATAAGTCACTTTTTCGACTTCGTTCTTTTCTTCTTTATTATTATTATCGATGTGTATCCTGGATACTCTTTCCCGCACCACTTTAGCCTTTTGTTTTTGGAGAGGACTTATTATTCTTTTTCCTGAGCGTAATGTGATTACTGCAGCTTTACCCATTTGTTTTGCAGAATTGTCAGTACTTGTACTACTACTTTCCTTCTTTTTCATTATTCCCTTTTTCTCGTATATAATCTCTCGACCAAATATCATGTTTATTGATGCTTTTCTACTTCTTTCTTTCTCCTTGCATATTATAATTTCACCCCTGTTTATCATCTTCTGAATTACGTATTTTAGTGTAAAGTAATTTTTCGTGGCATGTCCCAATAGACGGTGATAATGGAAAATTTTTCTTTCTCTCATCATTTCTGCTTCTTTGGGTCATTTGGACGGGGGTAATTCGCTTGTCCCTGCACTTAGAAGTTGTTTCATCATGGAGGCGACATCCTTTTTCTCAACCGTAAATCCTTCGTGGGAATTAAGAGATCTTGGCCTCTTATCGTTGAATCCTCCTCAATACCGATCTAACTCCTCTTTTTTCTATTCTTTTTCTATCACAGGGATTATCATTCTTCTTTTCTCGATCCACAACATTTGTCATTAGTCTTCTATGTCCTCTCCTACCTATCTCATAATGAAATGCTGGCATTTTCTTGGTCATTAATTCCAACTCATGATGTCACGCCCCAAATTCGGAACTTGGGAAGTACTACTTCCCAAGCCCGAACTCAGGTCAGAGAACTTCCTCGCTAGTTACTGGACTTAGTGAACGATTAGAGAACATACTGAACACGAAACCCAGCTCATGGCGGAGAATTTTTTTTAAACGGTTAATCTATTTAGGCGGTTACACATTTTGTATATGGTATCAACACATATCGAAGAAACGAACCTGTTCAACATGTCACACATAATATGGTGCACCAGCTCAACATTAATGAAGGAAACAATAGCAAACTCCAACAGCTCTTGCATGCATCCTGAAAAAAGTGTAAGTCATATGTATGAGCAAACCACAACTCGTGAGTCTACTGCGTGTCGAGAGTAAAACACGTCTTACCAGGGCACTCCCATAAAGACCTCCAAAATAACCATAGGCATGTTACTAGCCAATCATGTTATCATAGGTGAGTAGGTTATCAATCAAGCATGTCATACAACTATACAGGTTATCATGAATATGACATCAATAATAGGCATGTCACTTAACAAGCGACCATGAATCATTAAAATAGCCAATCATCATGAATAAGATAATCAAATTTCATTTTCTACTATATGACATACGATAGAAGGGCAATGGCAAAGCTGGTGTGGAGTTGGGATGATAGGACGCGGTATCGCAAGACGTGGGGTTCATCACAAGGGACTTCTATCTAAACTAGTCCCATACCGAATTTGGATAGCCAGACTCGATGTGGTAAACTCCTGATTTTTAAGTTAGCCCCATTCCTAACCGAAATTATGGCCATTGTGAAGATGCACATAATGATTTATTTGCGCGCCACCAACCCGAATGAATAGTGGATGAATGAATGCATGAGTCAAATGCTGAACATCCCTCCTTTCTGTGAGTACATCTTTACAACACATGATACATCTCCACCAGGAATCACGAACATACCACATATGGGTAATCCACCATCCTCACATAAGAGTGGGACAAAATCCCTCATCATCCGCTATTAAAGTAAGCGAAAATACTGGTAAGTCCATGAATGTTGTCAGCCATACCAGGGTTATGCGGTGCCAGGCCTACATGACCAATGTCATATGCAAGATGCAATACAAGCATGCCAGTCCTCATCAAGATCCACATATCAATACAGTTCATCTCTGGAATATCACTGGGGTTTAATACACTCTACACTAGATTGTCGTCCCAACTGGACGCGCAACCATGCAAGCGAAAAAGACCTCATTACTCCTGGCCAGTAGTTTGTCAATATCTACTCGACTCGTCGATAGCGGACCCATTTCTGAGCTGGTCAAACTCAGTCTAGTTTTGCCCCTACCCTCGGGTGGATAAGGCCACACCCCCTTCCAACTGACCACAACACAGTGGGAGACGCGGCCTACTAGTATTCGATACTCAGGCACTCATGTATCCACTCGATTTTGACGTTGGACCATCCTCTTGGTACCATAAGGGTTCTGGGACTTTCACCCAAGAACATACTAAGTGCCCACAATGCTAGAACCAAATATTTTCAATGTCCAATCTGACCATCCATGATATGGCTATGAAGGCCATAGCTCTGTTGTCACTAGGGCATATAGTCATCATGTCACACAAAATGTGAGATGCATAAGTCATACCATCCAGTCATGCATCAAACCTACACATACCGCGCTCATGTAGGGCAACTCCGTCTCACAAGGAGTCCCATAAACATCTCAACCTAGTGGCATATGCTATGATCAATCATTCCTCATGACATGCATACAAATAATGCATATGGGCATGAATCATGATGTTATACGAAGCATGTTCTCAGTGTGTCCTACTAGACTAAGTATACTAGCATGATTATTAGATATAAACAATAATTGGCCTAAACACAAGAATAACCAATGTGACGTGAGGGTCCATATATTTAAGTGTCTTCAATAGCACACTAAGGCCCTATACCTCTTGTGACTACTTAATAAATGGCCACCAAGGCTCCTATAACACACACATATATAAGGTGCATAGGTTATGGTGGTACACAAGTTCTAACATGTATCATCATTATCATAGACATCATTCAATATCAAATTTATCCTCATAACATGCATCATGGAATCATGTGCATAAAATATATAACATATAGGGATTCACATGCATCATCAATATCATGGCCATTATCCAATACTATCATTATACATGCCCTAGGCAATAGTTGTCTATCATGCATAAGGTTATCCTTGCATCCACCAACATCATTTATTTATCATTATCCATGCATTAAGTAAAATATGGTTATCTTATCCACATTATCATCATGACAATCAATACGTGCATTATTATCACTTGGATATCAAGCATGGTGGTCAACTAGCATGTTTTGTCATCATACATATGTTATAATTCACCATCCATTAAATCATATCTATCATTTCAAGTAACAACTCACAATCATCATTATCATGTTGCCATACATGTATCATCATCTCACCCATCACTAGGTGCGTCCTACCTAGTGTGACTTCACTAGGTGCATCCTACCTAGTGTGCCTTCACTAGGTGTGTCTTACCTAGTGTGACTTCCACACTGGACTTGAACTACATGCAAGGCATGGGGGTCGTATAGGTTAAGTGTTAGTCCCACTTGGTGAACCAATAGGCCAACCCAAGGGCATAAATGTCCAACCACGATGCTTTCAATGGTATGGATCTAATTCCACAACAAAGTGAGCCCCACTGTAACGCCCTGAAATTCGGGGGTCGAGCATAACTCAACTCCCGAGTTCCAAAACATCACTTATGCAACATATTGAATGATGGATGTATATTGTCTGTATTAGTGCATAAAACATGAAATAGATTAAGCCAAATAGCAAATATAATTCAGGGATAAGTGAAGAAAGCAAGCGGAAGACTTATAGAAATAAATGTGTACATGTGCAGAACCCTGAAATACATATACATACCAGGTCGTAATTCAAGTGTTACTATCAAAATTATAAGTATCAAGTTACATCATTAATTTTCCAAAAGAAATCTCAGCATCCCGCGCATCAGAACTAGGCTCACTAGAACCCGTCTGAAAACTGCATAAAAGAGAAAGCAGCCTCATCATCATCCATCTCCCGCTCTGCCTCAGAAGTCGCATCAACATCTGCAACATCAGAAACTAAGACAGAGTCTGGTGGGTGTTTAACACCGCCCCAGAACGTGGGAGTGAGTGATCAACTCAGTGGAACAATAAGGCACGGGTTAACATGTTATCAATTCAATCAAGCAGTAATGATAAAACAGAATAATTAAACATGTCCTAAGCACTCCTATTAATGCAAGGATGCATGCAGAATGATGCGTGCCCTCACGCGCACACCCTCAGCGTCTTCATCTTACGTTACGCATGACACTACCTCAAAGTGCGCCACATCTACAAAACACATGCAAATGCGGTGCATGAACATGATTACCAAGTTGTTATTAGTCCTTTTCATATAGCAGGATTGGGAAGCTAAAGTACCTTCCTCATATCACCATCCAAATAGTGATCCATACTAGGGTCATCAGTCCTAGATCATCTCATACGATCATATGGTTTTAGGTCGTTGCAAAGGGCTCGTCACCAATCAATGCACGCCTATCATACCGCCATTACTACACTAAGGCTCGTCACCTCAATGCGGTATCCAAGCATGCTCGAGGTCACTACAAAGGGCTCGTCACCAATCAATGTAGGCCGATAGCGCGAATATAGTGTCCCATACCACCATAATCGGCTCACGAATTTGGTTGCTCACTGGTCACTATGGGGAGGCTCGTCACCCTAGCGTAGGCCGACAGCTCGACCACGGTGTCCCATACCACCATGTCCGGCTCATGAGTCTTAGCAGATCAAGGTACCAAGGTTAATAGGATTTCACTGGTAAGTTCGGTACCTTAGATTCAAACAATAGCGTCCATACATGGTGAACATACATCGGACAATCGGGTTACATGACAAACTCAACTAGCATGAGCGCACGTTGGGATGAACAACATAGAGTGCGTAAACACTCCGCGTGGCCAAACCACTGCCGACAACTCTAATACGACTCGGGTTCGTCTAATACGTCCTACGTGGCGAAAGCAACCTCAGCCACGATCTTAAGGCCGATTACCGATTTCCTGGACTAATGCATAGTCCCACACACATTACACTACAACAGATATTCATAACTGCAATTTAGAATAGTAATGGAACAACAACTCAAATCATGAAGTACGCAAGCATTTGAAGAATATCAATTTAACATAAATGTAAGCATAAGTAATGCTTGAAATTAAATAACAAGGAATGTAACTTGCAGGAAGGAAATCATACACATCAATAGGAGTGTTGAGAATCACTTGTCAACGCCCGCAAATAGTGTAATAAATTACACTTTAGATCATTCAGACATTTCTACAAACACTTAGAATACATAGTTCAACATACATGACGTATGTTGAAATACACACATTTGGACAATTCCTTTTACCAAGGAGTTGTCGCACATACATCTAGCATAAGTACACGACAAATAATCATAGCAATCACATGTTCATATTTTATACGCATACGGTACTTTATACATACACATAGAATACACAAATCTCAATGTCACACATGCATATCAGGAACACAAAGTAAACATAACATTTGGCATGTGAAATCTCATCCATAACAAGAATAAACCATTAACTGACATTGAAAGCCTTGAAAACCATAACCTATACACTTAAAGTCCGCACCTTAAGCCAGAAAAGAACACCAAACTGATTTTAGACGATATGTCTTCGTCAACAGCGACAGAATAACCTAAGACAAGAATAGAAATGAGCTACAACAATACAAAGACTATTCTAAGCTCCAACACAGATTAGGGTTAGGTTAACTTACCCAAAGATGAACTCAGAATCGTCAGAATAACGATTCAAAGTGAAGGTTAAAGGATGAAGAAGAACAGGAAAGAATCTAAGATGATTCACCAACTTCTCTCTCACTTTCTCTCTCTTTTCCTCTCTCTTTCTTAGGTAGGGTTAGGAAATTCGTATGAAAAAGAGAGCTAGGGTTTAAGGACTATAAATAGGCCTAATATTGATGAAAATAACCCCAGGGCCAAGGTATACTTAGGGTATAACCAAAACCAGCCTCTCACGATCCAACGAAGCACTTCTGGTGGGCCTATAACCACGAAAGGTCGGACTTAAGCTCACTGACCATGGATCTTGGTCAAGCTGAGTTTTCGTACCGATCGGCTATACAGATCAGCCGTGGCGGACCACACTCAATTCAATGGTCACAGAATCTCGATCAGGTCCACAAGCACAAGGACATGCCTAGGCCACCTTCCCTGATCAGAGGGTGAAATTGGGTCAGAATCAAACGGTCAGATTGCTTAAAATCATCGTGCAAGCGACACGACTCAGATTTCATAAAATCACATTTACTTTCCAACCGTTCTCACACTCTTCACTCCGAATTCAATCAAATCGACCCAGAACATCACACGGACTTGATTTTTGAGGTGATGGTCAAGTCCAACATGGTGACCGCAATAGCCTAAGATCATCGCTATCGGACTTTCGACGCGCGATCCAGGTTCGATCCAGAACTTCCAAAAATTCTCCAGAACAACTGGATTTAGCGATGGATCCCAGATTTCAGAGTAACATAGCGCTAACTAATCTACAGGTTTTGAGTCATGCAGATTGAATTTAAAGTGATTGATGTGAATTTCACAAGCAATCGAGATTAGCACTAATTACCCAAAAAACAACTACTAGGGAAAGAATAGCACAAAATTTTCAGGGTCATTACAATCTACCCCCCTTAAAGAAAATTTCATCCTCGAAATTCATACCTTCTCATATTCCTCAAGGATCTGAGGGTAGCTCTTTCTGACCTCAGCTTCAGATTCCCAAGTAGCCTCCTCCTCACTGTGATGCGTCCATAGCACCTTCACAAGAGGGATAACCTTGCTACGCAATACCTGCTCCTTACTGTCAAGAATACGCGTCGGTCGCAGTACATAAGTGGCATCCTCACTCAACTGCACCTGCTCCCAACTGATAATATGCGAAGGATCAGGAACGTACTTCTTCAGCATAGAAACATGAAATACGTTATGCACGCCCGCAAGAGGTGTGGGCAAAGCAAGGCGGTATGCTACCGCTCCCACTCGATCCAGAACTTGAAATGGACTAATAAATCTCGGCGTCAGCTTCCCCTTCTTACCGAACCGCAGAACTCCCTTCATAGGAGAGACCTTCAGAAACACATGGTCTCCAACCTCAAACTCAAGCGGTTGACGCCTCGTATCAGCATAACTCTTCTGCCTACTCTACGTTGTCAGAAGTCGACGTCGAATGATGTCAACTTTCTTTGAAGTCACCTGCACCAATTCCGGGCCAAGCAAACTACGCTCGCCAACTTCTGCCCAGCAATGTGGTGCTCTGCACGAGCGACCATACAGCGCCTCATAGGGAGCCATGCCAATACTCACCTGAAAACTGTTATTATACGCGAACTCTGCATACTGAAGACAATCATCCCAACTGTCCTTGAAATCCAAAACACAAGCTCACAACATGTCTTCCAGGACCTGATTCACGCGTTCCGTCTGCCCATCTGTTTGTGGATGAAACGCGGTGCTGAACTTCAGTTTCACACCCATCGCTTCCTGGATACGAGTCCAGAAGATAGAAGTGAAACGCGTGTCTCTATCAGACACAATCTCCAGGGGAACTCCATGCAGACGCACTATCTCCTTGATATACAACCAAGCTAACTCGTCTGCAGAGTTTGTGACTCTGATCGGTAAGAAATGCGCCGACTTCGTCAATCGGTCGACGATCACCCAAATAGAGTCATATCCCTTCCTCGTTCTCGGTAACCCAGAAATAAAATCCATAGAGATGAAGTCCCACTTCCATTCTGCTATGGGCATGGGCTGCAGCAACCCAGGAGGTCGGCGATGCTCTTCCTTGACCTGCTGGCACATGAGATAATGAGAAACAAACTCAACAATCTGGACCTTCATATTGTCCCACCAATAAGACCTCTTCATATCCTGATACATCTTCGTGCTACCTGGATGCATCGCAAGCTTAGAACTATGGGCTAACTCGAGAACCTCCTGTCTCAAGTCGGGGATGTCAGGAACACATAACCGGCCACAAAATCGTAGGCCCCCATCAGAACTAATACTCTAGTCGGAGTTCTCATCTATAACAACCCGCTTCCTCATCTTCACCAAAAGCTCATCATCTGCTTGAGCTGCAACGATCCTCTCGTCGATAAGGGGCTGTACACGAATGTGTGCGATAACCTCATACAGCTCAACCACCGTAAGCTTCTGCTCAAAATCTCGCACGAACTCCAACATATCCCACTCTGATATCATCAGCGGAGCCGCAAACTCAATAGCCTTCTTACGACTCAACACATCTGCCACAAGGTTCGCCTTGCCCGGATGGTAAGAAACATCGAACTTAAAGTCCTTCAATGTTTTCATCCATCGACGCTGCCTCATATTCAAGTCACGCTGCGTGAAAATGTACTTAAGGCTCTTGTGGTTGCAAAAGAGCTCGAACTCCTCACCATAGAGGTAATGTCTCCAAAGCTTTAATGCGAAAATGACAGCTGCTAACTCAAGGTCGTGCGTAGGGTAATTCTCTTCGTGTTTCCTCAACTGACACGAAGCATAAGCAATCACCCTGTCCTTCTGCATAAGGACACAACCCAGGCCAACGCGAGAGGCGTCAGTATATATAATATACTTAACCCCTTGCTCTGGCAATACTAGCACATGGGCGGACATCAACTTGTCCTTCAGCTCCTGAAAAGCTAACTCCGCCTTCTCATTCCAAGCAAACTTCAAATCCTTCCATGTCAACTGCGACAACGGTCTGGCAATCTTCAAGAAGTCTTGAATGAAGCACCAATAATAGCCTGCAAGACCCAGAAAACTCCTTACCTCAGTAACTGAACCAGGCTACTTCCAGTCCTGCACTGCAGCTACCTTGGCAAGATCGACAGTTATCCCTTCCTTGGACACCACATGTCCCAAGAATTTGACTTCCTCTTTCCAAAAATCACACTTCTAGAACTGCGCAAAGAGATGATTCTTCCTAAGAGTATCCAAAACCGCTCTTAAGTGCTCCTCGTGTTCTTCCCGGCTCGCCGAATAAATCAAGATGTCATCGATAAAAACAATGACGAATCAGAACAAGAATGGCCGAAACACCCTGTTCATCAGATCCATGAACACGGCCGGTGCATTCGTAAGACCGAACGACATCACAAGGAACTCATAGTGACCGAAGCTAGTCCTAAAAGCGGTCTTCTGCACGTCCCCATCCTTGACGCACAACTGATGATACCCCGACTGCAGATTAACCTTCGAAAAGTACCGTGCCCCCTTCAATTGATCAAACAGATTATCAATCTTGGGCAAAGGGTACTTATTCTTCACAGTTACCAAATTCAACCTGCGATAATCAATACACAATCGCAAGGAACCATCCTTCTTCTTCACAAACAAAACAGGTGCTCCCCTAGGAGACACACTAGGCTGAATAAAATCCAAATTTAAAAAACCATCTATCTGCTTCCTTAACTCCTCCATTTCACTCGGAGGCATACGATAGGTGGGTAATGAAATGGGCGCCACACCAGGCATGAGGTCAATAGAAAAATCAATCTCACGCTGAGGAGGTAATCTAAGAATCGACTCAAACACATCTTCAAACTCCCGAACTACCGGCGTGCTAACCAACGCCGATTCAGCCATATTCTCCAACAGAGAAGTATAATAATCAATACGAAAAGGGTAACTGACCTGAACTGGGAAAGTAACTGTCTCGCCCTCAGGTCCATGGATAGTCACCGACCTTGCTTCACAATCAATCTCAGCTCGCATCCTCGTGAGCCAATCCATACCCATAATAACATCGTAATGATAAAGCGGTGCGACTAAGAAATCAACACAGATCGATCCACTCCCTAGATCGACCAAACAATCCATACAACGCTTACCCAAAGCAGAAGAAATCCCCGTAGCGGTAGTAAGCATCACTCCTTGCATAGGATCAGTTCTCAAACCCAAACGCCTAACTGCCACATAAGATATAAGAGAAGTAGTGGACCCTGTATCCACTAACATAGAAACGGGAATACCTTCAATGTGCGCTGTCACCTCGAAGGACCTTGGCACCAAGTCAGACATAGGCGCTTCAGCTGAGAGCGCATGAACTCGAGCCTGCTGCTGACGATTTGGCAGAGGAACCATGGGCCGCTGAGGTGGCCTAAAGCTAGAAACTTCAGGTCTAAAGGATGGATGAGCTGGCGCTGAACGAAGAGGTGGAGGAGAGATAACCTGAGGCATCGAACGGCTAATCCTCTGAGGGTGAAGTAAAACCGCTGGCCCGCATACGCGAAAAGTAAAAACGGTCCAAATGCCCCATCTTCCCACAATATGAACAGCAAAGATCAGCTCTCATCAGCTGAGCGGGCGGCGCAGAAGGCCTAGGAGGAGAATCTGCTCGCGGCCTCTTGCCAAGAAAAGGTGCACCCTTGAAATTCGGTCGCGGCCTAGGAACCATCGGTGCTAGCATGTGGGACGACCTGTCCCCGTCCTGCTCTGCTCGCAAGGACATGCTCACTAACTCCGCATAAGAAGAAATGCTAGCACAGCAAATCTTCGATCGGATCTTAGGTCTCAATCCCTCAGAGAAACGCCACATCCTCATCGGCTGATCGCCCAGAATCAAAGGCACATACCGACCCAGCTCAGTGAACCGGTTCTCATACTCCGTCACCGACAGCCCTCCCTAGCGGAGGCGAAGGAACTCGCTCTCCTTCTCATGTCGGTACGTAACCGAAAAATACTTCTCGTGGAAGCGTGCCTCAAACGCCTGCCATGACCACACAAAACCTTCCTCGACAGTACGAAGCACACTGTCCCACCATAGACCGGCCTCCTTCTCAAATATGAAGGAGGCAAGCTCAACCTGCTCAACCTCATAGCAGTGCAGCGGTCTCAGCATCTTAGAGATGTGATCGATCCAATACTCGGCCTCCTCGGGTCTATGAGAACCCACAAATGTAGGAGGTCGTAAGCGTTGAAATCGCTCAAAAGTGTCGCTCACACTGGCGCTCCCAGATGGAGGCATAGGTGAAGCAGGTGGAGTCGCCCCCACTGACTGAGCAAAGATACCAGCCATGGAAGAGAGGAACTCCTGCTGCTGGTGGTGGTGGTGGTGCTGCTGAATCTGTTGTTACTACATCAACAACATCATCTGCTCAAACCTATCAGATGGTGGAGCAGATGAAGGTGCAAGGCTCGGCTCAAGAACCGAAGGCGTGACTGGAGGAGCCATAGGTGTCGGCCCAACACCGGCATGAGACGGGCCCACCTGAGGATCCGCCTAGCTATTGCTCAAGGGAGGAATCCCAACAAGCGACTCAACCAAAGAGAGACGGGCCGAAGACTTCGAACCCTTAGGAGGCATCCCTACATTCAACAAAGGATGCAACCTGTCAGATTCTACGTCCACATAATCCATCCACACAGCATTCACAGCACAACTTCAAAGATAATCAACATGCATTCCATTAAACAAAATTATCATAATATAAGTAGTGCAACATTACATGAATCACGACTAGGAAAGCATGTGAACTACAACATCTAACACTTCAAGCAACCACAAACAACTACAAACAACTCCAACTACAAAGCCAACAACGGCTACACACAGAAAGAAACAACAAACAAAGCAAAGGACGGCTACACCGACATCTACTCATCGGAATCAGGAGATGGAGGCGGGGCACCCTTATCCTGCAAGCAACACAGGATAGACTTCAGAGTTCGAGTCACTTTCTTAAACTTATACTTCACAAGGGCTCGAAGATCCACAATATCCTGACGTAGAACAGCCTGCCCTTCTTCAAGCCGAACAATACGGGCATCTCTGGCAGCCTGATCTGCGCTCTGCTCTGGTGCCACAGGAGGAGAGCTCTCACTCGCATCATGTGCCTCAACCTCTTCCTCGTCCTGGTCTATTTCTTCCTCAATCTCAGCACCACCTTCAGCATAACTCTCCTCATCATCGCTCTCTGACTCATCCTTACTCTCTGAGGCGAGTCGACCAGAACCAATCTCCATCTGCTTAAGAGTCCTCATATTAATATGACGAACAGGAACCGGCTTCTCTGCTCCAAGCCTATAGCTAAACTCATGTGCAAGCTTGCAAATGAGACGGCCAAAAGGAAGCGACTCGGTCCTCCTAGTCGAACAAGCGATGAGAATAATCTGGCGCAGGATGTACGTCGGTACACACAACTTCGCTTCTTACCCCACCTGATACAGGAAATCTACCATCAGGCGCGTACACTCGCTGCGGTTGCTCCACCTTGGGTATACATTGAACGTACACATGTGACGAAGCAAACGGAAGTCGTCCGTCATGTAGGTAGCCAGAAGACTCCTATTCGGCTGCCATTCGACCAGACGACCACACAATGATCGGGTGCGACGATCCCTCTCACGCATACTATTCACATTCCTCTCACTAGCATGCACCTCACCAAGTGGCACATTCAGAAGTCGGGATATCAAAGCGACATTGACTATAGCCTCCCGACCGCTACCACAAGGAATCTTGAACTACAGAGGCTCCAGCGATGGATCACGAATATTGGCATAAAAGGCTCGAACAGTACTTGCGTTCGCACGATACTCGCCTTCAAACAAGGGACACCAACCAGCCCCTTCCAGGCGCTCCAACAACAGGAACTCGCCATACAGTCACGGATCAACATGAGCCTCAAAAAGGACTCTACGGCCTTTATAGACTCCATGCGATAGCTCTGCCAACTAGGTCCTACCAATAGGAGCTCGAGGATCGAGGTCCCGCTTGGTCTGGAATTCACGAGTGGCGGACGTGCTCGCGGCGGCACCTCTTGGCCTCTGTGCACGGGTTGGGCGGCTAGGCCCGGCTTCATCCACGGGCGCTCTCTTCTTCCCCATCAAAGAAAAAAGGGAGGAAATGGAAAATATGGCCGTGATGAACTCAAAGAGGGCCATGAGAAATGAGAGAAAGAGAGAAATAGGAAGGATGGAAAGTTTCCACACACTTGAGATCTCAAAAGGGAATGTGAGAGCTCAAATGAGAAGGAAAATGAGTGAAATCAGCAATGGGGGTGAGGGTTTTGAGATGGGGTGATGGGGTTTGCACGAAAATGAAAGAAGAAGAAGATTTAGAAGGGATTTGGAAGAGTTTGGAGAGAAACTTGAAAGAAAAGAGAGCTTGGGAGGGGAGTTTGTGAAGGAAATAGGGTGCAGAAGGTGTTTAAACCACCGAACCGTAAAGGGGTGGGCCACACTAGGCCAAACATGCGTCAGCCCGAGCCGGCCAGCCCGGCCTGGCCCGTTGATCGGCAAGGCCTCGCCGAACCGGCGATGGCATCGCCGGTCTCTGGACCTTCCGGCGATGCCTCGCCATTTTGGCGAGGTCCTACTGGTCCCCCAAGCTCAGAATGATGTGGGTCCCCCCCTGAGCCCCACAGGAAATGCCCCGAACGGCCCCTTGCATGATTTGACGCCTATCGGGCCATTCGGGCAGAAATCTGATTCAAACAGAGATTTCTTGAAGATTGAAGGGATGAAAAGGGAAGATAGACCATATAAACTCATTAGTGGATGGTCTAAGAAAGGTTTTGGGTCGCTGTGTGTGATCAGGAGAGAGCACAGACTCGATCTCGGCGAATGCTTTCAGTAAACTTTCGCCGATAGAAGCTACGGAACACAAACACACAATCTACGAAAAACTCGCACCCAAATACACTGAAGTGGCGACAGCGTGCGGTGTGTGACCATAACCCAGGTCCGATTTAATCTAGATCATGCTCTAATACCAACTTGTAACGCCCTGAAATTCGGGGGTCGAGCATAACTCAACTCCCGAGTTCCAAAACATCACTTATGCAACATATTTAATGATGGATATATGTTGTCTGTATTAATGCATAAAACATGGAATAGATTAAGCCAAATAGCAAATATAATTCAGGGATAAGTGAAGAAAGCAAGCGGAAGACTTATAGAAATAAATGTGTACATGTGAAGATCCCTAAAATACATATACATACCAGGTCATAATTCAAGTGTTACTATCAAAATTATAAGTATCAAGTTACATCATTTAATTTCCCAAAAGAAATCCTAGCATCCCGCGCATCAGAACTAGGCTCACTAGAACCCGTCTGAAAACTGCATAAAAGAGAAAGCAGCCTCATCATCATCCATCTCCCGCTCTGCCTCAGAAGTCGCATCAACATCTACAACATCAGCAACTAAGACAGAGTCTGGTGGGTGTTTAACACCGCCCCAGAACGTGGGAGTGATTGATCAACTCAGTGGAACAATAAGGCACGGGTTAACATATTATCAATTCAATCAAGCAGTAATGATAAAGCAGAACAATTAAACATGTCCTAAGTACTCTTGTTAATGCAAGGATGCATGCAGAATGATGCGTGCTCTCACGCGTACACCCTCAGCGTCTTCATCTTACGTTACGCATGACACCACCTCAAAGTGCACCACATCTACAAAGCACATGCAAATGCGGTGCATGAACATGATTACCAAGTTGTTATTGGTCCATTTCATACAGCAGGATTGGGAAGCTAAAGTACCTTCCTCATATCACTATCCAAACAGTGGTCCATACTAGGGTTGTCAGTCCTAGATCATCTCATATGATCATATGGTTTTAGGTCGTTGCAAAGGGCTCGTCACTAATCAATGCACGCCTATCATATTGTCGTTACTACACTAAGGCTCGTCACCTCCATGCGGTATCCAGGCATGCTCGAGGTCACTACAAAGGGCTCATCACCAATCAATGTAGGCCGATAGCGCGAATATAGTGTCTCATACCACCATAATCGGCTCACGAGTTTGGTTGCTCACTGGTCACTACGGGGAGGCTCGTCACCCTAGCGTAGGCCGACAGCTTGACCACGGTGTCCCATACCACCATGTCTGGCTCATGAGTCTTAGCGGATCAAGGTACCAAGGTTAATAGGATTTCACTGGTAAGTTCGGTACCTTAGATTCAAACAATAGCGTCCATACATGGTGAACATACATCGGACAATCGGGTTACTTGACGAACTCGACTAGCATGAGCGCACGTTGGGATGAACAACATAGAGTGCGTAAACACTCCGCGTGGCCAAACCACTGCCGACAACTCTAATACGACTCGGGTTCGTCTAATACGTCCTACGTGGCGAAGCAACCTCAGCCACGATCTTAAGGCCGATTACCGATTTCCTGGACTAATGCATAGTCCCACACACATTACACTACAACAGATATTCATAACTACAATTTAGAATAGTAATGGAACAACAACTCAAATCATGAAGTACGCAAGCATTTGAAGAATATCAATTTAACATAAATGTAAGCATAAGTAATGCTTGAAATTAAATAACAAGGAATGTAACTTGCAGGAAGGAAATCATACACATCAATAGGAGTGTTGAGAATCACTTCTCAACGCCCGCAAATAGTGTAATAAGTTACACTTTAGATCATTCAGACATTTCTACAAACACTTAGAATACATAGTTCAACATACATGACGTATGTTGAAATACACACATTTGGACAATTCCTTTTACCAAGGAGTTGTCGCACATACATCTAGCATAAGTACACGACAAATAATCATGGCAATCACATGTTCATATTTTATACGCATACGGTACTTTATACATACACATAGAATACACAAATCTCAATGTCACACATGCATATCAGGAACACAAAGTAAACATAACATTTGGCATGTGAAATCTCATCCATAACAAGAATAAACCATTAACTGGCATTGAAAGCCTTGAAAACCATAACCTATACACTTAAAGTCCGCACCTTAAGTCAGAAAAGAACACCGAACTGATTTCAGACGATATGTCTTCGTCAACGGTGACAGAATAACCTAAGACAAGAATAGAAATGAGCTACAACAATACAAAGACTATTCTAAGCTCCAACATAGATTAGGGTTAAGTTAACTTACCCAAAGATGAGCTCAGAATCGTCAGAATAATGATTCAAAGTGAAGGTTAAAGGATGAAGAAGAACAGGAAAGAATCTAAGATGATTCACCAACTTCTCTCTCACTTTCTCTCTTTTTTCCTCTCGCTTTCTTAGGTAGGGTTAGGAAATTCGTATGGAAAAGAGAGCTAGGGTTTAAGGACTATAAATAGGCCTAATATTGATGAAAATAACCCCAGGGCCAAGGTATACTTAGGGTATAACCAAAACCAGCTTCTCATGATCCAACGAAGCACTTCCGGTGGGCCTATAACCACGAAAGGTCGGACTTAAGCTCACTGACCATGGATCTTGGTCAAGCTGAGTTTTCGTACCGACCGACTATACAGATTAGCCGTGGCGGACCACACTCAACTCACCGATCACAGAATCTCGATCAGGTCCACAAGCACAAGGACATGCCTGGGCCACCTTCCCTGATCAGAGGGTGAAATTGGGTCAAAATCCAACGGTCAGATTGCTTAAAATCATCGCGCAAGTGACACGACTCAGATTTCATAAAATTACATTTACTTTCTAACCATTCTCACACTCTTCACTCTGAATTCAATCAAATCGACCCAGAACATCACACGGACTTGATTTTTGAGGTGATGGTCAAGTCCAACATGGTGACCGCAATAGCCTAAGATCATCGCTATCAGACTTTCGACGCGCGGTCCAGGTCCGATCCAGAACTTCTAAAAATTCTCCAGAACAACTGGATTTAGCGATGGATCCCAGATTTCAGAGTAACATAGCACTAACTAAACTACAGGTTTTGAGTCATGCAGATCGAATTTAAAGTGATTGATGCAAATTTCACAAGCAATCGAGATTAGCACTAATTACCCCAAAAACAACTACTAGGGAAAGAATAGCATAAAATTTTCAAGGTCATTACACCCACAAATTCCACCAACTAGAAATAATGCACAATCTCAAACATAAAGGATAACATGCTAACATCTTTTGTAATAACCCAAATAAATTTTAACCATCTAATTTTAACCATTGATGACGTTTCTAATTAGTCTGATATGACCGTCGATCTACAAGATCAACTAGTTCAATCTCAACCAATGACTTGGACATATCCAATCCAACTATCCATTAACTAATGAATCCAACCATAGATTTAACCATACATCCAACGGTACAACCATCTAAGCGTCCATATGTTGAAAATCATCGGAACACTTGCCTTTGCATCTGAATCTTACCCGTCCATCCACAAGTACACCTTGTAGTCTAGCCATCGATCGTACAACAACTATCTGCATATATCTATCCATCCATCTATGCATACATTAGTCCGACCATCCATCTACATCATACACTTATGCACCATTGAATACATCACAACTACACACATACACCAAACACATCATGCACAACAATCACCTGCACACACACACACCGATCATATGTATGGCATGCACATGCATGCGGTGCACATGAGATGCATGGTGCATGTGTACACTGGACCAGCCCATGTTGTAAAAAAAAATGTGATGAAAGAAAGTGCAAACGGAAGTAAGAAACATTTTTCTTACATTCATTTCACGTGTGGAAAAAAAAGTATAAATAAGTGGATTATGAGTGTGATGAAAAACGTGAAGTAGAGTGCGTTGTTATGAGAGGTGAGGTGAGGAAGTGAGAGGAGAGAGAGAGAGAGAGAGAGAGAGAGAGAGAGAGAGAGAAGTATTACTGGACATTCATGTTGGAAAGAGAGGGAGAGAGAGAGAAGAGAGAGAAAAAGGAAGAAAGAAAAGAGGAGAGAGAAAAAGGAAGAGAGCAAGAAAAGAAAAGAAAAGAAAATACTTTTCAAGAAAAAGGTGAGTTTTTCTCTCACTTGATATATATATATATATATATATTTAATTATTCATTTATTCAAATAATTAGATCTTACTTGCCCATCTTATATGGTATGTTGTTTATTTAATTTTTTATTATTTGTTTTAATTTCTTACCATAGTTTTAAACATGTCATTTTAATCGTTCGGTTGTCTTTATTTTAATTGACATGCCTCAATTTAAATTAAATACTCGCTTATTAGTAATCCTGCTTAGAAAAAAAAAAACAAAATTGTTTGGCATTATATATATATAAAAAAATATTATTACAAAAATCTTAAGTTTATAAATTTTGGATTCTTAAATAAAATAGATTATATTGCATGTTTATTTATTTTTATTTTTTATTTTTTTTTTGTAGAACTTTAATCATGTATATGCAATTTACATTGATTAACAGTTTTATTTTAAATTTAATGAATTGTGCACATCACATATTATGAATTGATCAATAACAGTCGTTCAATGTTTTTAGAAATATTTGATTCATCTAATATTAAAGTCATACATCATTGAAATAGTTATGAAACGCCAGAAAATAAGTGGGGTGATCAAGTCCTTTGGGTTGAAAATCCCTAAAGCATAAATAAGTGGGCCGATTAAGACCCCTGGGTTGAAAGTCCCAAAAACCCAACTGGTACCTTTTGGAACCTCTACCGTACCCTTTGAGTGGGTGAGCATGTCAGGATTGCAAAAGGTTCCCACTGTCAAGTTCGGTAGGGGAGTAGTCTGACCAGCTAACGTACGAATGGGTCCCTCACCAAGTGCCCTTTGGATGGGTGAGCATGTCATGCAAGAGGTTCTCATTGCTAGGCTAGGTGTTGTATTGGCGCGGGTGTTGGCCAACCGGTGTAAACTAGCCCTGGTGTTAAAAGGAATAAACCACACTTGTTATTATGGAGTATAGTATATGTTGATTGATTCATTCATTTTTCTTTGAATTTACACTGAAAAAATCTTGTTTATTAATCTCATCTGTTGCTTTACCTAAATAGATATTATATCTTTTAGTGCATTTTATTCAGATTATATGAGGTTATTTTTGAAACTTGTGTTGAGATTACTCACTAGGCTTCGTAGCTTACCCTGTTAGGATTTTAAAATTTTAGGATCGGGATCTCATGGAGGAGCTTAAAGAGAATTGCCTTTATATTTAGATTTATTTTTTAGTTCTTTAACATTTTCTAAATAAGTTGTAATGAACATTAAGTATAGTATGAAAGCATGACGATGACATGTGTTTGATGGAAATCTTGAACAATCGAAACATGGACATTTTATTCTTCTTTAAATAAATGTTTGATTATTCAATTTTTGAATTTTTATATTTATAACATGAGAAACGTCCCACTCATATTTCCTTAACATCGACACATGGAAAACATCATGAATTCCAGACAACTAAGGCGGTAAAGCAAGCCTATATGCGACAACACCAACCCTCTCTATAACCTCAAACGGACCTATGTACCTTGGAGCCAACTTTCCCTTTTTACTGAACCTCATAATGCCCTTCATAGGAGAAATCTTTAAGAAGACGTGATCTCCAACTACAAATTCTAAATCTCTTCTACGATTGTCTGCATAACTCTTCTGACGACTTTGGGCTACGCACAAACGGTTTCTAATGATAAAAATCTTCTCTATTGTTTCTTGCACAATCTCTGGTCTAAGCAAACTACCTTCTCCAACTTCTGTCCAACAATTTGGAGATCAACAAGGCCTCCCGTACAAAGCCTCATATGGCGTCGTGCCGATACTCGTCTGGTAGCTATTATTATAAGCGAACTCGATCAATGATAAATGATCACCCAACTCCCTTTGAAATCAAGCACGCAAGCTCAAAGCATGTCTTTAAGGATCTGATTCACTTGTTCAGTTGCCCGTCAGTCTGACGGTGAAAAGTCGTGCTAAAATCAAGAGTGGTTCCCAGTGCCTTCTGTAAACTTCTCCAAAAATGAGACATGAACCTAGAATCTCGATCGAATATGATAACTACAGGCACTCCGTGCAGTCTAATTATTTCTTTAATATAGAGTTTACATAATTCCTCTAGGGAGTAGGTAGCACAAATAGGAAGAAAATGTGTGGACTTAGTTAACCGATCGACGATGACCCAAACTGCATCATGATTATTACGTGTTCGTGGCAATCCCATAATGAAATCCATGTATATGTGCTCCCACTTCCACTCGAAAATCGGTAGTGGCTGTAACATCCCTAACGGCTTCTGATGCTCTGCTTCACCTGTTGACACGTGAGATTTGGCCAAAAAATCAGCGATCTCCCTCATCATATTATTCCACCAATATTTCCTACGCATTTCGTGATACATCTTCATACCTCCAGGGTGGATTGTGAACTTAGTGCGGTGTGCCTCGTCCATAATTTCCTTCTTTAATTTAGCCACATTTGGTATACATAATCTTCATTGGAACCTTAATCTACCATCGGTACCAACTTTCCATTCTGACTTACCACCTTTTTCAGCTTCTATTACCTTAGCTTGTAGCCATGAATCTTGTTGTTGAGCTTCTATAACCTTACTAATTAAGGAAGGTTGAACGGCTACGTTAAAGAGATGAGCTACAGACATTTGCGGATTCAATTGGATGTCAAAATCCTTCACCGTATCTAACATTTTCCATCGCTAAATCATGAGGTGAGCGATTACTCCATGCGGCTTATGACTTAAAGCATCTGCTACTACATTGGCTTTACTTGGATGATATTGGAGGGTGAAGTCATAGTCCTTCAAGAATTTCATCCACCGACGCTGCCTCATATTCAACTCTTTCTGCGAGAAAATATACTTCAAACTCTTATGGTCTAAAAATAGCTCGAACTTCTCTCCATATAGATAATGCCTCCATGTTTTGAGACCAAAATCCACTGCTGCCAACTCCAAATCATGAGTAGGGTAATTCTACTCATGCACTTTCAGCTGCCTAGAGGCGTAAGCTACGACCTTACCTTGTTGCATAAGGATACAACCTAAACCTCTATACGAAGCATCACTGAATATTACAAACTTTTCACCACTCGAAGGAATGGTGAGGACAGGTGCTGTCGTCAACCTGATCTTTAACTCTGAAAATGCTTAATAACAGGTATCATCCCTAATGAACTTTATACCCTTCCTGGTCAATCGAGTTAACAGTGCCGCAATTTGAGAGAAGTCTTTGATAAATCTTCGATAATACCCCGCTAAACCAAGAAAACTACGTATTTCGGTCACACTGGTGGGTTATTCCCACTGCATTACTGCTTCTACCTTTGATGGGTCCACTGACACGCCCTTCTTCGAAACTACATGGCCTAAAAATTTCACTTCCTCCTTCCAAAATTCACACTTTTCAAATTTAGCATATAATCAGTGCTCCTGCAAGGTTTGAAGAGCAACTCTAAGATGTTGATCATGTTCTTCCTGGGTTTTAGAATATATAAGAATATCATCTATGAATACTATGACAAACTAATCTAGGTGTTGCTTAAATACCCTGTTCATCAGGTCCATAAATACTGCTGGTGCATTTGTTAGTCCAAACGGCATCACGAGAAACTCGTAGTGGCCATAATGAGTTCTAAAGGCCATCTTTGGTATGTCCACTTCTTTAATTCTAAGCTGGTGGTATCCTGACTGTAAATCTATTTTGGAGAAAAACTTGGCTTCTTTCAACTGGTCGAAAAGGACATCCATCTTAGTAAGTGGTTATTTGTTTTTAATGGTGACCTTGTTCAACTGGCGATAATCAACACATAATCTCATCGAGCCATCCTTCTTCTTCACAAATAAGACTGGCGCACCCCACAGTGACATACTCGGTCAAACGAAACCCTGCTTCAATAACTTTTGAATCTGCTCCTTCAGTTCCTTGAACTCTACTGGTGCCATACAATATGGTGCCATGGAGATCGGTGAGACTCCGGGCATAAGATCTATTCCAAATTCGATCTCTCTTCTTAGAGACAACCCTGGTATGCCTTGAAATATATCAGAAAATTAACATACGACTGGAATTTGATCGATACCTACTTCTTGTGGTTCTTCCTCCAAAAGTACTAAGAAATCGCATAATGGTCCATTCTTTTGCTTTCCAAGAAACTGGAGTCTCAATTGAAATTGTGGTAATGACCGCTTTAGTTGAAGTGGGAATATGTCGATATGTCCGAGAGGGGGGTGAATAAGTCTTTTTAATATTTTATGGTAATTTAAAATCCTATCAAACTTATCCTGAGAAAATATGCTTATATCAAGATTTCTTCAAAGTAACTCTAATGGCTTCCAAGCCAAATAGAGGATCCAGTCATAATACTATTTGAAAGATGAACAAGATGCAAATCATAGTTTATGATGGATGTGACTGTGTGTGAGGTGTGATCTCAGATAAACAAATACGAACGCATTTAGGAAAATCACACAAGTAATTAAAGAAAATATCAATCTCAAACATAGTTGTTTTTATAGTAGTTCGACTACTTGTCTACTCCACTTCCAGCGGATGCACTCAACCGTTGAGCGTACCGGATCTCACTAAAGGAGGCTTCACAACAGGTTCACCTCAAACCAGTACAACCTACATTAGGCTGATTCTAATGTGTCTATACGACACAGTTTATGCCCCACACAGGAACAAGGGTCAACACACAGCACCCGAGTTTTAGGCCATAGGCCAAGGATCCACATAAGGAACCTCACCGGTTTATGCTCCCATGAGCAAGGGTCAACACATAGCACCCAACTTTTAGACCACACAAGTCAAAGACCTACACAAGGACCTAAGAGTTTATGCTCTCCACAGAGCAAGGGTTAACACAAAGCACCCCCACGTACACTCCCGCTGGTGGCTTCCTATGAGGACTTGCAAGGTGTGAGAAACACCTTAGACCCACTCCTACAGAAGGAATGATCACAAGGGTCCTCTAGACTCTAATGACTTACAGATAAATAGATGAGCCTCATTCAGCACATTGATGAAGATCTCCTCCTTTGATGAGGAAGAATCTTCAGCTCCCTTGAACCGCAACTCAGAAGATGTGCCAATAGAAGGCGATGAGTTGGGTCAAGGTTATGATGGAATCCTACTCTATTAAATATTTTTTTATAAGGGAGATAAAGTGATTCCAATCATCTATGCATTCAAGGCATCCCAACTTAATGATTTGCCATTAAGGTAGTAGTTGCAAGATCCTAGAGTGCGGAAGTTCATTCCCCAATCCACTCTTTTGAATGTCAATGATGAGGGTGGATTGGAGGATGAACTTCCATGCGAGAAAAAATTTGGGTATATGATCTAGGGTTAAACACACAAAAACGCTCTCTATTTTCTCTGCCAACAACCAAGGGCAAGCTCTCATTAAATAGGCAAAAGGTTCCAATTGATATAAAACGGTCACATTTTTTATAGAGTTCGATATCATTGAGCAGGGTCTATATCATCGAGCGTGTACTCTCGATAGCATCGACTGGCCACTCGATGACACAAACTCAACTGTCAAACACTTTTGAAATATTTTGCCAACTGGTCGAGGAAATCGAACATGCATCGATGTCATCGGATTTCGAACTTCAATTTCATCGACACGAGGTTTGATCCCTCGACATTTGAAAATGTGAGAGCACTTGTCTTTGAAATATTTCAGGTATATGATATGATCGAGCATCACTCGATATCATCAAAATTTGAATATTGATGATATCAAGGGAAGTGTCGAGTCATCAATAATTCCAAGAAATTTTCCTATAAGCTTGTTAGATAGTTTATGTCCACATTCGATGACATCGACCATACCTCGATATGATCGATATTTGAATATCAATTTTATCGACTAACCCTCGATCCAAGAAAAACAACCTAAAAACTTACTGGATAGATATGTTTCCCAATCCGATATCATTAAAGGGCTTCCGATATCATCAGGATTTGAATTCTGAGGATATCAAGGAGTTCTTCAATATATCAAGGATTACATGTTTCACCATAGCAGTACTTTGGACACAATAGACCAGATGTTGATTTTATCGAGTCGGCTCGATCAAGATTCAAACTTCGATGATATCGATGAGTCCATCGATCCATCGATAATTCAGTCCAGATATCTTTGTGGTTGTTAGACATCTTAGGTCCTCATTTCGATAAGATCGAGTGAGCTTCGAGGACATCGACAACAGGGTTCGATTTCATCGAACCACTTATCGATAAATCGACAAAGGTAGAAAACTTAAAGATTTTCCTGAAGTTTGAAAAAGTTTTCTAGCCAAAAACCTTAAGGTGTTTTATTCAATTTTAAGGATGTTATTTACCTGGGGTTTTGGGACATGGGGATGAGAGGCTAAGTTTTACATGTGACGATTTCGGGCACACATCCTGTTGAGGCAGACGCTTGATCAATCTTCCTATGGAGCTCCTTTATCTAGCTGACTCAACACTCATGCTAATTGACAAACCAGGGCACTTTCAATCTCCCTCTTGTCAATTACGTGAAAAAACTCCAAATACCCTAGAACAACGTCTAGACTAACACCCTAAATTGTGTGTACATGAACTTTACACAATTTTACAAAGCTATCTAGTTCATACACACAGATGACTCTGTCATTCAGTAGTTGCACCCCCTAACAACAATCTTCCCTGTCTTCTTGCAGTTGCTCCCCCTAACACCTGCACCACCATCCACAAATAGATACACACATAATGTTCCTTTGGGGTGTGGATTTATTCTCCTCCTTTTTGTCAGTCATTGGCAAAGGATAATATAACAATGGATATTGAATAAAGTTACACAATATGGGAGAACCAAGAATACAGATAGCATAAGCAGAATAAATAAATGTAACAGAACATCTCTTGGTAAAAAGCATGTATACATATTAAGTCAAAATAGATCAGTGATTTTAAGAGACACTAATAGTATGGATATAAAGATCAAACATCAAAAATCAGTTAAGGAATATGCAGGAGGAGGCATTCTCAGTTGATATAAACCAGATAAAGCAGGGAAACAGGGAGAAACATCATGTGAAATAACCCAGATGAACATGGCAATAAGCATATATGAATTTATAACCAGCCATGAAACAAATTATCCAAAATATGTACTATCCAAGGTTGGCAATAGTATAACATCCATCCCAAAAATAAAAATCTAGCCCATCCATGAGCAACCAAAAACAAACATAAGTATCTAACCCATCCATGGGCATATACACATCCAAAGAAAAACTTGTCAAACTATGCAAGTTAGTAAGCCATCACATACACTCATGTGATCGTAGGGCATTCAAAAAGATACCCAAGCCCATACGTTGAGATGAGAGTAGGGTGTATGTGACGGCACTCAGACTGTCTATACTATGGTGGAGGTGCGGAGGAGGACGGTTTTGTATTGTCGCGTCTGCAGGTGATCACATTCACCATTGCTGCACTGACTACTGCACCCCGTTCACCAGTCATTCCAGGACAGTGAACCTTGCATTCATGGACTCCTTCAGCTGGGTGACTTCTCGCAGTGTTGCTCCAATCCGATCCTGATGTAACTTGAACCTTTTTGCATGCCTAGGTTCGAATGGGGATGGAGCTTGTTGGGACGCGAGAGGGTCACCTTCGGTCATTTCGCCGCCTTCGGCTTAAGTAGCCCCTTCACCATGTTCTCCTTCTTCCTGAATCTCTTCCTCGGGTTGGTCTTCTGGAAAGTGGTGGAACTTCAAATCCATCTTTCTGATGTTGTTCTTATTGAAGTGTTGAAGAGGAAGTTCCGGATCATTTGTTATCGGAAGACCGATTACATTGCACACAGTGTGAATGATCAAAGGATAGGGCAAATGAACATCTCGAGAAGTATGAATCGCATACACTAACTGATGAACAATCAGAGTAGGAAGGCAGATTTTGATCCCCGTTGCTACGGAATATACGACCATGGCCATGAACTCGGTAAGATCCGAGTGATTGGTACTTCCAGGATATATGTTGGAGGCAAAGATGCCATGCAGAATACGATACCTCAGTTCCATGAATTTTTCTTTTAGTGCACTGCCTTGGTACTAGGGAATATCACGACCATGACAGAGAAATTTTGTAACCATGGATCGGGTTTCAACATTCTCAAGATCCATGTCAAGGAGACCGACGAGTGACAGAGTAAGGCCAAGGATGTTTACCACGAATGCAGGAGTAATTTCTACATCGTCACCATCAACAGAAACAGTGATAGACGAAGGTTCAACCACCGGAGAGTGACTGGACGCAAAGAAGTTGTAGGTTCGTTCATAGTGACATGGACCCCCAAAGTCGAGGATAGGCGTCAATCAATTGTGGCTAACAGGGATTTCAGATTGTATGGTTTTAGACACTCCCTGTCTATCCTTCTTTCATGAACGAGCTTTCTTCCAGTTTATTTGGCCAGCGCTGGATTCACCCTAGCAGGAGGAGGGGTCGGTGCTTCAGCTTGGGACCGGCCACATGATGTCTGCCTTATTCGTTGGCTAGTAGGATTCCCATGTTCAGGAGCCCTCGCCCTTTTCTTTGAAGTAAGAACCTTTTTCCTGGAGGATCTCGAAGATTCTCCAGGACCAGACATTTTCCCATTGTCCTTTCCCATTTGCTGGTACTCATAGAGAGGGGTTTGATGAACTTGGGAATAAACGGACAGAACTTCTTTTGAAAATCTAGAAATACCCAACAAGCACATGATGGAATCTTAATGAAATGAGGAAATGGAAGGGGTATTACCAGATTTGAATGACGTCTAGGACTCTCTGATGAAGCTTCGTGTAGACCGGCTGAGAGGAACGAGCAGGGAAGAAGGAAAAAATGACTTTTAGAAGTGAAATGCAATTTTTCCCACTCGACCGCCTTCTATCGGGTGGCACACTTCGATATTATCGAACATTATTTTGATGATATCGATAGACCCCATTCGATGTTATCAAAGCTATCTTCAATAACATTGTCGATCATGTGACTCTTCCTATTCCAAAGAGGCGTCGATGATATCAATTCTTGGTCGATTTAATCGAGAGTCCACATGATTTATCAATAGTCATATTGAAGGTGTATATTTTTCATTTTTCAGCATTTCAATAATCTTCCATGTATAATATAGTATATCTTTATATCAAACAGTATACACAGCAAAAATTTGTACAAGCATTGTACAATCCAAAATTATAAACATCAGAATGTTTATATACAAAAAGATTGAGGTGAGGGACCTCAGATGTATCGTTAAAAGTTCATCAAAATTTCATCTCTTCAACAACTATCCAGATCTAGATGCATAACCTGGACATGTTTTTTCCATGCTCATATGTTTCCAGGCCTATGGATCAGCCCTTCCTTTGCCTTTAATGACATAGCAGTGGTTATTTGTGCGACAACCCTTCATCACTGGTTTACCTGATAAGTTTAGGATTTCGCATTCCTGCTTGTTGAATATAACCACATGCTCATTGTCACATATTTGAGAAATGCTCAAAAGATTATGCGTCAATCCTTTTATGCAAAAGACATTCTCATTTTTCAGCATATTTATTCCTTTGATAATTCCTTATCCAATTACCTTAGCAGTGCTTCCGTCTCCATAGGTGACTATCTCATCATTAAGATCTGAATAGTTTGAGAGAAGGGATTTGTCACCCGTGACATGTCTTGAGCATCCGCTATCCAGGTACCACTTAGCACCATTGCCTGTTATATGATTTGAGTGAGTAACAAGGCACTTTTTCTTTTCTTTCACTACCGATTTTGTAATAGGATTTCTAATTGTGGTAGTTTTTGTTTCTTTAATCAAGTTAGGCAACTGAATCGTGTTTCCTTGTCTTACAAATTCATTAGTTTTCTTGTTTAATTCAGCCACTTGATTTAGTAACTCCTTCATTCTGTTAGTCCTTTTGGGTGGTGATGGACGTGTATTTCTTCTATCCATATTCCTAGGTGGACACATGGCATCTTGTATTCTTTTTCTGATTGATTTGAATTTACCGACATGCTTTTGACTAGAGTTGGGTTGTGTCCTCCCAGGAAATACGCATTCAAACTTATAATGACTAGAATCACCACACGAATGACAAACAAGAGTAATCTCAGTTTTACTCCCTGAAGCAGCAGATTTTGTTTTAAACTTATCATATCCTAAGCCACGTTTGTCTTTTGTGTGTCTTCCCATCCCTAAGAGTTTTTCTAATTTCTCACCACTCTGGAAAAATTTATAGTTTAGCTTAGCATATTTTCTGGATTCTTCTAAATCAAATAGGAGTGTGATTTTCATTTTGAAGGTGCATGTTTTTATCTTTTAATAGCTCAATCTGTTTGTTTAGTTTTTCAGACTCAGATTTAAGGAAGGTATTGATTCTTTCGAGTCTATCATTATCTGAGTGATGTTACTGTAGATCATCAATTAGGTGTGTATTGATTTCCAATGTTTTATCTAAATCTTTTTACAGCAATTTATTTTTGTTATCATTTATACCAAGTCTTTTAAGGATATTGATGCTATGAATGTAGAGTTGATTATAGGCATCCAGCAGTTTATCCTTTTCATCTTCTTCTTTCTCAGTTTCCTCATTATCTGATGGAAATGATTCAGTGGCCTGAGGTGCTTCAACGTTCTCAGTTTCAATGGGAATGTTTGAGGCATTAGAGACCATAAGAATTTTCAGAGATTTCTGGTCTCCATCGCTCTCTGAGTCATTACATTCCGAATTTGACTCTTCCGTGTCATCCCATGTGGCTGCCATTGCTTTTCCTTTGGTTTTCCTATTTGGGCATTCGGTGGACAGGTGTCCAAACTTTCGATAGGTATAGCATTGTGGTTCCTTGGTCTTTTTACCACTTTTGCCTGCAGAATGTTTGTTGTCCACATGTCTTCCTTTAAATGGATGGCCACAATTTTTCTGAAAGAATTTTCTGAACCGTTGTGCCAACAAGGCCACTTCCTCATCTTCATTTTCTCTTTCACTTTCAATGTCCTCATTTGTTGTATTCTTTGAAGTTTTCAGGACAGTATTTTTAGATTTAGGGATTTGTTTGAAGTGTAGTTCAAATGTTTGTAGAAAACCTACTAGTTCTTCTACTTTCATTTCATATATGTTTCTATACTCTTCAATGGTTGTTACTTTAGGATTAAAACATTCCGGTAATGATCTTAGTACTTTCCTATAGACTTTTGGGACCGAAAAGTTTTCACCTTATCTACCCATGGAGTTGCAAATGATGTTCAGTTTTGTGAAAAACTCTATGAAGGTCTCATGCTCTTCCATTCTGAGACTTTCAAACTGTGATGTTAGGAATTACAGTTTGGATCTCTTCACAGTGCTTGTTCCTTCATGGGTTGTTTCCAACAAGTCCCATGCTTCTTTGGTTGTCCCACACTTACTGATTTGATTGAAACTTCTTGGGACAACACAGTAGATAGCATTTATAGCTTTAGCTTCAGATGTTTGTTTTTCTTTATCAAATGTTGTCCACATTTCTTTGGATCTTGGTTTGGTTATAGTTGTGCCATTTTCAAGTACTATTTGTTCAGTTGGTGGCACATATCCTCTTTTAACAATGTCCCAAACATTATGATTCAAAGATCTCAGAAAGTAATGCATTCTAGCCTTCTAGTATGCATAATTTGATCCATCAAATACTGGAGGTCTAATGATCGATGAGACCTCTCCTTTGGCCATATTACCAACTTCAGTCAAGATCACTCTCTAGGTAGTGAAGCCCTTAAGAGAGACCCGCTCTGATACCAATTGAAATTGCGGTAATGACCGCTTTAGTTGAAGTGGGAATATGCCGATATGTCATAGAGGGGGGTGAATAGGACTTTTTAATATTTTATGGTAATTTAAAATCCTATCAAACTTATCTTAAGAAAATATGCATATATTAGGATTTCTTCAAAGTAACTCTAATGGTTTCCAAGCCAAATAGAGGATCCAGTCATAATACTATTTGAAAGATGAACAAGATGCAAATCATAGTTTATGATGAATGTGACTGTGTATGAGGTGTGATCTCAAATAAACAAATACGAAAGCATTTAGAAAAATCACACAAGTAATCAAAGAAAATATCAATCTCAAACACAGTTGTTTTTATAGTGGTTCGACTACTTGTCTACTCTACTTCCGGCGAACGCACTCAACCCTTGAGTGTACCGGATCTCACTAAAGGAGGTTTCACAACAAGTTCACCTCAAACTGGAGGTTTCAAATCAGGTTCACCTCAAACCGAAGGTTTCAAATCAAGTTCACTTCAAACCGGAGGTTTCAAATCAGGTTCACCCCCACACAGGAGCAAGGGTCAACACACAACACCTGAGTTTTAGGCCACACAGGACAAGGATCCACACAAGGAACCTCACCAATTTATGCTCCCATGAATAAGGGTCAACACACAGCACCTAACTTTTAGACCACACGATTTAAGAACCTACACAAGGACCTAAGATTTTATGCTCTCCACAGAGGAAGGGTCAACACAAAGCACCCCCACGTACACTCCCGCCGAAGGCCTCCTATGAGGACTTGCAAGGGGTGAGAAACACCTTAGAGCCAATCTTACAGAAGGAATGATCACAAGGGTCCTCTGGACTCTAATGACTTACAGATAAGTAGATGAGCCCCATTCAGCGCATTGATGAAAATCTCCTCCTTTGATGACGAAGAATCTTTAGCTCCCTTAAACCGCAACTCAGAAGATGTGTCAATATAAGGCGACGGATTGGGTCAAGGTTATGATGAAATCCTACTCTATTAAATGTTTTTCTCTAAGGGAGATAGAGCGATTCCAATCATCTATGCATTCAAGCATCCCAGCTTAATGATTTGCCATTAAGGTAGTAGTTGGAGGATCCTTAAATGCAGAAGTTCATTCCCCACTCCACTCTATTGAATGTCAATGATAAGGGTGGATTGGAGGATGAACTTCCATGAGAGAAAAGGCTTAGGGTATATGATCTAAGGTTAAACACACAAAAGCACTCTCTATTTTCTTTGCCAACAACCAAAGGCAAGCTCTCATTAAATAGGAAAAAGGTTCCAACGGATATAAAATAGTCACATTTTTGATAGAGTTCGATATCATCAAGCAGGGTCGATATCATCTAGTGTATACTCTCGATAGCATCGACTGGCCGCTCGATGACACAAACTCAACTGTCAAACGCTTTTGAAATCTTTTGCCAATTGGTCGAGGAAATCGAACGTGCATTGATGTCATCGGATTTTGAACTCCGATTTTATCGACACGAGGTTCAATCTCTCGACATTTGAAAACGTGAGAGCACTTGCCTTTAAAATATTTCAGGTATATGATATGATCGAGCATCACTCGATATCATCGGAATTTGAATATTGATGATATCAAGGGAAGTATTGAGTCATCGATAATTCCAAGGAATTTTCCTATAAGCTTGCTGGACAGTTTATGTCCACATTCGATAACATCGACCATGCCTCGATATGATCGATATTTGAATATTGATTTTATCGAGTGACTCTCGATCCAAGAAAAATAACCTGAAAACTTGCTGGATAGATATGTGTCCCAATCCGATATCATCGAAGGGCTTCAGATATCATCGGGATTTGAATTTCAAGGATATAGAGGAGTTCTTCGATATATCAAGGATTACATGTTTTGCCATAGTAGTACTTTGGACACAACAAACCAGATGTCGATTTTATCGAGTCGGCTCGATGGACTCGAGATTCAAACTTCGATGATATTGATGAGTCCATCGATCCATCAATAATTCAGTCCATATATCTTTGTGGTTGCTAGACATCTTGGGTCTTCATTTCGATAAGATCGAGTGAGCTTCGAGGACATCGACAACAAGGTTCGATTTCATCAAACCACTTGTCAAAAAATCGACAAAGGTAGAAAATTTAAAGATTTTCCTGAAGTTTGAAAAAGTTTTCTAGCCAAAAACCTTAGGGTGTTCTATTCAATTTTAAGGGTGTTATTTACCTAGGGTTTTGGGACATGGGGATGTGAGGCTAAGTTTTACCTATGATGAGTTCAGGCACACATCCTGTTGAGGTAGACGCTTGATCAATCTTCCTATGGGGCTCCTTTGTCTAGCTGACTCAACATTCACGCTAATTGACAAACCATGGCACTTTCATCGATCGCCCAGCAATAGAGAATGTCACAATCTTCTCAAAATAATCCAACTTTATATGGAACGAAGCTAACCAATCTATACCTAGAATAACATCAAACTCTTGCATCTCTAATATGATAAGGTCAGCTAACAATACAGAATCACCAACCATGACAGGGTAAGATCTACATATCTGATTTAACACTACGGAGCTTCCTATTGGTGTAACAATTACTAAATTCTTATGTAGGAGTTCAGGAGATAGACCCAATGTATACATGAAAAGAGTCGAAATAAAAGAATGTGTACCTCTTTAATCAAATAAAACTTGAGCGGGCGAGGAATAATAATTATGGTACCTTCCACCACTGCTCCATTAGCATTTGCGTCTGATGGTACTATGGCAAACACACGACCCTGGGCCAGCCTTCCTACCTTGGCTGGTGGTGTCGTTGTTGTGGGAGTTGTTGTTGTTGAGGGGGTCTTTGTTGCGGATGTCTCTGATACTGTTCTGATACTTAATGATATGGAGGTCTCTGGTACTGTGGCTGAGGTGCTTGATATTATGACTGAGGTCTCGGGTGCATCTGCAGGGGCACCTAATAACGTGGTTGCTAAGGCAGTTGTTTACAAAAATGAGCGGAATGACCCTCCATTCCACAGTTATAACATTTACCCGTAAATCGGTTCAATGGCTGAGCAGGAGTTGAGGTGTTTGTTACCGTCATCTTTAGCTTCTTAGAAGCATCGCCCTGTGATTGAGATGTATTCGGTGTAGCCCTAGCACTGCTCTTCACTTCTCTCTTCTGGTTATGACTTTTCCAGAATTCTTTGTTATCTCGCTCTATCATTAAAGCCTGTTCTACTACATCAGCATACAATCTAAGCTTAAGTGGAGTCAGCTTATTATGAATTACCCTCTTAGACCTCATTCAAACTTCTTAGCTTTGCGAGCTTCATCCTGAATCATATATGGGGAAAAATGGGATAATTTAATAAATTTAGACTCATATTGGCCTACAGTCATCTCCCTCTGTTCTAAGCTTATGAATTCCTCTGCTTTCTGCTCCTGTACACACTCAGGAAAGTATTTTTCATTGAACTTCTCACAGAACATATCCCATGTACATTCAGTATCTTCTTCAATTACCCTAGCAATTGTCTCCCACTAGTGGTCGGCCTCTCCCTCTAACATGAAACCGCAAGTGTAACCTTCTACTCCTCTTCACATCTTAAAATAGTGAATATATTCTCTATTTGCTTTTTTCACTTTTCTGCCTCCATAGGGTCCGACAAGCCCTCAAAAGCAGGTGACTTCAATCTCTTAAATTTCTCTATTAATACCCTAATGCCATCCTGCACAACTTGGGCGGCTCCTCTATTATTACGACAAATGTGTTGTCTAAGAATGGCCGCCATGTCACCTAAAGCACGAAAAACCCCATCAAGTGACTGGCCACTTTCGGTGAACCCTGGTGTGGCCACCACAGGACTAGCTCTACCTCTACCTCTATCTCCACACTAGCTCTCAGACATGTTCTAAATCAAACAATAAGCTTTAGATATCATATAAGGGTGGATTACTAAAACAAAATACTACAGGTTAAGTTTTGATCATAATAACACTCATAGGGGATATATCCTAATTTTCAAAGTGACTAAGTTTCCAAGTAAAACCCTAGGTCCTCAATGATTCTAAACCTACGCTTTGATACCAATCTGTCATGCCCCAAAATTTGGTACCTGGGTATATCCGACCCTGATTCCGTATTCGAAGGTATGACTTATGTTTTGTATATTTACATTTCATAATCCATACATATATTGACAAAATGACCTAATTGACTCGCAACCATTAGAGATCTAGGAAGATGCTTCATATATCGAACACCCAGTACGTATTCATGACCGGAAAGACCAAGTGCTTTGATCGAGAGTTATACCGTTAGTCAAGGTTCAGTGGAGTAACCATACCAAGGAAGAGGCTTCTTGGGAACGAGAGGCCGAGATCCGAGAGAAATACCCTCACCTGTTTGCATTATAGGTATGTAAATTTTGAGGATGAAATTTCTATTAACGAGGGTAGAATGTAATAACCCAAATAAATTTTAACTGTCTAATTTTAACCATTGATTGATGTATCCAATTAGTCCGATATCACCATTGATCTACAAGATCAACTGGTTCAATCTCAACCATTGACTTGGACATATCCAACTATCCATTAACTAATGAATCCAACCATACATTTAACCATCCATCCAACGATACAACCATCTAACCATCCATATGTTGAAAATCATCAGAACGCTTGCCTTTGCATCTGAATCCTACCCGTCCATCCACAGGTACACCTTGGAGTCTAGCCATCGATCGTACAACAACTCATCTGCATATATCTATCCATCCATCTATGCATACATTAGTCCGACTATCCATCTACATCATACACTTATGCACCATTGAATACATCACAACTACACAGATACACCAAACATCATGCACAACAATCACCTGCACACACACACCGATCATATGTATGGCATGCACATACATGTGGCACATGCATGCGGCGCACATGAAATGCATGGTGCATGTGTACATTGGACCAGCCCACGTTGTAAACAAAAAGGAAAAAAAAAACGTGAAGAAAGAAAGTGCAAACGAAAGTAAGAAACATTTTTCTTACATTCATTTCACATGTGGAAAAAAAAAGTATAAATAAGTGGATTGTGGGTGTTATGAAAAACGTTAAGTAGAGTGCGTTGTTATGAGAGGTGATGTGAGGAAGTGAGGGGGGAGAGAGAGAGAGAGAGAGAGAGAGAGAGAGAGAGAGAGAGAGAAGTATTGCAAGACATTCACGTTGGAAAGAGAGGGAGAGAAAGAAGAGAGAAAAAGGAAGAAAGAAAAGAGGAGAGAGAACACGGAAGAGAGAGGAAGAAAATAAAAGAAAAAGAAAATACTTTTTACGGGAAAGGTGAGTTTTTCTCTCACTTGATACTTATATATATATATATATATAATTATTCATTTATTCAAATAATTAGATCTTACTTGCCCATCTTATATGTTATGTTGTTTGTTTAATATTTTATTATTTGTTTTAATCACTTACCATAGTTTTAATCATGTCATTTTAATCATTTGCTTGTCTTTATTTTAATTGACATGCCTCAATTTGACTTAAATATTCGCTTATTAGAAATCCTGCTTAGAAAAAAAAATTGTTTGGCTTTATATATATATAAAATATATATATTTTTGTAAAAATATTAAGTTTAAATTTTGGATTCTTAAATCAAATAGATTATATTGCATGTTTATTTATTTTTACTTTTATTTTTATTTTTTTATTTTTTTGTAGAACTTTAATCATGTATATGCAATTTACATTGATTAACAGTTTTGTTTTAAATTAAATGAATTGTGCACATCACGTATTATGAATTGATCAATAACAGTCGTTAAATGTTTTTAGAAATATTTGATTCATCCAATATTAAAGTCATGCATCATTGAAATAGTTATGAAACGCCAGAAAATAAGTGGGGCGATCAAGTCCTCTGGGTTGAAAATCCTTAAAGCGTAAACAGGTGGGGCAATTAAGACCCTTGGGTTGAAAGTCCCAGAAACCCAACTGGTACCTTTTGGAACCTTTGCCGTACCCTTTGAGTGAGTGAGCATGTTAGGATTGCAAAGGTTCCCACTGTCAAGTTCGGTAGGGTAATAGTCTAACGAGCTAACATACGAATGGGTCCCTCACCAAGTGCCCTTTGGATGGATGAGTATGTCATGCAAGAGGTTCTCATTGCCAGGCTAGGTGTTGTATTAGCACGGGTGTTGGCCAACTGGTGTAAACTAGCCCTGGTTTTAAAAGGAATAAACCGTACTTGTTATTATGGAGTATAACATATATTGATTCATTTCTTCATTTTTCTTTGAATTTACACTGAAAAAATCTTGTTTATTAATCTCCTCATCTGTTGCTTTACCTAAATAGATATTGTATCTTTTAGTGCATTTTATTTAAATTATATGAGGTTATTTTTTAAACCTGTGTTGAGATTACTCACTAGGCTTCGCAGCTTACCCTGTTAGGATTTTAAAATTTCAGGATCGGGATCTCATGGAGAAGCTTAAAGAGAATTGCCTTTATATTTAGATTTATTTTTCAGTTCTTTAACATTTTCTAAATAAGTTGTAATGAACATTAAGTATAGTATGATAGCATGATGATGACATGTGTTTGATGGAAATCTTGAATAGTCGGAACATGGACATTTTATTCTTCTTTAAATAAATGTTTGATTATTCAATTTTTGTATTTTTATATTTTATGAATGAGATCATTTTGTCAATATCTGTGTGGATTATGAAATGTAAATATACAAAACATAAGTCATACCTTTGAATAAGGAATCGGGGTCAAATATACCCAGGTATCGGATTTCGGGGCGTGACATCTTTCATGTCATATGTCATATTGGGCCCACTAACCACATACACAACATACCAAGAAAAAGCCCAATTATCCAGTTTATACATTGTAAAATAGGTCTCTCTAAGCGTGGTCCACTTGACTAGAGGTAGTGTGCAAGGCACACTGCCCAGTAGGCAATGGGCCTGCCCAATAGGCTCAAGGAAGGTTACCATTTTGGGTTTCTCATTCCTCAACAATTTCTCTTAGTGTCGAGCCCGCTTGGGCCTTGGGGTTGCATCATTTAGATGGGCCCAAGGCCACTTATATCTTAAGAGAACATTTAGATAACAAGATCTCTCCATTAAATATTTTACAAGTTATATAACACCCATTTACAAAACACGTTAGGTGGTCCTCATTACATGAAAGGTAAGGCCCATACAAGATAGCCCATACTAGATGGCCCACTTAAGATTTTTAGTCCAACAATATCTGAGAGTTATTTTTCAGAGTTTAGATGCGACATTAAATACTTTGGGAAGGTAGTGGACCATACTGACTTGGCCCCACATAAATTTTACGTCAAACAAGTTTTTGTGCAATGTTAGTTTCTGGCCATCTTCAATTTAGATTTATGATTATGTGGGAACCACATATGGTGAAAGGAGGGATCCATCTGGAAGCTCTATGTATGAGATTTAAAATGTATATGGCAAGCCTCATTGGTTGGGTGTATACAATTTACAGTGATGTCCCAAACATGGGTACTTGAAGGAAATGTGCAGGAAACAGTGCAAAATTAGTTTTGTCCCGATTTTGAGTATGTCCCAAGATCATAAGAGACCATCTTTCAGTGTACTGTCTAATGCCTTTGGTAGTACGATATATGTACTTAAAAAATTATAAACTGGGACCAACTGGTTGTGTACACATAATATTTGGTATAGGGCTAAACATATTTACTTTAATTTTCTGCACAACCATGTCTGGCCGCATTTTTGGATCCACTCCCTGATCACGTGGGATCTAATTTAGCTCGAGTAAAATATTATTTTTCTATTCATTAGCATAGTTTAAAGGTTCCAAGTGGTGGCATAATCACATCTTCAGCGTATGGTCTACTACAGAGGCCCAAAGTTGGTACAAAACACAAATAATCAGACAATTTTTAGCAATGGGGTCTATCACAACTTAGGGCCCAATTGCCAAACACTTGGGCATCATTCCTGACAAAAATGTGAGACATCCTAGCTCACTTATATAAGGATTAAACATCCCCCAAAGTAGGACACTTACCTATAGAGTGTGGGGCCCACTACAAGGTGTCAAAGAGGCCTACATGCAATGCAGTCAGGTACTTAAAAATATTCCAGAAAACAGAAAGTGCAAAAGAAATGAAATAGGTAAAATGGCAAGTGGGGCTCACACGCTAGCAAAGCATTTGTCTAGATTAAATAAACTATTAAAGTACATAAATCAAAAGTGGTCTCACTACCAAGTGGATCCATAATAAGAGGATGAATGTTGTGTTCAATATACATACAATATACAAGTAGCACATGAAATGTCTTGATAAAATATCTATGATCAGATTCTATGTTGGAAAATTTGAGCCAATGATGGTTTGGGAATACATCATTCAGGTTGTTTGTAGGTTTCCAACCATACAGAGTCTTGGATCCATCTGGACAATACAAAAAAATTTAAGGTTCGTCCTTACGGAAGTATCCTATCGGTCTAAAATTTCTTAAATTTTTATCATAAAAGAATATGACCATAGGGACCATGCATATGATTATCAACTATCTCAAGTAAGTTAAGAACAAATATAAAATACATCTGACCGTTGGAATCACGGATATGACTCACACAAAAATGGTCATAACAAGCCATCAAATATATTTTCGTATAAGGCCAAGATCTCAGCCGTTCGAACTCTGATTGAGGCTTCTTATATACTGTTGAAAAGTTACTTTAATTTTCTACGAATCCAACGAAACATATATTTTTAATACATTCATTAAAGGAATTAAAAATGGGTCCATTTTAGGAAATCAGAATCCTGCATGTGCTGCTGGACAGCAGCTAAGTAAACTTGATGCTACGTATTGTTGGACCGTTGGATGGGTACAAAATTTGTCCCAGAGTTAGCTCATATTGTGGTTAATATTATCACCAAGTTTCAACTTTGATCTTAGCATGGTCGGTTTTATATGATTTTTAGAACTTGCTATCCAGATACAAAAATAAGATTACATGTGAAGGGTGTGGGTATGATGTTCATCATGGTGGACCTTACTACATATGGGACACCTTGTTGACCACCATAGCCATAAAAACATGCACACAAGACCTCCACACCAATGGGGCCCACATATATTAAAAAAATAAAAAGAGAAGGAAAGAGGAGGATGCGGAGGATGGAAGGAGGAGTGTAGACTCACCTCAATGGATAGATGGTTGGATGATGATGTGTGGTCAACTCCCTCTTTGATTAATGGTGGGTGACACCTTGGCCCCACTCTCTCTCACTCTCTCTTAAAATCTCAGAATTTTCTAAGTATAAGAAGAGAATAAGTGCAAGAGAGCTCCTACTCTTATATAGAGAATTGGGGGTTGATGTGGCAAGTTTACAAAATATTATTGGTGCTAAAAGTGAGGTGGAATGTGATGTATGGTATGGGTAGTGGATGGATGAGGTGGATGGCGCTAAGCATGCATTGGCCAAAGTTGAAGAAATCTAGACGTGCATTGGCTATTGGATGGATAAGGGTTGTGAGTTGTAGGTGATGCATGGTGGATGATGAAGTGAATTTTTGCAATTGATTGTTTGAAGTGATGTGGCACAAATCAAGACATACATTGGATGCATGTATAAGATGAGGTGGACATGAGCCATGATTAGTTTCTAAGGCATGGGGAGAGGGTTAATGATGGGTTTTGGGATAAAATCCGTTTTTGTCTTATAGTGCTTGTCTTATATGTGCTAGCTTCTTATTTTGTCATGGAGTGATTATCTTATCTTGTGGTAATTTCCATGTTCTAAAAGTGGGTTTAGGCCCACATGAGCTCAAGTCCAATGGACTTACCATAATAAAGGTTGCTTGTGTTACTGGGTACATAATTTGGGTCTTACATTCGATGGGTCATATCTCACTAACGGAGAGTTGGATTGACACACGGTTTTCACCATTGCGACCGCAAAAAAGACATGGTCCACATGATAGAGGTCTCAATGTCATCTAGAACAAATGACTTGGGTGAGTTGTTGGGTGCACTAGGGTGTAATGTATGGTTTATCAATGGTGTGGATTAGGACACATGTGCATGAGGGGTGTTACAAAAGACTGAGATCCCACACATGAGCCTTCGTGGCTAGGTCACGAAAGGTCCTTATGTTGGCACTGGTGAGGCCAAATGTGATTCCAATCTCCATAGATTTTAAGCACATTTTTACTCGTTCTTTCTCCTCAGGTAATTGTCAACATGAAACTCCCAATGTCTTTCATCTATCTATGAACTTTTCTACATGTTCGCCTTTTGCTTGTCATACAGAAGCTAATTTTGTGATGCTAACATCACGATCTGATGAGAAGAAATTTGACATGAAAGTGTCTTACATTTGCTCCTAAGTTCATATCTATTCTGGAGTCAGGCTAGAATACCATCGAAACGCCTTTCCTATTAATGAAGAGTCAAACAGTCGTAGACAATATTGTAAGACGATAGAGAAATTTCCCATGGTCGTAATGAAGTGCATAAGGTGTTAGTCTGGTGACCCATCCCCATTGAATTTTTGGAAGTCAGGATACTTGAAATTGGCCGGAAATGGTATATCTTCTACTTCCCTTAGATATGGTGTTCTATGGCAAAATCTCACAATATTTTCACGTTCTCTTTCAATTCTAATAGCCTCTGCAACCACTTACCGTACTTCTTCTTGAGTTATTGCTCTTATTACTGGAGCGGATCCATGTGATCCAGCTCGTGGTGGTTGTGAGCCCTCAGGTTGTTGTTCACGTTCATTTTTGGCAGCCATCATTAGGGGGGCTACAATCTGAGCCGCGTTATGTGCCAGAGTGGTTAAAGCTTCTCGTATATTCCTATATTCTTCCATCAGTGTTCTCTGAGCTTGTGCTATCTCAGCTATGTGATCTTCTATAGTTGGTGGTGGGACTTAACCTGCTCCTATCAAATGTCACGCCTCGAAATTCGAGCACATAGTGTACACCCTCAGACCCGAGTTTCAAATCATAACTCGTACACAATGTGTACTAATTTCATTCCATTATACGATTATTCATTTACCTATTATATCTACCGTAGATCTAAGTTCCATCCACACTTAGCAATATCTCATAAATAAGAAATGACCATTTATTGCAATAATCAATCATAAACATAGATAAGGACCCTCCCATTCGGGGTCTTATGAAATAAAATAAATATGTCCAACAACTTGAAAAAATAGTAATTAACAATTTACAAAAAATCAAACATAATTAAAGTAAAAAAAAAAACACGGCTACTCTAAGGCAGTAACTTCTTCCTCTGTCAAGTAGGGCCACCTGTCCGTTAAATCCTCCTCTGACTCGGCCACGTATTCCAGTTTTTGAGCCACCGGCTCACCTCATTCACATCTGTATGATTTTTTCATCAATAAAAAGGATAAGTTGGCCAAGCCTAATGAGAATTCCCAACATGGTTCTTTACATCAAAGTATAATAGAATGCCAATAATCATACACAATATAAATTTTTTTTTTAAATGCAAATGCAATGCATTAATGCATCAAGTGAGAATCTGTCCACTTGCTTGAGCTGGAAACCCGTCAACCAGCATCTGTCCCTTAGCAGGCTTCTACCATTTGGTAAGCATAGGTAAGGCCCGCATCTACTCCTTGAGTAGGCTTCCACTAGTATAGTGGGCTTCTGGTAACAATTCTACCAGGATATACAATCCAGGGAGGTCCCCCAGGAATCCGGCACGTGTTGTGCATGCAATTGATAGATGCATCATGTAATCATGAATCATGTATTGCATAGGTTATTTCAATTATCATATTTAAATCAACATAGTTTAACACATTAATCAAATCATATCATTATTAATACAGAAATCATAATCCTTTAAATCAACTAAGAGTACATGACAATTAAATCATGTCAATTAAATCAAGCAATTAAATCAGCATAATAATACAACACATTAAACAATCTATCTATTTTAACTTGATGGATGGGAAACACGTCGGGATTACTCACCTTGATGTGGTGGAGATGATTTCGTGAACCAACAGTTTGAATTGAATTAGGACTTCCTAAAATCACATAAATAAGAATTTTCTTAAATCCTATGATTACACATAATGAATAAAATGTATGATTTATTATTTATTCAGATCAATATTGCCCATCCAATGGTCTGATTTGTCTAGAATTTAAGATTTTAATTTATTTTAATCTTAAAGAACTAATGAATAATGATGATTTAATCACATATTTCAAAATATGTCATATAATTCTCTGTGCCAAATTGTATCTTGCGCAGAGAATTATTCTTCCTCTTCTTTTTTTAATTTTGTTAGATTAAGGAAGAAAATTAATAGATATATGACCAGTATGGTCCATTAAGGTGTCGAATCAATCTGATTCTTAAAAATTATTATATAATAAATTCTTATAGCACTCATGAACAGTACGGATCATACTGATCGCTATCCATTATAATTAAAAAAAATCACATCTACACATTAGCCTTAAAGCTATGCACATCCCTTAAAATCTCACGTTTTATACTTTAGCAAGTTATACGCATACCTTTTTACATGAATTAATTAAACCTACACAATGGATGTTTGATTGATCCAATCCATCCAATGTGTATATCATGTTAAATTACATATTGCATAAATAAAATAAAAAAAAATAATATAAATTACTTACCTGAATAAGTGAATCCAAAGAAAATCCTCCTTCCCACTTTCCCTTCCGTATTTTTTTCTACGAGTTTTTCATTGTTTTTTCAGTTTTGATAGAACTCTTGCTCTCTTTTACGTTACTTTTTTAAGGAAGGTTGGATGGGAAACTATAAGATATGAGGAATTGTTGTATAATGAGAGATAAGAGGAAGGATGATAAGATCGGTGGATCTCTTTCCCACTTAAAGTTTAAAACTTAAAATTTATAATTTAAAATTTATTTAAAAAAATACGGGCGTTACATTCTACCTCCCTTAAAAAAAATTCGTCCTCAAAATTTACCTGAGGTCATTCCTCAAAGAGATGAGGATACTTCTTGTGAATTTCTACTTCTAATTCCCAAGATGCTTCATCCGCTTCATGATGTAACCATAAGATTTTGACCAATAGTATAGTTTTTGTATGTAAGACATGCTGCTTACGGTCTAAAATTCGAACCGGTTTCTCTATATAAGAAGTGCCTTCTTGTAACTCAAGATCTTGCCACTCAATAACATGGGAGGCATCTCGTTCATATTTTCACAACATCGATATATGAAAATGTAAACACCCCACCCCAGGCTATAATACTTGAGAAAGCTAAGACAAATCCAGGAACCATGAGCATATCCTAACCATAAACTCAACCTAAATCCTAAATTAGCCTAAGCCTAGCTAAAACCTTAATCCAAACTGTACCCGAACCCGAAACCCTAATCCAAACTATACCCAAACCTGAAACACTAGTCCAAGCCCTTAGAACCTCCCAAATCCAACCAGAAGCCTCAAGTCTAGGACCTATTCGAGCCAAGTCAACCCAGAAATACACCTGGATGAGCCAATGTCACGCCCCAAACCCGGGGACGGACAGCTTCCGTGATGCCCCGAATTCGGTACTCGACTTCCATACACCAAGTCCCGAGTTCGGCGCACCACAAGGAAGATTTTTAACTGAATTTTTTTTTTTTTTTATACATAGTAATACCTGAGCATGAAGATTCATGATCAAACTACCAAGCAACACTCTCCATCATAATTCCCGATGGTTATAAGTATAATGCTTTACAAAAGATACGTAACGTCAACATTGCCAAATCGAAGAATAGATGCAATGCATCGAGAAAGCTAAGTCTTCCAAGATACTCCAACCCTGAAAAAAATAGGAAATAGGAGGCTTAGGCAAAAAGCCTAGTGAGTACACACATGTGTGCAGTGTGTCCTACACGCAGGCAAGATAAATATGCTACAAGGAAATCATACCACAGCCACAACCATATTACATGCATCCGTAATCACATCATCATCATCATATTGTCATGCCAGAATTATACAATATCGGAAATACTGACAAGTCCATGAGTCATACAATATCAGAGTATGCAATATAAATCAGTATGTAAATGAGGAGTTATAAAGAGTCAAATATCAGATGTCGATGATGCGATGCAATATGTGGTGCGAATGAAATGACTGTGCTGGAGTGAAGTCGGGATGGTAGTACGTAGTATCGCAGACTATGGAGTCTATCACAAGGGACTTCTATCCAAAATAGTCTCATACCTAATTTGGATAGTCAGACTCAATGTGGTAAACTCCTGATCTCAGGTTAGTCGCGCGCCTCAACCGAAATCCTGGCTATTGCGAAGGTACACACAACAAATAGTTGTGCACTACCAGCCCGAGTGAATAGTGAATGAATGAATGAATGAGTATGCAACTCCTGCTCAATAAGTCCACATATCAGTACAGTTCATCTCTGGGATCATCACCGGGGTTTAGTACACTCCAAATGGCACGGTCTCTCTCCCAGCAGCACAGTCCAAGTGAGCGTAAGAAACCTCACTATCCGCCTGGCCAATAGTCTGCCAATACCTATCCGGCACGTCGATAGCGGACCCATTTACGAGCTGGTCAAACTCAGCCTAGTAATGCCCCCTACCCTCGGGCGGGTAAGGCCACACCCCCTCCCAACCGACCACGACACAGTGGGAGACGCGGCCTTCTGGTATTTGGCACTCAGGCGCTCATGTATCCACTCGGTCTCGACGTTGGGGCATCTCCTGGCCTCGGAGGTTTAGGGATTTTCACCCAGGGACATCTATGGCGCCTGTATGCTAGAACCAAATATTTCCAATGTCCCATCTGACCATCCACGATATGCCTGTGGAGGCTACGGCCCTGATATCGCTAGGGCACACAATGCAAGATGCATGAGTCATACAATACAGTCATGCATCAATCTTGCGCATACCGTGCACTCATGTGAGATAACCTCCGCCTATCAGGGAGTCTCATAACAATCAGTCCAACGACATATGCAATGGTCAACCACATCTCATAACAAACATGCAGATGATGCGTATGGGCATGTATGATAATGCTGTGCTGTCACATACTCATAATCAGTATCAATAACCGGCCTCAACAATCGGCTTCGACAATGTAGACATTTAACCAACATTGTCCTCAAGGAATGGCCCACATAAATATCAATACATACATCATGGTGAAATCACACCACATCGGTCCTTAGATACATCGCTTCGGGTCCCACACAAGGGCCGCACATTCATCGCATTGGGCCTCACTCATGGGCCACATATACATCACATTGGGCCGTATCATATGTGCACTATACATCGCAATGGGCCTTAGCTCATGGGCCATGAATACACCACATCAGGCTGCACGACCCATGGGCTTCAAATACTCAAGAGGTGAGCCCTACACATGGGCCTCAAATGCATCACAATGAGCCACAACCCATGGGCCTAAAATATATCTCAATGAGCCACGCCCATGAGTCTCAAATACATCACATTGGGCTTCGCCCATGGGCCTCGAATACATTGCAAGTGGCCTCAAATCTATTTCACAGGTAGACCACATACCTGGGCTTAATACACATCACTATGGGCCGAAAATACATCACAATGAGCTTCATCATATGGACCGAAAATATATCTCAATGGGCCTTGCCCATAGGCCACGAATACATGGCTACACCAATTATGATAAGTCTTATACTACAACCACTTCACACGTCACATAGATAATGACTCATATTCGGTGTCACCTAGTTAAGGGCCGAGAGCCACATTTCATCATACCATTTATAGTTTAAAGATCACATTGTATAAAAATCCAGGATCTTGATAGTATTAGCTTGGGTAATATAACCCTAAATCATATTTGGTTTAGTGTACAACTTGGTCATGTGTGATTCAAGTGGTGGTATCTATGTCGATAAGTACAAACCTACGTTGTTGAATGGTCATCAATGCCACTTGATTTCATAAGGTTAGGTGGCCTTATACGTACTTCATATTCACACAGTTAGATGACTATATATACTACATGTTCTCCACCATTGCCTATGATTAGGTGGCTATACATACATAAAATACCCACATGATCAATGGGCCAAACAGGTAATATCACACCCTCACACCACTAGAGTTTATATATTTGTTATAATTAAACATGTTTTTAAGAGTTTAAACACAAGTATCGTGATCCTATTACTTGGGGCCGCACTCTAACCAAAGTGTCAAGTGATCAAGGGATGTCCACAATCAGCCCATTTAAAGGATTAATCATCATTACTTTGAAAATTATAATACCAGTTCGTCATACATTCCACACATGGAAATTACAAACTCTTATCGAAGAGGCCCAATGGTTAGCCTAAACAAGGCTATCACTGATGGGCCCACATGGCGTTCACTCAAAATGGGCCTTAACATTCTTGGGCTCACATATCAATGGAATTCATAATAGGTCCTATGCAGTAAAGTCCATGGGGATTTCCCATGAGGTTGAGTTGTGTGTGACCCACCTACGACTTAGGTCTGCTTTGATTTTAGTCCAACTCCTAAAATGATATGAGGAAGTGGATGGTCTGCATGGATTAAATAGATACACCATGATGGCCTTAGGTTGGATTCAATAGTTAAGTCCTTATTCTCACAGCCTTGTATTGTGTGGTCCAATTCAGGTTGATTGACTGATCTTTGGGACAATGCCCTAGAGGGGATCCGGTACATGGGCTAGATGGGTTGAATATTTAATGCATCATCAGGATGACCCATAATAAAAAAATTTGTGATGAGAGTTCAATTTACATTATTTCATAATGAACGGCTATCTAATCATTGGATGGGCCTGAGTCTTGGTAACATACCATCAAAGGAGTTGATAAAATAAATAAACGATGAGGATCTTGAATATAAATCATGTCATAACCATGGTGGATTAAGTGGCATAACACCTATATCAAAGTGGGCCATACCACACACAAGTTGAGAGGGTTACCCTCTCTTAAATATTCATAATTATTTGTTAGGCCCACAGAGGTATGGTTCATAAATCCAGCCCATCCATTATGTGTGTCCCACTTGGTTGAGGGGTCAGACCAAGTTTCAGATACATCCACATTTCAGGTGGACCTAACACATGATTTTACATGCTCGAGCTTCGAGTTGTACGAATGGTTCAAGGAGATCAAAGTTACATGTGTGCTACAGTGATGTATTTATTATACCTACACCGTTCATCTATTTTTAGAGATCATTTTAGAAAATTATCCAAAAATGAATCATAACCAAAAATTATCTGGACCTCTCCTCAATTAGCAATTAGGATAATGATTTCACCGCTAAACCATTCATCGAGCCCACCATAACACTTATTTCCCACCCAATCTGTTCATAAGGTCACAAAGACCTGAATTAAGGGGAAAAACAAATTTCATACTGCTCCAAAATTTCTGACCCAAAAAGGGTTCCAATGGTTTACGTTCAATCCCTGCCACTTTTGTAGTGTGGCCCACTTGATAGTTAGATCTATCTTATTTTATTTTTTTATTTTTCTTCTCAAGCCTTAAGACAAACTTGCCAAATGGATGGACGGTTTGGATATAACACATACCTCATGATCGACCCATCCTTAGTCTTTTTTATAATTATTATTTATTATTAATATTTTTTTATGGTGTGGGCCACTTGAGCTACGTGTATGGCTGAAATTTGGAGGTGACCCATTTTTAAATGGGACCCATCAAATGCAGGTGTGATGTTCGTCATACATCAAGGTGGGGCCTATGGTGGGGCCCACCTCCTTCCCAGTGGAAGCGGCGGCAGCAGCTGGCCACCGCTGTTGAGAGTTTTTTTTTTTTTTTAAATATGGGGCCCACAACAGGACAATTCAGTCCATCTGTTGTGTGTGTCCCACTTGATGGAGGGGACAGTCCAAGTTTCAGATGCATCCAAATTTCAGGTGGGGCCCAGCAAGTGCTTTTACATGTTTTAGCCATGTCTGCACATTATTTTAGACGGTGTGGGCCACCTAAGTTCTTTGTACGGTTGATTTTTGGCATGACCCCTTTTTAAGAGGGGACCCATCAAATTCACGGTGCTGATTTCGACATACATCAAGGTAGGGCCTGTGGTGGGGCTCACTTCTTTCCAGCGTCAACGTCATTGCTGCAGCAACAGCGTCATTGCTGTTTGCAACTTCTTTTTTTTTTTTGTTTTTCATATTTAGGGCCCATAACAGGACGATCTAGTCCGTCTATTACGTGTGTCCCACTAAGTTAAGGGGTCATTCCAAGTTTCAAATACATCAAAATTTCAGGTGGGCCCCCCAGAAAGTACTTCTATATGTTTTAGCATGTTTTCACATGAGTTTGATGGTGTGGCCTACCAGAGAAATATATTGGCTTCATTTTTTTGGCTCAACGCCTAAAATGATCTGAAAAATTGAATGGACGGCGTGGATTTAATACATACATCATGGGTGGGGCCCGTTGGGGACCCACAGCCCCTGCTCCTTTAAATCAAATGAATGGGACGCTGCTACCAGCAAGCAGCGTCTCTCTCTCTTCTTCTTCTTCTTTTTTTATACACGTGTAGGTGTGTGTGAGTTTGGCCAGCTCAATGGGCCAATGGTTGGATGACTTGGATGCCATACAAACATTTTGGTGGGTCCTACTATCAGTGGGTCCCACATGAACTCTATAATAAATTGATTTTTATATGTTTTCTCCTATGCATCCACACCATTAATAGCATCATCATCATTATTGCAATTATCTTCACCATCAATCATACTATCTTCACCATCCACACCATTAATCACATCATCATTAACATCATCTCCACCATACATAAACACAACAAAAATAAAATAAGAATAAGTAGGGTGAGTGTACTCACCTTGATGAATTAGATGGATGGTTGAGATGTATGGAAGGGATGGAATTGATGGTTGAGATGGATGAAAGGTATAGGATTGATGGAGTTGATGGCCCACCAAGATCACTCCTCTCTCTCTCTCTCTCTCTCTCTCTCTCTCTCTCTCTCTCTTTTTATGGAAAAATTGTGAAATGCTAAGGGATGAAGGGGTATTTATAAAGAAATGGATAAAATTTTGGTTAAGTTAAGCTATTGTGATTAATATTAGTTTAGGATAGGATTATGGTACTTAATTCATGCTTTGCAATTAATGGTGGATTAAAGGAGCATGGGATGGCATGGTGTGGTGATGTCATGCATAGTATATGGCATGGAGAAAGGTTGACTTTTATGCACATGAGAGAGAAGAGGTATGGGTATGTGACATCACACACATGGGTAGAGATTCTCTCACCCATGTGTGGCATGTACATGTGTGCTTGACATGTGTTGTGCACATGTGTGGAATAAAATACATGGTGCCATGCGCACATGATACACTTATTATTCTTCACGGCGTATCTCACTAACGGAGTATCATACCGACACACGGGTGGTACCTCCACGATCGCGGCGATGGGGCGATCGATATGAGATAGGTTTCAAGGTCTTGGGGTTCCGGTCAGTTGGGTGTGTACTATGAATGATCAATCCATGTCTAGCTAAGGGCTTCAATCATTATAAGCATGGAAAATAGTATCGAATGGACCAGGTGTTACAGCCAAAAATTTGAAAAAGGGACGGCCAGACAAACTGGCACGCCGCACGTGCGGAGCCGGCCTGAGCCCAGCCCGGGTGGTAGTTAGACTACCGCTGGAAGTAGTTTGACTACCACTAGCAGTACTCCGAGTACCACTGCTCACCAAACGGTGTGTCCTCCGAGCAACAGCTGTCCACTATCCCTAAAGTTAACTTTCTCCTGGATTTACCCCCCAAACCTTCACTATTTACCATTTTACTAGCCTCAAGAGCCAATGGGAGCGGGCCACGTGGCACTCCTCTCTCCTTAGCCTATTACAAGCCTCCATTTCATCATTTTAACCCTTACCTATCCCCTATTTACCATAGAGCCATTGGAGAAGGCTATAAATAGCCTTCTCCTCTTCTCATTTCCAACACACCCAAGCATCCACTTCTCATTTCAAAAGCTAAGTGAGAGAGAAAGGGAGAGAGGGAGGAAGAGCGTGAGAGTGAGGAGGAGCTCTGAAGCCTCCAAGTCTAAATTTTTTCAGCTATCCCCTTAGCCCCCTCCCTACCTTCCAACCATATTAATCCCCAAGTTTATTCCAGAGTGATCATGGCTCAATTCTATTCTTAGCCTACTTAAGATCAAGCCAAAGATCCATTCGTATATAAGCATTCATCATGACATCTATTTCCTTCTCAACCTCCCTACTCCTCTAGATCTCTAGTGAACATATGCTCTGTGACTTGTCGTACCTCGGATCCTTTCACATAAGAAATTCTTAGTGATCTAGTCCACTTTTCCTTACCTTTTTGCATAAGCATCATCACATTCTCCTTCTAGACACGTAGTTGGACGTATGCTCTATGGCTTGCCGAAATCTGGGATCTTGCCAAATCAGAAATCCATGTGTGCCTAATCCTACCTCGACCGCATCATTCATCCCTTGAGATTTTCATACCACACAAAGTAGAGACCGTATGTTTGTACGGGCAAAGAAGGTGCCTAACACCTTCCCTCTTTGTAACCAATGTCTCTTATCCAAAATCCCGAATCGTAGACCAAGAGTCAATCTAAGGTAAGAGAGTCTTCGGATCCCTCAAACCTTACATATTCTACAGTTCTATCCGACGTGGGATTCGGAGATAATTTGGCTAGTGACGACTCCAACATCCACATATCAGCTTAATCACACCACCACAAAACCATAACATACAAATCAGCGTGAGCGCCAATTTTCAGTGTCTAAAGAATGGCGACTCCACTGGGGAACTGTTAGTTCTCACTAGCTGCGACCCGACTCAAAAACATGTGAGATTTTAATCTCAAGGGACATCACCACTGCATTCACAAAAAAATCTTTGGCTTATACTTTCTTAGGCACAGATCAGAACCATGACCACCCAATCCCGCGCAGCTATGACCTCTCAAGCTACCCATGAAGAAGAGTCGGCAGCTCAACCAGCTCCCAAAACATCAGCACCCGCAGCTACACCAACACCCACGCTGCTACCAGTAGCTCCAACAGACCCACAGGCCAATACAACCACACAAGAGCTACTACTTCGAACGACGTAAGATTTACTATTTCACCTAGTGCCAAGTGTCATACCGAATACAAAGGCAACCCAGCCTAGTATACAGAACAGTTCACTCCCTCAAACCCCTTTTGCCTTCTCCCTCATTCCTCCAGCAAATCTCGTGCTCTCTCTCCCAGAAGAGTTAGCACAAGATCTACAGCAACCAGCAAATGGGAGCAACCCTCCCGCAACTCTCTACTCAGTACATCACAACAATTAGGTTACAACACAAGTTCCCCCTAACGGGAATCACAAACAAGAACTGGCGGATGCCCATGAAGGGGGTCAGTTTCGAGTCCAACTCACTCCCCCTAACGGGAGTAACATTTCGAGATTAGCAGATACCCCAGGCGGGAGCCATTTCCAAACATCACACCCTCCTCCGAAAGGGAGTGGCGTTCAATTCCAGCTACCTCCCACCACCGGGAGTCCACCGTCTTTCCAACAACCTCCTATTCTCGATCTATACGAGGAGGAAGCAGCACATGCCCTACAGCAAGGGGCAAGGTATCTGCAGCAAGGTAAGTCAGAAATGGAGGAATTACGAGAGCAGTTGCAAATGGTGCAAAATCAGCTCCAAAGGCAGCAAGGAGTGGATCACCCATCCACCAAGTTCAGGGATCTCTGTCCCTTCCCAGATGCCCGGGTCCCTCCAAACTTCAAGGTACCCAAATTTAAAAGGTATAACGGTAGCAGGTGCCCCACAGCACATCTGAAAGCATTTTGTGGGGAACTCAATGCGATAGCAGGGAACGATGGAGCCTTGATACGACTCTTCCAGAAGTCCCTTAAAGGTGACGATTTGGATTGGTACACGTCACTGGACAGCCATCAAATCAGAACTTGGGAAAGACTCTCCCAAGCATTCATTGACAGATTCTCATATAGCCTGAACATGGCTCCGAGAAGGGCAGATCTAGCTACCTTGAGACAAAAAAGTGATGACTCATTGTCAGCATACCTTGGGCGATGGCGGGCCATGGAAGCCCGAATGAGAAAATCTATCGATGACAAAGAACAGTTATCCATGATTGTACATTTAGCAAACCCCAGCATTTCAGGATATCTAATCTCGTACCCCTATGTAAACTTCTCTCAGCTCATCCAAGCTGGAGAACAAGTGGAAGTTGTGATTAGAGCCGGAACCATTTACCCATGGCCACACTAGACCCCCACAATAAAAAAAAAAAAAAAGCAAAGTCGAAGGGAAACCTGTTGGATATGGGAATGGGAACAGCACTGCTCCTACGCAACGCACTACGGAGGTTAACAATATCATCGCCAACACTCAAGGCATTCAGTATGCTCCACAACCGGAGCGACAGCAAGACAAGCAATACCAACCACAATTAAATAGACAGTACCAACCACAACAAGCCCAACAGGGATATCAGGCACAGTTGTCTCAACAACAATAGCAACAGTCTAGGGGGAATGTGCAAGGCCCCTACAAACAGGCAATATTAGGTACGAAGTTCACCCCACTAGCATAAACATATAGTCAGGTTCTGACAATGTTAATGCAAAACTTTTGACACCACTCCAGCCTCGACTTCCACCTAACCCCTTGCCACCAGGTTACAATGAAAATCAGTATTGAGCATATCACCAAGCTCCTAGCCACCTCACAGACCGCTGTTTCACTTTTAAACATGCGGTCCAAGATTTAATTGAGAGCCAGAAGATCGCTATCACCCCACAAGCTAGCAACATGGCTTAAGCCAACATCCTCCAAATTCCCCTATCGTCGCATCAAGCAGGACCCAGCATATCTAGCACTTCTACTATCAATCATATTGAGGAAGGGTGTCACGGGTACTTCTCTCCGCATCATTCCATACAAGCAATCATGTCCGGCACAGCAAACCAAACATGGGGACATCGACAGGCGTCACCGCCTGAGTCACGGGTATTCTTCGAAACAGCACTAACAACTCAACCTCTCATTTTCCATGAAGTACACCAACAACTCAGGTATTCTTCGAAGCAGCACCTACAGTGCAACCTCTCATCTATCTCGAGGCAGCGCCCAACAGGTCTCGGCCTCTCATCTCTCAAGGGGGACCCCTAGCACTCCCTAAGTCACATCCTCAATATCACGCTCCCCAAGGGGCACTTTCAGCCCCAACCTCAGCAAATCCAAACAAGTTGGATTCTGAACCCCCCACTATAAGACCCCTAGCCCAACCCGTATCATTCCATAGGCTTCCACGGTCCTCCCGGTCGAATTTCGGTGACCAGCGATCTGTAACTGGCATTAACGCGTAACCCTAAGTCATATCCCGTATTCTAGAGTCGGCTCGACCCAAGACTTGTATCATTGTGACCGTACCGTCGCCGCGGTTCCAATGCCTTGTATTATGTGCCGAGGCGATACCCAGGCCGGGAGATGTGGACCCACGTTCAGTTCGAGAAAAATGCCGCGCATTACAAATCTCAGGAGAATCCATCACATCAATCACCTCACTTGTCAAAACTACACCCATCACTCAACCCATTACTCTTCCCATTCCCAAGTACAAAAAGTAACCCTAAAAAGTCAACTTTCCCATCACCTCACCATCCCTCTCTCCCATCACTCTCTCTCTCACTTCACTTTATTCCAAGCAACCCATGAGAGCCAACGTCCAAGCTCTCCACGAGAGAACTAGTGTGGTCCACCTTCCTACCTCCCATCTCAACCATCCAATGATCATCTCCGCTGTTGAAATGCATCCCTCGGAGCTCTAGGATGCGTTGATGAAAGAAGAGGTCCAAGAAGATCAAAGGTGGGTGATTTTTACATGATTTTGATGATTAGAGGGCCCACTCATGGTGGGACCCACTTGATGTATGCATTGTATAGATGGACCCATAGTGGCGGGGTCCCTCCCATCTCCACTGTCTCTTTCCCTCTCTCTTTCTCTCTCTCTCTCCCTCACACTCTTGATGACCGTGTGGCCCACCTGATGCATGTGACTTTATCCACGCAGTCCATTGATGTGGACCCCACCGTTCATGTGGGTGGTACGTGCATTGTCTAGCAGCAAATCGCTGCTGGACATGGATTGTTGGACATGGGAAAAACACAAATATTAGCCTCCTCCGAAGCATGTGGTGGACCCACCTTAGTTATATGTGGTCCATACACATGGGACCCACCTTCCATCCCAATTGTCCATTCGTTTCAATGGTGCGTCCCCACCATATGAAGTGGGTTTCATCCACGTTGTATATTCCTTGCCACCGCAGCAGCTACTGCTGTTGACGTCAGTGGACGGGTGGGGCCCACCTATGACGTTTATGATATCCAAGCCACCCATTTGGTGGGGCCCATCTGCTGACTGACGTCAGCAGGTTATACAGGTCCCACGTGATGTATGCGTTACATTCAAACCGTCCATCCATAGGCACCTTCAAATCTCAGGTGAAGCATGACAGCACTAGCACCTAGATGTTGTTGCTTATTATAATATAATATAATATATGTTTATATATATCTAGTGGGCCCCACCCAGATGTATGTATCAAATCCACACCGTCCCTCCATTTCTCTAGATAATTTTAGGGCCTGATGCCAAAAAGGAGGCCGATCCAGATCTCCGCTTGGCCACACCACCGGAAGCAGTGGAGACATTAATGTCCACCGTTGAAACTTTTTCAGGGCCCATCTTGATGTTTATTTTCCATCTAATTTGTTCACAAGGTAACGCAAACTTGCATGTAGGGAAATACAAATGACAGCTTGATCCCTACTCCTGTGGGCCCCACTATCATTAATCATTGGAGATTGAACGATTATAAATGGCTGGGAACTCACCTTGATGTATATATTATATATTATATATATTCTCCACCATCCAGCAGCTAGACGGTGGAGCCTGCCTTGATTAGCGTGGAATCCACACCGTCCACGTGGATTTTAGGGCTTACCCCACTTGATGTATATGTTATCTCCGCCGTCCATTGTCTGGAAGATGGGGCCCACCCTGCACGTGTGATACGTGTAGGGTGTGGGGCCTACCATGTAGGGTGTGGGGCCTACCATGATACGTGTTGCATTCATCCCGTCCATTACGGATTGGGTAGGTGTACGTCCTACCAGCAGCACCACGCTACTGTACTGGAGCGCAGAGCCCCATCATGAGGTATGTATTATATTTCGTCCATCCCTCAGCAGTTCGTGGGCCCACCCCACACGTGTGATACGTGTGGGTGGGACCCGCCCCGATGTATTTATTCTGCCCCACACCATCCATCTGTACAGTACAGGTGTGGGGGTGCACAGTGATGTATGGGTCTAATCCCCATTGTCCATCCATTAGAGGACGTGGGCCACACCACGATGTATGTGTTTCTCCATCCATCCATCTATTTTGGGACAAGGGGCCTATCTCACACGTATGGGTAGGTAGACCGCACCTTGATTTATGTATTCTGTCCCCACACCGTCGGTTTGGACGGTACTGCTATGGGACGCACCGTGATGTATGGATTTAATCCACACAGTAAGCAGGTTATGTGGGACCTACCTTGATGCATGTATTGTATCCACTCCATCCATCTGTGTTGGACAATGTCTGGACAGTGCTGATAATGTTTGGACAATGTTGTACAATGTTTGGATGGTGCTGATTCACCTGGACAAAGGTTGGACAGTGCTGATCATCATTAGTGGGCCAGGTGACCCAAGGAACGATAGTGTACAGAGATACACATGTTACACCTACCACCATTGAAATGGTTTTTGGTGTGGTCCAAGGTGCGGCCCATCCATGAAGCCCATCAGGATGTATTTTTGACCCATGTGCAGGGCCCACCTATTGTGTATTTGAAGTACATGGGTTGTGGCCCATTGTGATGTATTTGAGCCCATGAACGAGGCCTAATGTGATGTATTCAAGGCTATGATGTATTCAAGGCCATGGGCCCACTATATGTTTAACCCTATGTGGGCCACTCCTTGGGAGCAATATTGGTTGAATGTCCACATTGATGGGCAATGATGGTTGGATGTCCACATTGTGACCTTCCCTTAGGCCTTTTTAGGCCCATTCTCACCTATTGTCATGGCCGATTGCTGATTAGTGATTGAGGTCGATTATCATGACCAATTGCTGATTAGCGATCGAGGCCGATCATCATGACCGATTACCGATTCCTATTGACGTGACCGATTTACAAATTTTGATTATCAATCGATTTTGATTGTCGTGACCGATTGCTGATTCCGATTGACGCGACTGATTTACCGATTCTGATTATCGATCGATTCCGATTGTCGTGACCGATTACCGATTCCTATTGATGTGACCAATTTGCCGATTCTGATTATCGATCGATTCAGATTGTCGTGACCAATTGTCGATTTCGATTGATGTGACCGATTTGCCGATTCCGATTATCGATCGATTTCGATTGTCGTGATCGATTACTGATTCTTATTGATGTGACCGATTTACCAATTCTGATTATCGATCGATTTTGATTGTCGTGACCGATTGCCGATTCTGATTAACGTGACCGATTTGTCGATTCTGATTATTGATTGATTCTGATTGTCGTGACTGATTGCTAATTCCAATTTGCCGATTCTGACTATCGATCGATTCTGATTGACATGACCGATTGCAGATTCTGATTGACGTGACTGATTTGCCGATTATGATTATCGACTGATTCTGATTATCATAACTGATTGTCGATTCCGATTGACGTGACTGATTTACCGATTCTGATTATCGATTGATCCTGATGTCATGGCCGATTGCCGATTATCGATTTCAATTATCAAGGTCGAGGCTGATTCCGACTGCCGATTACCGATTTTGATTATCGAGGCCGACTCCGATTGTTAAGGCCAGATGTCGAAGCCAATTGTCGAGGCCCATTGTGATGTATATGCAGCCCGTATTTTAGGCCCATTCTGATGAGTATTTGGCCTCGGCTTGATGCATTTGAGGCCTATGTAAGTTATGTGAGACCTATGTGATGAGGCCCATTCCGGTGCATTTGAGGGCCAGGTGATGGAGCTCATTGTGATGTATGTTAGGCTTATGTGAAAGGCCCATCGTGATGTCTATTAAGCTCTTGAGTGAGGCCCATAGTGTTGTATATTTGACCCTTATGTGAGGTCATCGGTCCACTATATGTTAGGATCTATGAGGGCCATTCCTCGGGGGCAATGTTGGTTAAATGTCCACATTGTCGAGGTCGATTGTCGATGCCGGTTATTGATACTGATTATGAGTATGTGACAGCATAGCATCATGATACATGACCATACGCATCATCTGCATGTTTGTTATGAGATGTGGTTAATCATTTCATATGTCATTGAGCATGTTGTTATGAGACTCCCTGATAGGCGAAGGTTATCTCACATGAGCACACGGTATGCGCAGGATTGATGCATGACTGGATTGTATGACTCATGCATCTTGCATTATAATTACTGTAAGCCCTAACGACATCAGGATCATAGCCTCCACAGGCATATCGTAGATGGCCAGATTGACACCAAAAATTTGTTCTAGCATCGGACTGCCATAGATGGCCCTGGGTAAAAATCTCTAAACCCTCTTGGTACCAGAGGACACCCTAACGTCGAGACCGAGTGGATATATGAGCGCCCGAGTGCCGAATACCATGAGGTCGTGTCTCCCATTGTACCGTGGTTGGTTGGGAGGGAGTGTGGCCTTACCCGCCCGAGGGTAGGGGGCATATCTAAGGAGTCTAACCAGCATGTAAATGGGTCCGCTATCGATGTGCCGGATAGGTATTGGCAGACTATTGGCTAGGCGGATAGTGAGGTTTCTTACGCTGACTTGGACTGTGCTGTTGGGAGAGAGACAGTGCCATTTGGAGTGTACTAAACCCCGGTAATGATCTCAGAGGGGAACCGTACTGATATGTGGACTTATTAAGTAGGAGTTGCATACTCATTCATTCATTCATTCACTATCCACTTAGGCTGGTAGTGTGCAACTATTTTTTATGTGTACCTTCGCAATGGCCAGGATTTTGATTGGGGCGTGCGACTAACCTGAGATCAGGAGTTTACCACATCGAGTCTGACTATCCAAATTTAGGTATGGGACTAGTTTGGATAGAAGTCCCTTGTGATGGACCCCATAGCCTGTGATACTACGTACTATCATCCCGACTTCACACTCCAGCATGGTCATTCCATTCGCACCGCATATTGCATTATATCCACGGTATATGGCATTTTAGGTTACCGTGTTTCTACATTTATATGGTCTAGATATAGCTAACATTATTCGTGAACTCATCAGAAATTGCATATTGCATTGCATCCTCGGCATCTGATATTTAGCTCTTTATGACTCCTCATTTCCATACTTGTTCTATATTGCGTATTTTGATATTAATTGACTCATGGACTTGTCCGAATTTTTGCTTACTCTGTTATCATATGATTCATGATCTTCTTAGTATTTCTGTTTATTCCGATATTGTATGATTTATGGATTACCAGTATTTTTGGTATTGTATGATGACGGTATTGTATTGAATACTTAGCACTTACCTTGTGCATACACTTTCACCACCCTCTAAGCTTTCTATAAGCTTATGCACGATAGATGCGTGCAGGTGGCATTAGGTTACAGCAGCGTTAAGCTTGGAGCGTACAGCTGTCTTTTGGAGCTTTGATTTCGATATATGTATTTCCCTTTGAACATTGTACTCAAATGATTATATTAGTGGATATGTAATGATGATGTTGCTTTATGTTTTGGGTATATTTGTGGTTATGCTTCTTATGAAATAAATGTATGTTGGAAAATCCTCTTTGTAGAAATCGTAGGATCGGAACCTAGTGTATGGACGCTAAGAGCGGAGAATTGGGTACTACGGAGGCTATCGATAACGGGTTCGGTGATCGAGATTCCTGTGAATCCGATTTCTGGGTTTGGGGCGTGACACCCACTCTCCCAATAGGCCTCCCTGATCTAACTTCGCTAACCTTGCAAGGGGCACCCTCAGTTCAAACACCAAGTTTCCTAATGCCTCACCAACTGGCACACGCCTAGAGGACCCCTTCCACACCTCAAAAGGGAGAAGAAAATTCCTTTCCCAAAACCGATCAAGAGGTAGTAGCACCTCAAGAGAAATCATCAAGCCCATCACAAATAGTTCCGGCTATAATCTCTCAGCCTCAAGAACCACTAATATACCTGGAAGGAAGAATGGTTCCCTCTTACAACTCAAAAGCGGTCCCATGGCATTATCCTAAATGCGCAGAAGTAGGAAACAACAGGAGGTATTTCAGGAAAGATAACCAAAACTCGAAAGAAACCCGATGAGCCTTGTCGGGAGCTACCCATAAAACCGATGCTGCATATGGCATAGCAGCCCAACTCAAATCCATTCCCGCACAAATATCCATCTAGGAACTCTTATGTATGTCAAGATCGCATCGATAAATCTTTGCAAAAACATTGAATGATGCACATATCTTCCCTGATGTACCTCCTGAAATGGTGGCAAGTATGATCGGACAACTCCTCGCACCATGAGCCATCACTTTCTCCAATGAGGAGTTGCCACCCGAAGGTCGCAAACACGGGCGCTCATTAAATATAGTTGTCCATTACGAGAATTTTAAAATTCCACTTGTACTCATAGACAACGTATCAAGCCTTAACGTTTTCCCTTTGAGGATTGTTGAACGATTGGGGATAGAACCGTCCTCTTTCAGGCCCAGCACCATGAGTGTCAGAGCCTTCGATAACTCCGGAAGGCAAGTTGAGACAGAAATCGACATTGAGTTGCAAATCAAACCAAACATGACCCTTGTCACATTTCAGGTCATCGACATTCCTGCCTCATTTAACCTTCTGTTGGGGCAACTATGGCGAGCCATCCCATCTACCCTCCATTAAATGGTTAAATTCCCTTCAGGAAATCGAATCATCTCAGTACTGGCCAAGCCATAAACCATCCTACCGGTGACAGTCAATATCCTAGAAACTAACATTCTAGTGATTGACGTTCAGCACGCCGAGGGTGACATATCGTATCACAGTTTTGAGTTCGAAATTGTGAACTCAATCGCCAATCCTTGCCCCCTTGCTGCTGAATATGTTATACCCCCGGCCGAGCGACTAATTTTCAACTACCGATTTGAATTCCATGAGAAAGGTGTGGTAGTAAAGCCAGCATGTGCTAATGTGCAAAGAGAAGGACTAGGATATCAACCGACACTAGAAGATCGGGCAGTAAGATCAAAAAAGAGGAAACCGTTCAAATGCTCACCCATCGAGTTTGTTAAGGCCAGAATAGTCTGCAGTGACACGATGACTTCTCTAGAGGATCACCTCCAACGGCTCAAACTCACAGAACATTACAACCAGGAATCCATTTGGCCGCCCATACGATGGGACAAGATCCTCAAGACATCAAAAGCACATTCAATGCCAGTGGCAAAACCCCCGGACCCATCACATGAAGCTAGGGGCATGGAAACAGGACCACCCTTAAAGGACCTAAGACCAAAGGTGCTCCTTACAAAAGATACAGGCAAGAATGGGGAGACACCCATCTCCACCCACAGTCAAGGGGACACAGCCCCGCCACCAGCTCAGCAGCACGAGGGCCAGAAGCAGCCCATCCATTGGATCGATAAAGGGAAGTGGCCTTCCCTTGACTGGACAGACATCAAGATCCCACTGCAAGGTGAATCTGAGGAGCCCGAAGAGCTTCAGCTCCTGAGCGAAGAGATCGAATCAGACTCCGACTCTGAGCCCAATCCAGCTGACATCATGGTCATCGAGACAGGTGACTCACGGGAACATATAGAACCAAACAGCAGGATCGAAAGGGGGGAAAACCCAAGCTGGTTAGCCATCCCCCTGATGATTGAATCAGCCAGTAGGCCATCCATGGATACCAGCCCCAAAAAAATGGCAATGTAAATAGTAGTTGGTACCCTGAACTAGGACAAGACCAATCATGGTTCACAACACCGTCCTGTTCGGGATCCCTTGGCAACACAAAAAAATCAAAAAAATTTCAAAACACAAAAACATCCCATATTCCAAAAAACACAAAAAAAAAAAAAAAATCAGATATTCCTCAAAATCATAAAACATCAGAAATTTCTCAAAATGCAAATACAATAATAAAATTTTCAAAAATCACCATGTGGCAGACGACTTCGAAGTTGTAAATTTAGGATCAGCGGAACTCCCCAGAGAAGTGCGCATCAAAAAATCGTTGTCCCCATAATACAAGCAGAGGATGATGGAGTTTCTGAAACCAAGATTGTCCAACTTTGCTTTCTCTTATGAAGACATGCCAAGGCTCGATGAAGACTTGGTAGTACACCATCTACCAACAAAGCCAGACATGAAGCTTGTCAAGCAAAAGTTGCGAAGAATGAAACCAGAATGGGCCCTAAAAATTCGTGATGAAGTCATCAAGCAATACAATACGGGATTCTTAGTAGTTTCTAACTATCCATATTGGCTCGTAAACATCATACCAGTTCCTAAGAAGGAGGGCAAGTCAGAATGTGCATCGACTTTAGGGACCTCAATAAAGCAAGCCCTAAAGACGACTTCCCTCTGCCTCATATCAACACACTGGTAGATAATACTGCAGGACACACGATCTTCTCCTTCATGGATGGCTTCTCAGGCTACAATCAAATCAAAATGGCCATCGAAGATTGAGAGAAGACTTCCTTCATCACACCATGGAGAACTTTCTACTATAAGGTCATGCCCTTTGGGCTGAAGAACGCAGGAGCTACGTATCAGCGAGCCATGACTACCTTGTTCCACGATATGATAAACAAGGAAATGGAGGTCTATGTAGACGATATGATTGTCAAGTCTCACATGATTGAAAGGCATTTCGAAGACCTCAGGAAGCTCTTCGACATGCTAGGAAAGTTCAAGCTCCATCTCAACCCGTAAAAATGTGTCTTCGGTGCAACCGGAGGCAAGCTGTTGGGCTTCATTGTAAGTGAAAATGGCATCCGGGTAGACAAGACTAAGACTAAGGCAATCATCAAAATGTCACCACCCAAGACTGAAAAAGAAATTCGGGGCTTCCTCGGGCGAATCCAGTATATCAGCCGATTCATCGCACAACTCACTCCGATCTGTGAGCCCCTATTCAAGCTACTATAGAAGAACTCTCCAAAGGAATGGAATGACGATTGTCAGGCGGCCTTCGACAGGATCAAAAAGTATTTGTTAAACCCTCCAATGCTCATGCCACCTACTCCAGGTAGGCCACTGCTGCTATATATCTCCGTCGCGGCAGAAGCAATCAGATGCGTTCTGGGCCAACATGACGATACGGGAAGAAAGGAGCAACTGATCTACTATCTAAGCCGACGGTTCACAAGCTACGAAGCCAAATACTCCAGCTTAGAAAAGACGTGCCTCGCCCTAGTCTAGGTAACACAACGTCTACAACAATATATGATCGCGCATCCAATCCTTCTGCTTGCTCGCATGGACCCGTTGAAGTACTTGTTCGAAAAACCAGCGCTAACGGGTAGGATCGAAAGATGACAGCTACTACTTTCAAAGTTTAACATCACTTATGTCACTCAGAAGGCAATCAAGGAGCAAGCACTGGTCGATCACCTAGCAGCAGACTCTCTGCCTGATTATCAACCACTGAAGACCTTCTTCCCGGACGAGGACATCCTCCTAATTGAAGAAGAAGAAGAGAGAAAGGCAGGAGAGTGGACACTCATCTTTGATGGAGCCGCAAACTTAAAAGGGAGTGGAATAGGCGCCATACTCTACTCTCCCGAGGACATCCCAATTCCCATATACAGGAGGCTAGTATTCCAATGCACTAACAACGTAGCTGAGTATGAAGCATGTATTGCTGGTCTAAGAGAAGCTATAATCATCAACGTGAAAAAGCTACGGGTCTTTGGAGACTCGTAACTCATCGCCAATCAGACAAACGGTGACTGGAAGACCAAAGATGAGAAGTTGATCCTATACCACTTCTATCTGGAGAATCTAATCGAAGAGTTCGAGGAGATCACATTCTCTTACATGCCCCGAGTCAAGAACCAATTTGCAGACGCTCTGGCTACCCTCGCCTCAATGATAGAGATCTCAAAAGGAGTTGCTGAATGGGAACTCACCGTCGAACTCCAAGAGGAACCTGCATTCTGCCTACAGATTGACGAAGCTGAACATCCTCAAATGATTGGTCGTAGTACACAGACATAAAGGAATATCTCAAACATCAGAAGTACCCGAAAGGCGTAACACCAGTTGATTGTCGCACCATTCAATGGCTAGCAGCACAGTTCGTGATCGCTGGGGGCATCCTTTATAAACGATCTTTCAACCAAGTCCTTCTCCACTGTGTGGATGAAAAAAAAGCAGCACAGATCATGTCAGAAATCCATGAAGGACTATGCGGCCCACACATGAATGGACACATGATGGCAAAGAAGATCCTACGACTCAACAACTATTGGCTTACGATGGAGACAGATTGCTACAGACACGTCAGGAAATGCTTCAAGTGTCAGGAGCATGCAAACCAGATCCAAGTGCTTGCTTCCGAACTCTACAACTTGACGGCACCATGGCCTTTTTCTGTATGGGGACTTGACATCATTGGCAAAATCAACACCAAAGCTTCAAACGGGCATGAGTACATCCTAGTGGTAGTAGATTACTTCACCAAATGGATAGAGGCAGCATCATATACCTCCATCGCAGCATCTCATGTGGTCAAGTTTATGAAGAACAACATCATTAGGCATTATGAGGTCCCTCAGGCCATTATCACGGACAACGGAACTTCGTTCATCAATAAAAGGATGGGCGACTTCCTCGACAAGTTCAAGATTCAACGTCATCGGTCAAGCCCCTACCGTCGTCAAATGAATGTTGAGGTCGAAGCCACAAACAAGACCATCATTCGCATACTAGAGAAAATGGTGAAAACATATCGCGATTGGTCAGAGATGCTTCCTTACGCACTCTGGGCCTATAGGGCGTTTGTACGGTCTGCTACAGGCACAACTCCATATGAACTCATATACGGAATGGAAACAGTCCTGCCAGTCGAAATCGAAATCCCATCACTCCGGATACTACTGGAAAGCAAAATCGAGGAAGGCGAGTAGAAACAAGCAAGGTATGATCAACTGCACCTAGCAGACGAAAAGCGCATGCAAGCGCTAAACCACTCGCAATGCTACCAAAGAAGGATTGCACGAGCCTACAACAAAAGGGTCTGCAAGAGAAGTTTCAAAGTTGGCGACATGGTCATGAAGCGCATCCTACCAGCACACTTGCCAGATCCCAGAGGAAAATTTAAACCCTCGTGGGATGGACCATTGATCATTCGGGAGGTACTCCCAAGAGGTGCTCTTCGGCTCACCAGTCTAAGAGGAAAAGATCTTCCTGAGCCCATCAATGCCGACAACGTAAAAATCTACCATGGGTAACCATACCCAACCTTGTCAATGATTACAATCGCAAAGCTGTATCCATTATTTTCCCGTCAAAAACAAAAATATATATATATCCGCCACCTCTCCCATCGAAAATACTCGTCATTTCTCCCATAAAAAAAGGGAGAAAACAAAAGCACAAAAAAGAAAGAGAGAAAACAAAAACAACCAAAAAAAGGGGGGAAGGAGGGAAGCAAAAAGAAAAAGAAAAAGAAGAAAAGACAGGAAATCTCAAAAAGGAAGACCCAGAAAGAGAAGAAAATAAGTCTATCCCACATCCTCAAACAATCCCACCGAAAGTAGCTTACGATTGTAATCAAAAGACAAGGATAGGAAGGTAACCAGTCAGCCGGCTATGAAGGAAGCCCCTCCGTCTCTCCCGGTACTCCAAAATGAAAACAAAAAAAAAAAAAAAAAAAAAAGCATGCCTAAGCAAAAGGGGCGAGGTGAAAACCTGAAAGGGCGCCTCGAGTAAAAACAGCGGACATGTAGCGGACTTGGTGAAAACCTGAAAAGGCACCAAGGGTAAAAACAGCACAGCTGCCAAGGGGTAGGCAAGAGAAAAAACTCGGGACATAGTAAAAATCTAAAAGGACACCATGGGCAAAAATGATGAGAAAGCTGATCGTGGTGAAAACCTAAAAAGGCGCTATGAGCAAGAATGGCTAGGAAAGAAAACAAAAATAAAAGTGCAGGTATAAAAGAGGCCAAGGCAAGAAGTACAACGAAGAGATGCAAGGAAAAGACCAACCTTGGATCGGTGCTCTATCAAACTCTGTTTGAATCCAAAGGACACGGTCCTGAACACACTCTCAGGAAACCAAGATCCCAAGAGCACGATCCAGACTATTGCACGCAACGTGGGCTGAGCCTAATATTCTGATCCCAATCATCCAAAGCATAAATCCAAACACAAGTAAACACTGAAAAATTTGGCACAAACAAAATCTTTCATTTCTTTAAAATCCTTTTACAAGTACATTGCTTTTCTTTTCCTCGAAAAAACTATAATAAAAAAAATTATGCACACATGTCAAGTAGTTGATCAACATCAGGGACCACAGGTGAGCTCCTATCTCTCATACATCGATAATCTTTGCCTAAGTCACTCTATCTCCATGCGCAGGTAGAGAGCCTCATCCCTATCCAAGCGATGCGCCAAAAACATGCTCTCATCATACCGTTGTCCCACTGCCAATCAACGGGCCATATCCTCACATGTATGATGGAGGATAGCAATCTCAAAGATCAGGTGACCATGCGTGGCAAGTAAAAAGGATGGATCGATGAATGGTCACTCCTCAAATGCTTCAAAAGAATCATCAACACACGAGGAAGACGAAGCAATGTTACCAACCATATCCCGATCAGCAGACTCGTCCAACAAGTGCCAACCGGAGACCTAATGATAGAGCGACTGCTCCTCTACTCACTGCTGGTATGGCACTGTCGCCAAGGGAGGAGCCCAAGACTCGAGCTCCAGAATCGTCGCATCCAAAGATCCCTGCCAAAAAATCCAGACTCATCTATACAAAGCGATCAAATCAGAAGGAAGAGGGGCATGCCCGAATCCAAAAAAAGCGAAGTCCGGAATATCCTACCAGAAACCGAACTGATGAAGGAATCGCACGGGATGGTAAGAGAAGTATCCTCAGAGACCTAACAACAATAGAGGAGTGTGGGCAGCGCTATAAATCAATGGTGAGCGATAGAGCCAGGGAGCCTCCCAACTAATCTCCCACCCTCGCAACTGAGAGAGCATGCGGCAATATAGCGACTTAGTGGCCTTGGCACCAAGGGGAAGGCCATCAAGCAACAAAAAGAGCACATCGTCACGGCGGGAATCAGGCCACACAAGTGGATGGGTCATATAAAGATTCTCCCACAACCACACCTGAAAAAGGTACAAGTTGAGCTCAGGTTACAAGCAAAAAAACAAAGCAAAGGAAAGGATCAGAGCAAAGAATACCTGAAGAAATGAGCAGCAGCCCCGAAGGATGTGAGTATGCCCGAGAGAGCACTCAGTCAGACCCAAGAAGAGCTCCGCTAGCACCACAGATGTGATGCTCCTACAATCCAGAACGCGGCGAAATACGTCCAATAAAACCGCCAATGATGACTGCTACCAGCCTGAGAAAAGCAGCTCAGCCAAGACACAAAATATCAATGCATTCAAACACCGAAGCTGGCGATCTAACCCAGGACCTCCTCGAGAAGTAGAATAACGATCATACAGGAGCTCAAGCGAAAGCTCTCCAACCCTACCATTCGCAGTAGGAAGAGCAACAAGATATCTAAACCATGAGATTAGATCGGTGGGATGAACCGGCTCGGATGAGGGAACATAGGGCTCTTGAGTGAGAGGAAAACCAGATATACGGGCAAACTCCTCCAGTGACGGACCCATCTCTAGGTCATTGAAGGAAAATAAGTTCAATGCTAGAACCCAATCGTACAAAGCCGCACCCAATAGTCGCCAGTCTAGGCGAACTCGGTGAAAGTGGAGAACCTCTCAGAAACCCAAGGAACGCATCTCAAAGATCTTGGACTCGGTCAAGATCTCGATCCAGATATGTAACCACTCAGAACAGATGCCATGTGGCTGCAAACGACAAGTCCGGATAGGCACACCCTCCATAATCTGAAACCCAGGATCTACAAGCGAATCATCGAAAATGGGCATCCCCTCGTCTAGTAGATCTATCTCATGATGACGGAAGAAACCGGACTCACCCATCGCATCCCGCAGAGTATCCTGAAAAGCCGCAATAGGTGGGCTCGACCCGCCAACGACTATCACATCAGGAGCAGTCTGGAAAACAGAACTCCCAGGAGCCGCAACGTATAAAGCATCCCAGTAGCTAACTAGACTAGTACCCTGATCCCCGACAATAGCTGCTTGTCCCATCACTGCCTCAAAGTCCACACTGAAAATCTGATCCAGACCATCTGCAAAGAATCCATCAACTGTCAATCCAAACTGCTCGAACTACCAAGGTGGGACCCGCCACCCATCTAGACCCAATCCGTCCCATCCACACCATCCACTATTGTCAACATGTCATCCCCAACCCAAAGGCGGCCCACCAAAATTCGGACCATTCACCATCTCTCCCGCACCATCTCCATCATCTAATGGCCCACCCATGCCAATCATATCCAATGGCCCGCCAAACATGGGACCATCAAACCAATCAAGACCATCCAACCCATTAAAACCATCAAACCTATCAAAGCCATCTAATCCATTCAAACCCACCTCATGGCTACCATTGATGGAGGAAGGAGCAATGCCATAAATGGCATTAATCTCCTCCAAAGAACCCATCACTCCACCAACCTCCATCAATCCATCCATAAATGAATCCCCTCCATCATTTATGGGCCCACCAACCCCACCAACCATGGACCCACCAATCCCCTCATCATGGCCAGTCATAATAAAGGAAGAAAGGAAAAGACAAAAGGGAAAAAAACAAGGAGGAAGAGATAAGAAGAAAAGGAAGATGGGACAAAGAGAATGATCAGATGGCCAGGAACAGACAAGAATGTCTAGAAAGAGGTAAAAGGAATGAACAGAGAAGAGGACTTGCTAGAAGAAAAGATGGACAGAGGTGGTAATCGGATTACCGCTAGCGGTACTCGGAGTACCGTTACAGGTACTGACACCAGTGCATCACTGTGGCACCTGACAGAACAGGCAGAACAGGCAAAAGCCAGCGGGCAGTAGTCTGACTACCGCCAGCAGTAGTCTGACTACCGCTCGGGCCCATTTTCAGGCGAAATCGGCGTGGGGTCCACCCCAGAATGTTCAGACAGTGAAACATACATTCAAGTGCTCAAATGAGATCGCAAAAATGATCAAGAAACAATTGGACATTGAGCAACTAAAGTTTCATATAAACAGGGGATTACATAACTAATGATGCATGATTACATGATATAATGGAACTAATCGTCGTCAGGGAGATAGGCATTTGTACCCTTACGACGAAAGTGAGGCCCCAAAATCCCTCCTCCGGCAAAGCGCGCGCCACCACCTGAAGCATAACCAGGCTAAAGAATCGGACCAATGCCATACTACTCACACCATGAACTATACACTCTCTCTGGGTCAACAAGGGCACTGACGTCAAAACCCTCCAAGGCAGCGGTCAACTCTCTCTCAGGCACTGATCTCCAATCAAATGGACCAGACGACAGACTAAGCGGAACCAATGGGCTGCTAGTCAACTGCAAGAAAAGTCTCTCTCCAAGGTACCACTTCGTCACGCGAGGGTCCTCCAAAATACGACGTCGCTGTGAGGCCTAAAAGGCCTCCTGAGCTTCGGGAGTAAACGCTGCATTCGATCGGAGATACGGCCTGGTATGAAACTGCAAAAAGAAGAAAAGTCAAGGGCCAAAAGATAAGCAGAAAGCAACACGAAGGCAACTCAAGGCAAGACAAACCACCCACATCGTCAGGGACAAGGGCATCGATGTTTGACCTCCATGCGAGATCAGAAAACAGACTTGTACGGCTGTGATTATCCTTGTACCACAGCATCATACAAGGAAAGGGAGGCAAATGATCGATCAAGGTGGGCGCTAGATGGGGAAAATGATCAAAAAATAGACTTGCGTAAGATCACAATTAGAAAAGGCGCACCAGACTATCCCCAGGAAGGATAACGCAGAAAGAAAGTACGTCAATGATTGGATAAAAGTCAGTCAAAGATCGACTGATGCAACGGCTAGCTTTGTCCAGCCCTTTGTACAAATGGGCAAGGAGGGCTGCATTCCAATTGTTCAGCGTGGGAAAGGTGATATCTGCCACAAGCGATAACAGACGGGAACTCACAAGCTCATTCCCGTGGCAAAAGATCATCGCCCCCATGGTGTACAAAATCAAGGCGCGGGCCTTCATCATAGCCACAGCTTTGGTCTCAGGGATGCATCTAGAAAAATTCGACGATAGCCAAAGAAGTTTGAATCGATGACCGAAAAAATCTATGGCATCTAGCATCATCCCTAACATTTCCATCCAGTCATCCTCAGAAGGTACCGGAAGATCATCTTCGAAAGGGATAGATCCTCCATCATATCAGAGGCCCAGCTACATGTATATGTCATAAGGAGTGATGCCCCACTCCCCAAAAGGTAACTTGAAAGTATGGGTCTCAGGGTGCCATTGTTCAGCTAAAGCAGATAAGAGGGACATGTTCATCTTGCTCAGACGAATCCGAAATAGGTGAGCAAATGGAGTACACTCCAACACCTCAAAAAACAATGGTTGCGGATCATGGCACCAATCGGGCCAATGCATCCTGACCCCTCATCCCCTCAAGATCGAGGGCGCACCACCCTCCCGAGCTATATCAGAAAGGTGTCGGCCCTCTTGAGGCACTTAGTAAGGATCAGTCGACTGACGAGAAGGACCAGCCTCGTTCCTACCACGGCGAGGCATACTACATAAACAAGCATCACAGGTAAGTATCCTTCTCACTATAAGGACACCAGGTCAAAAGCCCATTCAAAAGCCCATTTCAAGGCCCATTTCAAAAGGCCCATCTTTCAAGGCCCATTTCAAAACTCCATTTCAAAAGGCCCATTTCCAAAACCCCATTTTGCAAGGCTCATTTCACAAAGCCCATCTTCCAAAGGCCCACTTCACAAAGCCCATTTTCAAAGGCCCAAGCCCAATTTCAAAAGCCCATTTCAAAAGGCCCATCTTTCAAGGCTCATTTCACAAAGCACATTCAAAAGTCCATTTCAAGGCCTATTTCAAAAGGCCTATCTTTCAAGACCCATATCAAAAGGCCCATTTCAAAAAGCCCATTTTACAAAGCCATCTTTCAAAGGCCTACTTCACAAAGCCCATTTTCAAAAGGCCCAAGCCCACTTTCAAAAGGCCTATCTTTCAAGGGCCATTTCAAAAGCCTATTTCAAAAATCCATTTCAAAAGGCCCATTTCAAAAAGCCCATCTTCCAAGGCCCATTTGTCAAAGCCCATTTAAAGGCCCATTTCAAGACCCACTTCCAAGGCCCATTTTCAAAGACCATCATCCACACCCATGTGTCCATAACCCAAGTCCATCTTCACATTCAAATAAATGCATCTGGACACATCAAGATCATGATGTGGGGCCCACTTGAAAATCCCATCCATCCATCGTCCACCATAATGACCAATCATCAAGATCCAAGCCGTAAAAGCTCTCAAGTAGGCCCCAAATCATCCATCCAGTGGTCCATATCATCATCAAATATATATATATATATATATATATATATATATATATATATATATATATATATATATATATATATTCTAAAATAAAAGAAGAGGCTCCTTTCTTATCACACCCCACTTTAATAAAACAAAAAATGATATGAAAATAATAAACAAAAAATAATTAATTAATTAATTAATTTATATAATAATAAAAAACCAGCCAACAATTTGGTCTAAAACTAAAAACCTAACAAAGATCCAATAGCTAAGATCTAATCAAAATGGATCAACGACCCTGATCATGGCCCTCCCAAGATCCAAGAGAAAATTCAACCCATCCATAGCTCCTCAAATAGTGGTCCACCCAAAATCTAGTAAGAATCCATTGGTCAAGATTACCTGAAAATGGGAAGGGAAGAAAATGCAAGAAAATACAAGTTGAAAATCTACAAAAATCCCACCAAGATAGCTTCCAGGGACCAAAATGGAGTCCTTGGACATCCCAAGAGCTGAATTCAAATAGGGGATGAGGTGTCATCGGACGGACCAGCGCACGACTCGAACCACTGGTCCAAACAACGGACCGGCGGTAGCTGGACTACCGTCGGTGGCAGTCCGACTGCCGCTCGACCAAAAGTGGCATAGGGTAGCGGGCTTGTCCCCTAAGGGAGTTGGAGCAACTGGTTTTCCCTTCTGTCCATTGGGTAATAACCCCATAAAAAGATAAAAAATTAAATATATATATATATAATAAAATAAAAGATTCTTCTCAAATTTCATGATAAGTTCAATTTCTCACGAGAAATGGAGAATCTTAATAAAGCATACCGTGAATGTTGCTGGGAAATATGCAAAAAAAAAAAAAAGAAAGAAAGAAGCCCCATTAATTTATTAGTGGAGGCCAGCTGAATATAATGAAGCTGGTCGATCTCAACCATCCATGAGATCGTACGGATCTTTCCATAATCCAAAAATATTTCAAAACCATTAACCTTTCTACAAATAAAAATTGAACGACGACGCCCACCCGAGAGATCGAATAGATATTTTTCAAAAAAAAATCCCTAAGGAGTCTAGTTCCGAAGGGAATAGCTTTAAAACAAAGTTTTCAAAAAAAGCGCACGCGACACACGGTACACTGAGGAATCTTCCATATTGTCCAGTTGCGGTCAGGGCAAACAGCGAAATAAGATTCAATCTCTCCCAATTCCACGGAGGATGATCAAATTCGTACATGGTACATGTACAATTGGCCCTATCTATATATCTGGACAGTTGTACGAATTCTAGTAAAAAATGATTGGATCTACCTCTAGGAAGAAAAATCAAACTCAAAGTAACAACAATCCATTGTAACCAAAAGTATCAGTATCAACAGACTGCATGGCAAAGAATTACCTGCACATACCTAGTTTGGGATGTTCACAAAATTTGATCGAGTCCAAGTCGGCATAGTGAGTTCCCCATAAGGCCGCACCAACGCGCAGGGCAACTAACCACTTTGACAATCAAATGGATCGAATACTCCTAGGGTGATTACGTAGCAAAGGAATGATAAACCAAACAGTACGGGAATCCTTGTAAAGCCGCACCAACACGCATAAGCCCTACCCTCCAGTGCTATTAACAATCTGATGTGAAAGGGTTGTGATTGGTGACCCGTAAAGCCACGACAAATGCGCAGGGGACAATCACAATGTTTTCCTTAACCCTCGTGATATGTGCAAGTCATCTTTATCCAAATAGTCAGCTGACAATGATACAATGGCAGGCAACAGATTTGAATCATTATCCTTTCTAACCAGAAGAGTGGGGTCTCCACTTTCTTTGACCTTCGTTTGCGTACAACCTTGGTCAAAGAGGGGCATCTGTAGACACCCCACCCCAGGCTATAATACCTGAGAAAGCTAAGACAAATCTAGGAACCATGAGCATATCTTAACCATAAATTAGCCTAAATCCTAAACTTAGCTTAGCTAAAACCCTAATTCAAACCGTACCCGAACCTGAAACCCTAATCTAAACCATACCCGAACCTGAAACACTAATCCAAGCCCTTAAAACCTCTTAAACCCAACCAGAAGCCCCGAGTCTAGGACCTATTTAAGCCAAGTCAACCCAAAAATATGCCTAAATGAGACAAAAATTTAAAAAAGGAACGGCCAGACAAATCGGCATGCCACACGTGCGGAGCTGGCCCGAGCGGTAGTTTGACTACCGCCAGCGGTACTCCGAGTACCACCGCTCGCAGGACGCATGTGTCCTCCGAGCAACAGCTGTCCACTACCCCGAAAGTCAACTTTCTCCTGGATTTACCCCCCAAACCTTCACTATTTACCATTTTACCAGCCTCAAGAGCCAATGGGAGCGCGCCACATGGCACTCCTCTCTCCCTAGCCAATCACAAGCCTCCATTTCATCATTTTAACTCTTACCTACCCCCTATTTACCATAGAGCCATTGGAGAAGGCTATAAATAGCCCTCTCCTCTTCTCATTTCCAACACACCCAAGCATCCACTTCTCATTTCAAAAGCTAAGTGAGAGAGAAAGGGAGAGAGGGAGGAAGAGAGTGAGAGTGAGGAGGAGCTCTGAAGCCTCCAAGTCTAGATTTTTTCAGCTATCCCCTTAGCCTACTCCCTACCTTCCAACCATCTTGATCCCCAAGTTTATTCCGGAGTGATCGTGGCTCAATTCTAGTCTTAATCTACTCAAGATCAAGCGAAAGATCCATTCATATATAAGCATTCATCATAACATCTATTCCCTTCTCAACTTCCTTGCTCCTCTAGATCTCTAGTGAACGTATGCTCTGTGACTTGCCGTACCTTGGATTCTGTCACATCAGAAATTCCTAGTAATCTAGTCCACTTTTTCTTACCTTTTTGCATAAGCATCATCACATTTGCCTTCTAGACACTTTGTTAGACGTATGCTCTGTGGCTTGCCAAAATCTTGGATCTTGCCACATCAGAAATCCACGTGTGCCTAGTCCTACCTCGACCACATCATTCATCCCTTGAGATTTTCATACCACACAAAGTAGAGACCGAACGTTTATACGGGCAAAGAGGGTGCCTAACACCTTCCCTCTTTGTAACAGAGATCCCTTACCTGGAATCTCAGATCACAGACCAGGAGTCAATCTAAGATAAGAGAGTCTTCGGATCCCTCAAACCTTACGTATTCTACGGTTCTATCCGACCGTGGGATTCGGAGATTATTCGGCTAGTGGCGACTCCAACATCCACAAATCAGCCTAATCAACCCACCTCAAAACCATAACATACAAATCAGCGTGGGCACCGATTTTCAATGTCTACAGAAAAACATTATGAACACTTGCCAATTGAGGAGGTAAAGCGAGTCGGTATACTACTGCTCCAAGACATTTAAGAATCTCAAAAGGTCCAATAAATCATGGTGTAAGTTTTCCTTTTGTACCAAACCGCATAAATCCCTTCATTAGAGAGACCTTCAGAAATACATGATCTCCCATTGCGAACTCCAGATCATGTCTTCTATTGTTGGCATAACTCTTCTGACGGCTTTGTGCAGCTTGTAAACGCTTACGAATGATCTCGACCTTTTCAGTAGCTTCTTGAACAATATCTGGCCCAACTAAACTCTTCTCACCTACTTCAGTCCAACAATTAGGCATACGACAAGGCCGCCCAAATAAAGCTTCATATGGGGCCATTCCTATGCTTGCCTGGTAAATGTTGTTGTAGGCGAACTCAGCGAAATGTAAATTGTCACCCCAACTTCCGTTAAAATCAAGGGCACATGCGCGCAATAGATCTTCTAATATCTTGTTTACACATTCGGTCTACCCATTGGATTGCGGATGATATGTTGTACTATAATATGTAGTGGTTCCCATAGCTTCCTGTAGGCTGATCCAAAATCGCGAAGTGAAACGAGGATCATGATTTGACATGATAGAACTAGAGATGCCGTGGAATCTTACAACTTCCCTAATATACAATTTAGCAAGTTTATCCATCGAATAGTTGATACGAATGGGAAGGAAATGTGCTGACTTTGTCAATCGGTCGACAATCACCAATATCACATCGTGCTTTTTTTGAGTCTTGGGGAGACCAACGATAAAATCCATAGAAATACAATCCCACTTCCACTCAGGTATTTTTAGTGGCTGCAATAAATCTGATGGATTCTGATGGTCTGACTTCACCTGTTCGCAGATAAAACTTCGAGAAATATAATCTGTGATCTCTTTCTTCATGTTCGGCCACCAAAACAATTTCTTCACATCCCGATACATCTTCATGCTTCCAGGGTGAATAGTAAACTTGGTTCGATGTGCTTCTTTCAAAATCTCATCCTTCAACTCCAGGACATTAGGTACACAGATACGTCATTGGTACCGTATCGAATCCCTTTATCTCTCCATTCGGACTCCTCATTATCCAGATATTTGGCTACCATTTTTAGCAACCATTCATCATTAGCTTGCGATTCGATAATCTGATCTCTAAGAGTCAGTTTCACCTTAATATTACATATCTTAACCTTTTGCTCCTGAAAATTTAGTTTGACGTCAAATTCTCTTATGAAATTCAGCATTTCTCATTCATGGATCATCAAACAAGCTATAGTCTTCTACTTATACTCTTTTCTACTTAGAGCATCTGCTACTAAATTTGCTTTACCCAGATGATAAAGTAATTCAAAATCGTAGTCCTTCAGCAATTATGTCCATCTTCTTTGCCTCATATTTAGGTCCTATGAGAACAAGTACCGAAGACTCTTGTGATCTGTAAAAAGTTTGAAACATTCGCCATACAATGGCGAGTAATTCCAGGTCATGAGTTGGGTAATTACGCTCATGGGGCTTAAGTTCCCATGATGCATAGGCAATGACCTTACCAAATTGCATTAGTACACAACCCAAACCTTTTATTGATGCATTTGTATATACTTCAAACATCAGTCCGTCTTTTGGAAGAGTACGGATGGGAGCAGAGGTTAGAAGTCACTTTAACTCGGCAAAAGTTTTTTCACACTTCTCAGTCCATTTGAATGGTACTCCCTTTCGAGTCAGACTTGTCAATGGCATGGAAATCTTCAAAAAATCTTTGATGAATCTTCTTTAATACCCAACCAATCCAAGAAAACTTTTAATTTCTGAGACATTTGTGGGTGTTCCCATTTCACCACGAATCCAATCTTTACTAGATCTGCAATTCCCTTTTCTGAGATAAAATGGCCAAGGAAATTAACACTCTCTTTCCAGAATTTACATTTAGAGAATTTAACATACAATTGATTGTCCTTTAAAGTCTGTAATGATGTCCTCAAATGTAGCTTATGCTCTTCACTGGTCTTAGAGTAAATCAAGATATCATCAATAAATACAATGTTAAAGTTATCTAAATAAAGCTGAAAAGCTCTATTCATTAGGTCCATGAACACTGCTAGGGCATTGGTTAGTTTGAAGGGCATAACCAGAAATTCAGTGTCCATAGCGTGTTTGAAATGCCGTTTTATAGAAATCTTCCTCCTTGATTCGCAGCTGATGGTATCCAGATCTTAAGTTAATCTTAGAGAAATACCGAGCTCCCTTCAGCTAATCAAATAGATCATTAATGCATGGTAAAGGATACATGTTCTTAATCGTAACCTTATTCAATCGGTGATAATCAATACATAAGCATCTAGTACCATCCTTTTTCTTCATGAACAGCACCGGCTCACCCCACGGTGATGTGCTTGGTCGTATGAATCCTTGAGCCTTTAGTTCTTCTAGTTGTTCCTTCAATTCCTTCATTTCGACAAGTGCCATTCGATATGGAGACATAGATATTGGTGTTTATCTTAGTAGAAGATCAATACCAAAATCTACTTCTCTACGAGATGGTAAACCCGGTATATCTTGGAAAACTTTTTGATATTCCCTCACTACCAGAATTTGGTCTACAGACAATTCTGATATCTCTCCATTCATTAACATCATAACATGCTCGATCCTTTCATTCCTCTGCTTCCCTTGAATTGTAAATGGTTTTCTTCCAGGTAAAAAAAATTAACCGTCTTTCCATAACAATCCAACTTGGCATGATTAGGGGTAAGCCAATCCATACCAAAAATAATATCATATCCAGACATGTCCACGACAACCAAGTTAGCAATCATTGGAATTCCTCTTAATATGACCGAAACAAACTTGCAAATCTTATCTAAAATAACAGGCTTTCCTATGGGAGACTTCACAGAAATCTTCTTTACAAGACTTTCTGGTTGTAACCCTAATGGAGTTATAATGGATGACGCAACAAAAGATAATGTAGCTCCAGAATCACACAACACAAAAATTGAAATGCCAATCATATCAATTATACCTTCCATGACATTATGGTTATCTTCAGGCTTGTCTGCCAATATGATGGAATGAACAAAAAAACCTGTAACGCCCTGAAAATCGAGGGTTGAGCAAAGGCTCAACTCCCAAGATCCATCGAATCACTTATGCAACATAGATAATGATGGTTAAATGTTGTTCATGTTAGTGCAATAAACATAGATGGGATTACACTAAATCAGCATATCATACTCCAGAGATGATTAAATTAGGCAAGTGGAAGACTGTGATAGATATATAAAGTATATAAGTGGTTATAAACCCCCAAAGTATGATCATGTCACCAGGTTGAATATATACATGTTTGTTCCAAAATATATAAAATAACAAAGTGTAATGTCTAACTAATTCGTATCCCTGATATCCCGCCGATCAGTACATTGTCTACATAGACCTGCCTGATAGCTGCATATAGGAGAACTCCTCCTCATCATCGTAGAAGTCAGGCTCCGCATCGCAAGTCTCGCCATCATCTGTAACTAAAACAGAGTCTGGTTGGTGTCTTAAAACACCATCCCAGAGTGGGAGTGAGTGATCAACTCAGTGGTACTATAAGGCAAAGGTTAACATATTAGCAATTCAGTTAAGCAGTAATGATAAAGTAATACAAAAATCATATCCTAAGTACTCCTGTTAATGCAGGAATGATATGTTATAATGATGCATGCCCTTGCCTGCACTCCCTCAGCGGCACTATCTCACGGTTGCACATGCTACTCCCACTGTGCCTTCATCGCCAAAGCACATGTAATGCGGTGCATGCACGTGTTAGCCGAGTTCTTGATTAGGCTTATTCATATAGCAGATTCGAAAAGCTAAGGTACCTCCCTTTTTATCATTTACCCAAAAAATGATCCATCTAGGGTCGTAAATCCTAGTTAATCACATACGATAGGCAAGTTATAGGGCAACATCACCCTTGATTTGAAAAGCAGCGGATAGGCAAGTTTAGGTCACTACGGAAGGCTCGTCACCTAAGCGTAGGCCTATTTTATACTCGAAGTCACTATGGGAAGGCTCGTCACCTTAGAGTAGGCCGACAGCTCGAATACAGTGTCCCATACCACCGTATTCGGCTCACGAGTTTGGGTTGCTCACTGGTCACTATGGGGAGGCTTATCACCCCAGCGTAGGCTGACAGCTCAACCAAGGTGTCCCATACCACCATGCCCAGCTCATGAGTCTTAGCGGATCGTGGTACCAAGGTTAAACAGGCTTTATATTGGTAAGTGGTACCCTAAATTCAAGTAGGAGTGTCCATACATGGTAAACATACAATAAGCCAATTGGGTTATTTGACAAGTTCGATTAGTACGAGCGCATGCTGAATTAATCGATATGGAGCGCATAAGCACTCCACATGGCCTAACCACTATTGACAATCTTCGTATGACTCGGATTCATCGAACATATCTAATGTGGCGAATCTAGTTCGGCCACTCAACTGGGATCCATTACCGATTGCATGGACTATGTAGCAGTCCCAATCATATTCAACGTAATAAACAGTCACATGTGATAATCATAAAAGCATTTAGCAAACAATTCAAATACAATAATCATTCGAGCATTTATCAAACACATAAAGCATATTACTATACATAGGATTTTTTATACATAAATCACATATGTGAAATTAAGGTTACATGAAAGAATTTTATACACGTAGATAAGGTGGTCGAGAATCCTATCTCAACACCGTTAGTAATTACAATTCAATAAACAATTACTCATTCAGACATTTTATCAAACACTTAGCGTACACATTAATACATACATGCCCTAACTTAGTTATAGCATATATTGTAAGCCCCGTATCCTTGACCGTACTGTTCCGTAGACTTTCACGATCTTCCCGGTCGAATTCTAGCAACCTTCGACCCTTAACTGGTTACGTTACAGACCCTCCACGCATACCAGCTGTATGCGAAGCTGGAGAAGTACGAGTTTTGGCAGGAGGAAGTGAAGTTCCTCGGTCACGTGGTGACGAGGGAGGGTGTCGCAGTGGACCCCTCAAAGGTTGAGGCAGTGCGTCAGTGGAGCCAACCCACAACTGCGTCTGAGATCCGCAGTTTCCTTGGTTTGGCGGGCTACTATCGGCGTTTCATTGAGGGCTTCTCTTGTATTGCAACCCCACTGACTAGGTTGACTCGGAAGGGCGCGGAGTTTATTTGGAGTGACGCCTGCGAGCGAGCATTTATGGAGTTAAAGGACCGCCTCACATCCACTCCTGTCCTCACTCTTCCCTCTGGGAGTGATGGTTTTGTTGTATTTATCAATGCCTTACATATTAGTTTGGGTGTTGTCCTGATGCAGCACGGGATACCAGTGACCTTCGCATCTCGCCAGCTCAAGGTCCATGAGTTGAACTACCCCACGCATGATTTAGAGCTGGCCGCTGTTGTCTTCACACTGAAGGTGTGGAGACACAATCTCTATGGGCTTAGGTTCGAGCGCTTTTCTGACCATAAAAGCTTGAAGTACCACTTCTCGCAATCTGAGCTGAACATGAGACAGAGACGCTGGATGGAGCTCCTGAAGGACTATGATTTCGATCTCCAGTACTACCCAGGTAAGGTAAACGTGGTGGCGAATGCCCTCAGCCGTCAGCCACGAGGCCTGGTGGCGCATATGATGATTCAGGAGTGGCGGATGCTCGAGGATATAGCAAAGTACGACTTTGAGTTTGGCTTGCAGTCTTCTATTGTGCAGTTATCGAGCCTATCGATTCAACCCTCTCTTATTACAAGGGTGATCGAGGCTCAGTAGGTAGACGAGTCGTTACAGGATTACCGAGCAGAGGCAGCATCTGATAGTCAGGCTGATTGGCAGATTGGTAAAGATAGTGGACTTCACTTCAGAGGCCGATTATGTGTCCCAGATATTCCTGAGTTACGTAGAGATCTTATGACCGAGGCACATCAATCGCGATTTTCTATCCATCCTGGCTCGACGAAGATGTACTGCGATATGAGGTGACAGTATTTTTGGACAGGGATGAAGCGCCAGATCGCCAGTTTTGTGGCCGACTGTGACACATTCCAGCGTGTTAAGGCTGATCATCAGAGGCCCCCTTGTCTATTGCAACCGTTGAGTGTCCCGATGTGGAAGTGGGAGCACGTGTCGACAGATTTCATTATGGGCTTGCTGAGGACTCAGCGCGGTCATGACGCCATCTGGGTTGTTGTGGATCGTCTGACGAAGTCGGCACATTTTATTGCGATTCGTGCGACTTGGCCTTTGGACCGGCTTGCGAGATTATTCATCGAGGATATTGTGAGACTGCATGGCATTCCAGTCTCGATCGTTTCTGACCGAGACTCGAGGTTCACGTCTCAATTTTGGGGGAGCTTCCAGAGAGCGAAGGGGACTGATTTGCAGCTCAGCGCCACGTACCATCTGCAGACCGATGGCCAGACCGAGAGGGTCAACTAGATCCTTGAGGATATACTTCGGGCCTACGCGATTAACTTCGAGGGTAGCTGGGATGGGCATCTGCGATTGGCTGAGTTCACATATAATAACAGCTATTAGGCGACCATCGGCATGGCTCCATTTGAGGCACTATACGGTAGACCATGCAAATCACCGAGTTGTTGGGCCGAGGTTGGAGAGCATCGTCTCCTAGGTCCCGAGCTTGTGCAGGAGACGTCAGAGGCTATTGATATCATCAGGCAGAGGATGCGCACAGCTTAGAGCCGCAGAAAAGTTTTGCTGATCGTCAGCGTCGTCCCTTGGAGTTTGATGTGGGGGACCATGTGTATCTCAAGGTCTCACCCATGAAGGGCGTATTTCGATTTGGAGAGAAGGGCAAGCTTGCCCAGAGATTCATATAGGACCTTTTGAGATCACTGGGCGCGTCGGCACCATAGCCTATCGGCTTGCCTTACCATCTCAGTTGTCTGGTATCCACAATATTTTTCATGTCTCTATGTTGAGGAAGTGTGGATCAGACATCATTCCTGTTATTGATTGGCAGCCATTAGAGGTTTGGGAGGATGCTTCCTATATTGAGCAACCAGTTCGTATCCTTGATCGAAAGGAGCATGTCCTCCGGACTAAGGTCATTCCGTTGGTGAAGGTTCAGTGGGGTCACCATTCTGTTGAGGAGGCTTCTTAGGAGCACGAGGTTGAGATTCAAGAGCGCTATCCCCATCTTTTTGATGATTGATTGTGTTGTATTTTGTATGTTATCTCTGATTTTATATAGAGATGCTATATTTCTTCTTCCTCATGAGTTATGACTAGTTGCGATGATTATGTAAATTTTGAGGATGAAATTTTTATTAGGAGGGGAGAGTTGTAAGCCCTGTATCCTAGACCGTACTGTTTTATAGACTTCCGCGATCTTCTCGGTCGAATTCCAGCAACCTTCGACCCTTAACCGGTATTTACGCGTGACCCTGCGTCACATGCCGTTAACCCAAATCGACTCAACTCAAGACTTGTACCCTAGCGACCACGCCATCGCCTCGGTTCTGATCCCACGTCTCACGTGCTGATCCGATACTCTGGCCAGGAGATGTGGGTCAGCATTCGGTGTGAGGAAAACACCGCGCGTGTGAATTACAAGAGAATCTCTACGAGATGTCACCTTAATCAATCAATCAATCCATCCCATCATATCAAGTACATGTCAAGTACACATCACCTCTCACCCTTCCCCAAGCAACCCCCAAAGTCAAAAGTTTCTTACACAAGCCATACTTTTCTTATACAAATTACCTCAAAAGTCAAAAAAGGGCTCTTATACCCATCACTCACCACATCAACACATCCATCACCCATCTCTCTCTCTTTACAACCCTCACTCTCTCACTTTTTCAAACTCATTTCCAAGTAACCAAAATACCATACGTCCAAGCCTTTCAAGCCCTCCAAGAGAGCCATAAGTGTGGCCCACTTTTCTACCCTCTCATCTCCCATCTCAACCATCCAAACCCCATCTCCTCCGTTGAGATCGAAGCTAAGGAACAAAGGAACCCATGGGAGCAAGAAGATCGAACGGTGGGTGCTTCTATAGGCTAGTTTTTCTTGTTTGCATAATGAGCGAAGTGAGGCATACCGATCGATGGTATGGATCTCACTTTAGACCCTAGGTGTGGCCGATGGCCCACCTTGATCCACATGATCATTCCATCATGGGGCCATTTTCCCTGGACCCCATCATGATGTTTATTTTCTTTACATAGCTAGAGGTCATCTAGACCTTCCATTTTGGTGGAGAAGGGATCTCCACCGTTGATCTTTGATTTGTTGGGCCCACGTGTTATGAGACTAACTTGATGTATGATTTAGTGCAAGGGAGGGCTCATAGTGGCGGAGCCCTCCATCACGCGTGTCCCACTCTCTCTTTCTCTCTCTCTCTCTCTCTCTCTCTCTCTCTCTCTCTCTCTCTCTCTCTCTTTTTCATTTCTTTTCATGTGATGATGTGGCATGTGGCCCACCCGGATGGACCCCACCATAGGGCATGTATTTTATTCAAGCCATCTATTGGTGGGGCCCACTTTATATATGTTGTGTTCACACCATCCTCCATTTGATGGCCCACCTCATGTACGTGGGTTGCCCAGACCGTCCAGCGCCTTGGGACGCTGGACGTCAATGGAAAACACAAATTTTAGCCTTATTTTCAAGGCTTTTGGGAGGGCTATCTATGTAGGCCCCACCTTGATGTATGTATTCAATCCACGCCGTCCATTCCTTTTCCAAGCTCATTTTAGGCGTTGAGCCGAAAAATGGGGCCAATCTGACTTCCAGGTGGGTCATAGCATAGCAAACAGCGTATTTATCGTTGAAACACCCTCCAATGTTTCTATACACCAAAATATGCTCAATATTGGGCTTGTTTTGCTTGTCTTGAGCCATTGGGGGCCATTGGATGGAGTGGATTCACCTAATGCAGGCCCCACATGAGGAAAACCGTAGGAAAACTAAAAAATTAAAAATATATATATATGCATCACGTAGCCGACGCTGCTGTTGTCAGAGCCACAGGCAGCGCCTGCTGCATGCGACTGGTGGGTGGACGAGCAAGGACCCACTGTCCCAGCCGTGGGCCCCACCATGATGTGTGTATGTAATCCAAACCGTTCATTAGGTGGGACCCTACTTGTAGTGGGCCCCCTCCAAATATTAGCCCCATCCAACGCTCAGGTGGCCCACATCAGAGGAAACAGTGGGATTAAACGTCTACCCTTGAACCCTCTTTTTGGGTCACAGAAGTTTTGCATCCAGTTTCAGATTTGTTCTTCCTATTCATTTGGGTCCATGGGACCTTATCAATGGATTGGATGGTATGTAAACATTATGGTGGGCCCCACATAGGACCCACATAGGTGTGTGTGTTTTATTCACACCGTCCGCCTGGACGATGGAACCCACCACGCTGAATGTGTTTTATACACGCCGTCCACACATTTCTATAGGGGCAGTGGGTCCCACTGCTGTTGGCATCAGGAAGGTCCGTGGGACCCACGCTTGATGCATGTATACCACACCGTCCGTCCATTTGCATGGACCCCACCATAGTGCGTGTGTTTTACCCACCCCATCCACCGTCCTTGGATGGTGGGACCCATCACACGTATGGGGATACCCCCCTCCCCTGTTGCATGCGACTGTCCAAGCCATCCAGGCCTAGACGTTGTTTCATGTATTATATATTATATTATATATATTATATGTTATATTATATATAAATATTCATGATGGTGGGCCCTACATGGGACCCACCTCTGCCTTTTTTTGTGCAGCTAGCTGCCTGTGCAACAACTATCTAGCTGCTCCTTTGTTGGCAGCAAGCCCACAGGCCCCACATTGATGTATGTATTTTACACCATTTCAATAGTGGACCATGACATCTACCATTCAACTTCTAAGGGCAGCAGTAGTTTCCAATTTAGTTGATAATTGTTTTCATTTCAGCTATCTCTATGTTAACTTGTGAATAGGTCAGATCTCAAAAATATATGAGGGTGGGCCCGATTTAATATGCTTGAGGCCCATTTGATTCGGCCCATCCGACTCGGCCCATATGATTAAGCCCATCTTGATGTAATTATGGCCCATCCGTTGAGGCCCACCTTAATATATATGAAGCCCATGTTGTGAGGCCCATTTATTGTATCTAAGGCCCATGGACCGAGGCCTAATGGGATGTACCCAAGTCCATTACAATGTGTGACCCTACCATGGTTTGAGTAATGATGTTTATGGCGGTCGTACCTTGGGAGCAATGTTGGTTTGACGTCCACATTGTAAGAATAATGTTGGTTAAATGTCCACATTATAATTCTCCCTAAGGCCCATTATAAGGCCCATACTTGTATGTCATCTAGGCCCATCTTCGTTATGAACAGCATCCATCACCATATAACATGTTTAGTATAGTTCCATGATTCATGATCATACGCATCATATGAATGCTTGATATGAGAAGTGACTAATCATAGCATATGCCTTCAGGCAGATTGTTTAGAGGCTCCCGGATAGATGGTGTTGCCCTACACGAGCGCACGATACGCGCAGGATTGTTGTATGACTAGATAGTGTGATTCATGCATTCGCATTGTGTGATATGGTTACTATACGCTCTAGCGACATCAGGGCCGTAGCCTCCACAGACTTATCGTGGTTGGCAGGATTGGATACCGAAAATCTTGTTCTACATGGGGTGCTATAGATATCCCTGGGTGAAAGTCCCTAAACCCTTATGGTACCAAGAGGTTGCTCCAACGTTTAGACCGAGTGGGTACATAAGCGCCGAGTGCCGATTACCAGATGGTTGCGCTTTCCACTGTGTCGTGGTCGGTTAGAAGGGGGTGCGGCCTTACCCGCCCGAGTGGAGGGGGCAAAGCTAGGATGAGTTTGACTAGCTCGAGGAATGGGTCCACTATTGACGAGCCAAGCCCGATATTGGCAAGCGGATAGTGAGGTCTCTTTCCTTATTGCGTCCGATGGGGTGGCAATCTAGTTGGAGTGTACTAGACCCCGGTGGTATTCTAGAGTTGAGCTGTATTAATATGTGGACTTCGATGAGGGTTCGCATGCTTGAGATGCATTTCGCACCGCATGGCCTTGGTACGGCTAATAACATTCATGGATTCATCAGCATGTTCCGCATTACTCTAATACTGCATAACTGTATTACTACCTTACGCACACACTTACACCACCCTCTAAGCTTTCTATAAACTTATGCACGACCGTTGCGTGCAAGTGACGTTGGAGCGCTTTGCAGATCATCTTAGAGCTTTTTGTTCATTATCATTGTATTTCCGTTTATGCTCATTATACTTGTAAAGTTTTTTATCATAGTGGAAATGTGATGGAGTTTTTGGTTGTTGTTTGTGGGTTATGCCTTTGGTTATGCTTATTACAAATTAAACTGATGTTGAAAAAAAATCCTCCTCGTAGCATCCCAGAATTGGAACCTGGTGAATGGGCGCTGGGAGCCGAGAATGGGTTTCTACAAAGGCTGTCGCGCCGAATTCGGCGATTGGGAATTTTTTGAGCCCGGTTTCGGAATTTGGGGCATGACATATATTATAGCAAATTCATTCGCAAAGGAGTTGCCATACATACAACGAACATGTATTCTAGATTACTAGTCATGGCAAGTATAAATCATGATAGTAATTTCATTCAAACATTTCAACAAACACATAAAATGCATTATATATTCACTTAGTTCATACACATGTATAAGTTATCGAATCCATCATAACTAAGATCATATGGTAGCAATCAAGTCAGACATAAATCATTAGCTAACATTGAAAGCCTTAAAAACCATAACCTAAACATTTATAGTCCGCACCTTTCGTCGATACACTCGTTACGAACTCAGTTCGTAGAGCACGCCTTTGTCTACGGCACAATGGCTACCTAATTCATGAAATAGGTTAGCTATTTCACCAATTCCTCTATTTGGATTCCTAAAATGAGATTAGGGTTAGAATTTCTTACCCAAATCGAAGCTAGAATTGACGGTGTAGTGACGGTGGGGTGGTGATTCAACAAGAGGAGCAGTGGGAATGAATCCCAATAACAATATCCTGAACTCTCTCTCCTCCTCACTCTTTTCTCCTCTTTTCTCTCTTCTCTCTCCTAGGGTTAGGAAAATTCGTATGGAATGAGAGAGCGGTGGGTTAAGGTCCTTATATAGGCCCAGAACTGGTCTAAATGGCCCCAGGGCTATGGTATACTTAGGTTATAGCCAAAAGGTGACTGTTTTAGCCCAACGGAGTTCATCTGGAGGTCCATTGCTCGCATATAGTCTAGAGATAGTTCCCTGACCACGAATCTAAGTCAGGTTAAGGTTTCGGTCTGATCGGATTAGTGGATCAACTGTGGAGGACCTGTTTCAGTTCAACGGTCATCATCTCTCAATCAGGGCCACAAGTATATCAATGGGTGTAGGAAAATTTTTATGATCCAAGGGTGTAGTTGGGTCAAAATATGACAGTCTGAAACCTTAAATTTGGCCTGCAAGCGAACGGCCCAATTTACTTAAGTTTGAGTTCATTTTCTAAAGATATTCTAAGTTTCAATGCACTCCCGAGAGCAACTGGGTTTTGAGACTGATCCTAAGTTTTTAGGAAATGTTAAGTTAGTGATTTTAATAGTTTTAGGTCTTACAGTTCGTATAAAAAGTGGTTCGAGCTAATTCTCTTATTTATTCTATTTAGTACTTAATTAATTTTATCTAATTTCTAAAGGATTTGATCCTTAGTGATTTCTGCCTGAGGTGGTACTCGGGTCTTTGTACAGATTTTTTTGAGACGTTGCAATCTATCCCCCTTAAAGAAAAATTTCATCCTTGAAATTAGTACCTTTTCGTACTCCTCAAGAATCTGAGGGTAGTTCTTGCGGACCTCGGCTTCTGTTTCCCAAGTAGCCTCTTCCTCAGTGTGGTGCATCCACAGTACCTTCACAAGCGGGATAACTTTACTGTGCAATACATGTTCCTTCCTATCTAGGATACACGTCGGTCGCAGCACATAACTAGCACCTTTACTTAACTATACCTGCTCCCACTTGATAATATAAGAAGGATCAGGAACGTATTTCTTCAGCATCGATACATGAAATACATTGTGCACGCCTGCGAGTGGTGTGGCCAAAGCAAGGCGGTACACTACCACCCCCACTCGGTCTAGAATCTGGAACGACCCAATAAAGCGTGGCGTGAGTTTCCCCTTCTTGCTAAATCGGAGGACTCCCTTCATAGGGGAAACCTTAAGAAACACATGGTCCCCAACTTCAAACTCTAGCTGTCTCCATCTGGTATCGGTGTAACTCTTCTGTCTGCTCTGTGCTGCAAGAAGTTGACGCCTGATAATGTCGATCTTCTCTAAGGTCGCCTGCACTAACTCTGGGCTAATCAGACTCTTCTCACCAACTTCTGCCCAACAATGCGGTGCTCAACATGGACGCCCATACAAAGCTTCATAAGGAGTCATGCCAATGCTCCCTTAAAAGTTGTTGTTATAAGCAAACTCTGCATAAGGAAGATAATCATCCCAACTGTCTTTGAAATCAAGCACACATGCCCGCAACGTGTCTTCGAATACCTGATTTACCAGTTCTGTCCGCCCATCAGTCTATGGGTGGAACGCAGTACTGAACTTCAGTTTCACACCCATTGTTTCTTGGATACGAGTCCAGAAGACAGATGTGAATCGCGTGTCTCAATCTGAGACGATCTCCATAGGCACTCTATGTAGCCGTATGATCTCCTTGATGTACAGCCTAGCCAAATCGTTTGCTGAGTTTAAAACTCTAATCGGGAGGAAATGAGCCGATTTCGTTAATCGGTCCACAATCACCCAAATAGAGTCATGTCCCTTCCTTGTCTTCGATAAGCTCGAAATGAAATCCATAGAGATGAAATCCCATTTCCATTTAGCTATAGGCATGAGCTGAAGTAAACCAGGAGGTCTACGATGCTCGGCCTTGACCTGCTGGCACGTGAGACAATGGGACACAAAGTCTGCTATGTGGGCCTTCATGTTGTCCCACTAGTAGGAACGTTTCATATCCCGATACATCTTTGTACTACCAGGATGCATCACCATCTTCGAATTGTGAGCAACTTTGAGAACTTCCCTTCTCAAGTCATGAAGATTTGGGACGCATAGGCGGCCACAATAATGTAAACCCCCATCCGAACCAACTCTCCATTCAGAGTCTTCATCATCACTAGCTCATTTTCGCAACTCTACCAACCCTTCATCTTCCCTCTGACCCACAATGATTCAGTCATCGATAAGTGGTTGCACTCGAACATGTGCGACGCTCTCGAACGGCTCCTCTACTGTAAGCTTCTACTCGAAGTCTCGCAAAAATTCTAACATATTACATTCCTCTATCATCAACAGAGCTGCAAATGTTATCATCTTCTTATGGCTCAATACGTCTGCCACAAGGTTGGCCTCGCTAGGATGATAGGGACCTCAAACTTGAAGTCTTTCAAGGTTTCCATCCATCAGTGTTGCCTCATATTCAAGTCCCTCTGTGTGAATATGTACCTGAGGCTCTTGTGGTAAAAAAAAGCTCGAACTCCTCTCCATAGAGGTAATGTCTCCAGAGCTTTAATGCAAAGATGAAGGCCACCAACTCTAGGTCATGCATAGGATAGTTCTCCTCATGTTTCCTTAACAGTCACGAGGCATAAGCAATCACTTTGTCCTTCTGCATAAGAACACAACCCAAACTCACACGAGAGGCGTCAGTGTATATGGTATATCTGACCCCTTGCTCTGGCAATACTAGCACGAGTGAGGACGTCAACTTGTCCTTCAGTTCCCGAAAGGCTGCTTCTGCCTTCTCATTCCAGACAAACTTAAGATCCTTCCGAGTGAGCTGAGACAACGGTCTGGCTATCTTGGAAAAGTCCTTAATAAATCAACGGTAGTAGCCAGTAAGTCCCAGGAAGCTCCTCACCTTAGTAATCGAACTGGGCTGCTCCCAGTCCTGAGCTGCGGTCACCTTAGCAAGGTCCATAGCTATTCCTTCCTTGGACATCACGTGTCCCAGGAACTTGACTTCTTCTTTCCAAAAGTCGCATTTCTTATACTAGGTGAACAACTGGTTATTCCTGAGAGTATCAAAGACTACTCGTAGGTGCTCCTCGTGATCTTTCTGACTCTTGGAGTATATCAGGATGTCATCTATAAATATGATGATGAATTGGTATAGATACGGTCGAAACACCCGGTTCATAAGGTCCATGAACACGGCCGGTGCATTTGTGAGTCCAAACGACATCACCAGGAACTCATAGTGCCCAAAGCTAGTTATGAATGTTGTTTTCTCCACGTCCTCATCCCTGACGTGCAACTGGTGATACCTTGACTGTAAGTCGATCTTAGTGAAGTATTATGCCCCTTTTAACTGATTGAACAGATCATCTATCCTGGGCAAAGGATACTTGTTCTTCACTGTCACTTAGTTCAACCTGCGATAATCAATACACAATCGCAGCGATCCGCCCTTCTTCTTTACAAACAACATGGGTGCTCCTCAAGGAGATACACTCGGTCATATGAAGCCTACATCCAACAGATCATCGATCTATCTCCTCAGTTCCTCCATCTCACATGAAGGAATGCGATACATCGGTAGAGATATAGGTGTCGCACCTGGCACTAGGTCGATGGTAAAATTGATCTCGCGCTATGGAGGTAATCCAAGTATCTTTCTAAACACATCTGTGAAATCCTGAACTACTGGCATGTTCCCAGGTGTCGGTGATCTTCCAATAGGGAAGTATAACAAAGGACGCGGAAAGGGCAACTGACCTGAACTAGGAAGGTGAAGGTTGTGCCCTCTGGCCCATGAGCCGTCACCAATTTGGTTTCACAATTGATCTCTGCCTTCATGTCAATGAGTCAATCCATGTCGAGGATGACGTCGTAATGGTATATCATGGTGACAATCAGGTCAATGAGTATCGTCCTGCTCCTTAAATCTATCAAGAAACCCTCACACAACTTAGTGGCATTTGTAAAAGTTCCTACTCCTGCAATAACCCTCACCCCAACCATAGGGGTCGTATTCAGCCCTAAGTGATTGACCATAGAACATGATATCATCAAAATAGTGGACCTAGTGGCCACCAACAGAAATACGAGTGTACCTTGGATGTGCGCAACGACCTCAAAGGCTAAAGGTACTGTAGCTGCTGACTCAGACGTTTCAGCTGCAAGCGCATGCACTCACGCCTACTGAGAATGGTTCGGTTGCAGTGTCGTAGGTCGCTGAGGTAGCCTAAATTGAGGTGTAGGTGGCCGGTAAGATGGCTGTGCAGGTGGCACTGATCATAGAGGTAGAGCTAAGATAGGTTGCGGCATCTGACAGTTGATCTTCTAAGGAGGGTCAAAGTTGTTGTCCCTCATCCTAGTAAAGCAGTAAGTGTCAGTATGGCCCAACCACTTGCAGTAGGTGCACCACACATCTGATCGTCTAAGCTATGTCGATGGAGTCATAAGCCTGGGAGGTGAATCTACACGTGGCCTCTTGCCGAGGAATGGTTTGTTCGGCAAATCTGGTCGAGGCCTTGGGCTTATGGGCACACGCGTACGAGAAAATTTATCTTTATCCTACTCAACTCGCAAGGACATACTCACTAGCTCAGCATAGTTGGGAATGCTAGCGCAACACATCTTCATACGTATTTCAGGTCGCAAACCCTGAGAAACTCACCGCATTCGCATCAGCTCGTCTGCTAGTATCAAAGGAGCGTATCTGGCCAACTCCGTAAAGCGGTTCTCATACTCTGCTATGGTCATCCCTCCCTGTTAGAGGTGAAGAAACTCTCCCTCTTTTTCATTGCGGTAAGTGAGGGGAAAGTACTTCTCATGGAAGAGGGTCTCAAAAGCTTCCCACGTCCATACATGCCTAGCAGTCACTGTCCATAGGATGTTGTCCCACCATAGACTAACCTCCTTCTCGAACATGGACGTAACCAACTCAACCTGCTCTACCTCAGTGCAGTGCAGCGGCTTCAGCATCTTAGAGATGCTGTCAAACCAGTACTCGACCTCCTTGGGTCTATGAGTACCCGCAAAAGTGGGAGGTTGGAAGCGCTGGATCGCTCAAATAATCCACTAGCATTCATGTTTCCAGCAGGGTGCACAAGTGGTACAGGCAGGGCCACGTTCATGTTCTAAGCAAGGGCCCCCGCAATGGTAGTCTAAATCTGTTGCTGCTGCTATATAAGGAGCATCATCTGCTCCAACCTATCAGGAGGAGAAACCGCCTGAGGCATGTGTGGCATCGAGGTAGACGCACAGTTCCATTCCGAAACTGGTGGTGCCCTACGTGTTGGCCCATTTGTGGGGCCAGTGGCCGGTAGAGAATCTGGCATAGTCTCGTGATTCAGGCCCAAACTGGAGTCCGTGTGGCTATCACTTAGGGGAGGTGCCCTGTCACTTGATTCGCCAAGCGTAAGACGTGTCGTACTCCGAGTGGCCTTAGGTGGCATTCCCTATATACAGCATAAGGTGCAACATGTCTAAGACTTAGCATATCAATACTCAATTTCTCAAGCCTTCTACACATTTCATAACAAAAGGAGCTTCATGCATTTCATTTAACCAAAATTATCACAATAGATGAGATGTAGTCTTACATGGATCATGACAGAAGATGCATGTGAGCTAATCTAACAAAGCTTTAAACACTAAAACATACCAACAACTCTACCCTACTACTAAGCCTATCAAGGTTGTAACATAGAAAAGGGAACATAGAGAGGGTCCCACACGATTTTTGTGAGCCCACACACGTGCAAAGGGTCGGCAGGCCTCCGACCCCACGAGGCCTCATCGCGGTCCCCTGGACCTAGGGCGATGGCATTGCCCTGGGGGCGATGGCATCCCCCTCCCAGGGTGCCAGAAATGTACGAGGGACCCCCTGGGTCCCACCGTTTTGTGTCATTTGGGCCCCCGAGTCTTTTTGAGGTGGTTTCGGGTTCCATCTCGCGCATATTCACGCATTCCGGGTCATTTGAGTGTGAAATGCGCCAAATTATTGTCTAAACCCATCGATTGATGGTTTAGAAAGGAGCTGGGATCATCTCACATGATCACAGTTGTATACGGGTCATATTTCAACGGCCAGTTTTGCCCATCGGTGAAACTTGGAATCCTACAATTATTTCTACATTTTGTCGCCCCCTCCTAAGTCAAAGTACGTTAGTGTGTGTCATGTTACTATAACCCAAGTCCAGTTTAATCCAAATCATGCTTTGATACCAACTTGTAACACCCTGAAAATCGGTGGTCGAGCAAAGGCTCAATTCCCGAGATCCGTCGCATCACTTATGCAACATAGATAATGATGGTTAAATGTTGTCTGTGTTAGTGCAATAAACATGGATGGGATTAAACTAAATCAGCATATCATACTCTAGAGATGATTAAATTAGGCAAGAGGAAGACTGTGATAGATATATAAAGTATATAAGTGGTTATAAACCCCCAGAGTATGATCATGTCACCAGGCTAAATATATATATGTTTGTTCCAATATATAGAAAATAACAAAGAGTAATATCCAACTAATTCATATCCCTGATATCCCACTGATCAGTACATGGTCTACATAGACCCGCCTGATAGCTGCATATGGGAGAACTCCTCATCGTCGTAGAAGTCAGGCTCCACTTTGCAAGCCTCGTCATCATCTGCATCTAAAATAGAGTCCGGTTGGTGTTTTAAAACACCATCCCAGAGTGAGAGTGAGTGATCAAGTCAGTAGTACTATAAGGCAAAGGTTAACATGTTATCAATTTAGTCAAGTAGTAATGATAAAGCAGTACAACAATCATGTCTCAAGTACTCATGTTAATGCAGGAATGATATGCTATAATGATGCATGCCCTCCCACTGTGCCTTCATCGCCAAACCACATGTAATGCGGTGTATGCACGTGTTAGCCGAGTTCTTGATTAGGCTTATTCATACAGCAGATTCGAGAAGCAAAGGTACCTCCCTTTTTATCATTTACTAAAACAATGATCCATGTAGGGTCATCAATCCTAGTTAATCACATACGATAGGCAAGTTATAGGGTAACATCACCCCCAATTTGAAAAGCAGTGGATAAGCAAGTTCAGGTCGCTACGGAAGGCTCGTCTCCTTAGCGTATGCCTATTTTATACTCGAGGCCACTACAGGAAGGCTCGTCACCTTAGAGTAGGCCAACAGCTCAAATACAGTGTCCCATACTACCGTATTCGGCTCACTAGTTTAGGTTGATCACCGGTCACTACGGGGAGGCTCATCACTCTAGCGTAGGCCGACAACTCCGCCACGGTATCCCATACCACCATGCTCAGCTCATGAGTCTTAGCGGATCGTGGTACCAAGGTTAAACGGGCTTTACATTGGTAAGTGATACCTTAGATTCAAGCAGGAGCGTCCATACATCGTAAACATACGATAAGCTAATTGGGTTATTTGACAAGTTCGATTAGTACGAGCGCACGCTGAATTAATCGACATGGAGCGCATAAGCACTCCACGTGGCCTAACCACTATCGACAATCTTCGTACAACTCAAATTCATCGAACGTTTCCAATGTGGCGAATCTAGTTCGCCCACTCAACCGGGATCCATTACTGATTGCATGGACTATGTAGCAGTCCCAATCATATTCAACGCAATAGACAGTCACATGTGATAATCATAATATCATTTAGCAAATAATTCCAATACAATAATCATTTGAGCATTTGTCAAACACATAAAGCATGTTACTATACATAGGATATTTTTATACATAAATCACATATGTGAAATTAAGGTTACATGAAAGAATTTTATACACATAAATAAGGTAGTCAAGAATCCTATCTCAACACCCTTAGTGATTACAATCTAATAAACAATTACTCATTCAGACATTTTATCAAACACTTAGCCTACACATTAATACATATATGCCCTAACTTAGTTATCGCATATATTATAGCAAATCCTTTCACAAAGGAGTTGTCATACATACAATGAATATGTATTCTAGATTAGTAGTCATGGAAAGTACAATTCACGATAGTAATTTCATTCAAACATTTCAACAAACACATGAAATGCATTATATATTCACTTAGTTCATACACATGTATAAGTTATCGAATCCATCGTAACTAAGATCATATGGTAGCAATCAAGTCAGACATAAATCATTAGCTGATAATGAAAGCCTTGAAAACCATAACTTAAGCATTTATAATCTGTGTTTCATCGGTACGCTCGTTATGAACTCGGTTCGTACAGCACGTCTTTGTCTACGGCACAACGGCTACCTAATTCATGAAATAGGTTAGCTATTTCACCAATTCCCCTATTTAGATTCCCAAAACGAGATTAGGGTTAGAATTTCTTACCCAAATCGAAGCTAGAATTGACGGTGTAGCGACGGTGGGGTGGTGATTCAACATGAGGAGCGGTGGGAATGAATCCCAGTAACGATCTCCTGAACTCTCTCTTCTCCTCTCTCTTTTCTCCTCTTTTCTCTCTTCTCTCTCCTAGGGTTAGGAAAATTCGTATGGAATGAGAGGGGTGGGTTCAGGTCCTTATATAGGCCCAGAACTGGTCCAAATGGCCCTAGGGCCATGGTATACTTAGGTTATAGCCAAAAAGCGGCTGTTTTGGCCCAACGGAGCTCGAGAGGGGTGGGTTAAGGTCCTTATATAGGCCCAGAACTGGTCCAAATGGCCCCAGGGCCATGGTATACTTAGGTTATAGCCGAAAGGTGGCTGTTTCGGCCCAACGGAGCTCATCTGGAGGTCCATTGCTCGCATACGGTCTGGAGATAGTTCCCCGACCATTGATCTAAGTCAGGTGAAGGTTTTGGTCCAATCGGATTAGTGGATCAACCGTGGAGGACCTATTTCAGTTCAATGGTCATCGTCTCTCAATCAGGGCCACAAGTATACCAATGGGTGCAGGAAAATTTTCCTGATCCAAGGGTGTAGTTGGGTCAAAATCTGATGATCAGAAACCTTAAATTTGGTCTACAAGTGAACGGCCCAATTCACTTAAGTTTGAGTTCATTTTCTAAAGATATTTGCGTTTCTCACACACTTCGTTCCAGGCTCAAATTGTGCATTTCTGGATACTATTTAGACTCGATTCTTGCGATGATTGTTAAGCCCAGTAAGGCAATCATAACCTTATAGTTTCACAGTCATCGGACTTTCGACGTGAGATCTAGGTCCGATATGGAGTTCCAATGCACTCCCGAGAGCAACTGGGTTTTGAGACTGATCCTAGGTTTTTAGAAAATGTTAAGTTAGTGATTCTAATAGTTTTAGGTCTTGCAGTTCATATAGAAAGTGGTTCGAGCTAATTCTCCGATTTATTCGGTTTAGTACTTAATTAATTTTGTCTAATTTCTAAAGGATTTTTTCCTTACTGATTTCTGCTTGAGGTGGTACTCGGGTCTTTGTACACATTTTTCCGAGATGTTATAAAACCCAAGCTCTTGATGGCTGCATTTTGGTTTGTTTATTTCCCTTATTTTAAGACATAGGAGGTTGAGGTTTATTATGTTGATTCTGTGGAGGCTTAGAAGGTAATGCACCTGACGCTTGACCCGACTATTGAGTAGGGGCTGGAAGTTACAATCTAGGAGGTATTTGTTGAAGCGGCATCACTCCCATGTCTTTGAGCCTGATCCTGCACACCTGAGCTTTATGTCCATATTTTCCACAACACGAACATTTTTCAGGAAAATGTTGCTCTTGATTTCCTGATTGTGTTGTTTGAACATGCGTCCATTGTCTCTTCTCCAAAGGTTGTTGTTGGTTTGGCATGGTTCTACTTTGGCTTCTTACCTTCGACTTCAAAAAACGTTCACAATCCCTCTCGGCTTAAAGGGCTTTATCTACAATTTCAAAGTACTTCTGAATATTCGCACAACAAAATCTTGTTCGGATATTCTGACGAAGTCCTTCTTCAAATCTTGTTATTTTATAATCTTCATCTAGTCTTGTGATATATCCTGACAACTCAGTGAATTTGGCCTCGTATTGAACCACAGTCATCGCTCCTTGCTGTAGGTTTGCAAAATCCACCATCTTCTAGTTTCAATAAGCCTTAGGAAAATATTTTTCATGGAATTTATCTTGAAATTCTTTCCAAGTCCACAAATGTCCAGTTGGTACCATCCTCTTGGCTACTTTCCACCATACATCTGCTTCGCCCTACATGATGAATGTCGCAAGTCGAACCTTTTAGTTATCAGGGCAATCCATAGCTTCTAAAGTCTTCTCGACTTGTTTAAGCCAATCTTCCGCAACTGATGGATCAAAAGCTCCTTTGAAAACTGACGGACATAGCTTGGTAAATATTTCGAGCATATCTACTTCTTGAGGAGGTTTTGTTCCATGTGGTGAAGAATTCCAATGATTCTGAGGTTCCTAGTTCAAATTCATTAACATATCCTACTGAGCCGCAAATTGTTATTATTGTTGTTTCATCGTGGCCGCCATCCGAGTCATCAACCCAAAGGCTGCATCCCAAGGCTGAATGTTAAGTCCATTGAAGTTAGCAAGCATCATATTTGGAGATAACGGCAAACGAGTGCTCGATCCTGCACCACCCGTATTAACTGTATAAGGAGGTGGTAGAGGAACTTGCCCTACATCGCCCACTTCATCCTCATTTATCATATTCTTATCTTGCTCTTCAGGTGTCATGCCCCGAACTCAGAAACCGGGCTCACAAAATTCCCGATTGTCAAATCCAGCGTCGACAGCCTCCTTAGTACCCCATTCTCGGCTCCCGGCATCTATACACCAGGTTCCGATCCTGGGATCCTATAAGGAGGATTTTCAATATGATTTTGATTCAATATAAGCATAACCATAAGCATAACCCACGAACAATAACCACAAGAACACCATCACAAATCCACTATGATCAAAAACTTTTAAGTACCATGCGTCTGAAGGGAAAATACAAGATAATGCAAATAACGGAAACTCCAAAAGCTCAACTGCACACTCCTACTGCTCCTATGCTACGGCTGCATCCTAGCGTCACCTACACACATCGATCGTGCATAAGCTTATAGAAAGCTTAGAGGGTGGTGTAAGTGTCTGTGCAATATGAGCGTGCTCAGAATGCAAGGTCAAAGTAATATAGAATCATGCTGATGAGTACATGAATGCAATCAGCCGCACCAAGGCTATGCGGTGCAAGATATGAATGTTATCGGCCATATCAAGACCATGTAATGCGAGATGCAACTCAAGCATGCCAATCCTCATCCACAATATCAAATATCAGTACAGTTCTCATTCTGGATAATCACCAGGGTCTAGTACACTCTACGCCAGCTTGTCGTTCCTATCTGAATGCACAATTGGGAGAGTGGAAGAGACCTCACTATCCGCCTGCCAATATCGGGCTCGACTCGTCGATAGTGGACCCATTCCTCAAGCTGGTCAAACTCAACATAGAAATTACCCCCTCACTCAAGCAGGTAAGGTCACACCCCTTTCCAACCGACCACGACACAGTGGGAGATGCAACCTACTAGTATACGACCCTAGTACGCTCATTTATCCACTCGGTCTCAATGTTAGAGTCATCCTCTGGTACCATTGGGTTTAGGAATTTTCATCCAAGGACATCTATGGTGCCCCGATGCTAGAAACAGAATTTCTGGTATCCAATCCAACCACCCACGATGTCTCTGTGGAGGCTATGGTCCTGATGTCGCTAGGGCATACAATAATCACAATCACACAAATGCCGGTGCATGAATCACCCTACCAGACATGCAACAACCATGCGCGTACCACGCGCTCATGTAGGGCAACTCCACCTATCAAGGAGCCCATAAACAATCCGCCCGTAGGCATATGTTATGATCAGTCACTCCTCATATCAGGCATACATATGATGCGTATGATCATGAATCATGGATCTATACTAAACATGTTATATGATGATGGGCTCTGTTCATAACGAAGATGGGCCTAGACGGCCTACACATTACAAGTATGGGCCTATCAATGGGCCTTAGGGAGAGTGATAATGCAGACATTTAACCAACATTATCCTTACAATGTGGACGTCAAACCATCATTGCTCTCAAGGCATAGCCCGCTATAAAGGTCAATACATAAACCATGGTGGAATCATGTTATAATGGGCCTCATGTACATCCCATTAGGCCTCGACCCATGGGCCTCCAATACATCAAATGGGCCTCATGTACATGGGTCTTGTATATATCATGCATCATGGTGGGTCCCATATGGATGGACAGCATAGGTAAAGCACATACCTCATGATGGGGGCCACACTGATGGAAGGTGTGGCAGACATACATTAGTGGGTCCCACGTGGGGCCCACCATAATGTTTATTTTCCACCCAATCTGTTGACAGGGTCACAGAGACATGGGGCCCACTGTAATGTTTATTTGCACCCAATAAGTTGATGAGGTCACTTAGACCCTGACCCACCATAATGTTTATTTGCACCCAACCTGTTGTTAAGGTCACTCAAACCTAGGGCCCACCGTAATGTTTATTTTGTCATCCAAACTATTGACAAGGTCACGTGGACCTGAATGAATAGGAAAAATAAATTTCATATTTGATCTGAAACTGCTGCAACCCAAAAGGATTCAATGGTAGGCGTCAATCACCTCTGTTTCCTGTAACGTGGGCCACCAGAGTCCTTGTAGCGGCTGATTTTTAGGAGGGGGGCCACCGCCAAAGGGGCCCACCCAATGCATGGAGTGGATGTTCCTCACACATCATGGTGGGGCCCACAATTGGGACCCGTGGTCCCCGCCCGCTGGCATCCAAGGGCATTATGGCGTCCTTGTGTCAGCGGTAGCAGTATGCGCTGCTGCCTTGTTTGATGTTGGTTTTTTTTTTTGAACAATCTATGGTTTTTCATAGATAAGGCCCACATCTGAAAAATCCAACCTGGCCATTGGATTCTACAGCCCCTAATCGACCAAATGAGACCAATATGTAACATGTTCTTAGTGAATAGAAGATTCAAGGTATGGCCCACCCGAGAATCGGATTGGTCCCAAATTTTGGCTCAACGCCTAAAATGATCTGGGAAATAGGATGGACGACTTGGATTATAAACATTCATTAAGGTGGGGCCTGCATGAGGGGTCTACACTTCACCATCAGCCACCCACTCACGTTAGCTCACACCCATGGTAGTACACGCACTCCATGTTAGGCCCCCTCATGTCCAGCGTCCAGGGACGTTGGACGGCATAAACACAGGCATCATGGTGGCTTCCACATGGATGTGGCCCACGTGCACTTATATACATATATAATATATATCTTATATTATATATACATATAATATATTTTATATTATATATATCATATATATATATATATATTATATAAAATATAATATATAACAAGAAGGGCATTGGATCCATTTCAACAGTGGATGGTGTGGACCATCACCTATAATAAGGTGGGCCACACCGACTGATGTTGATGGACGGGGTAGATATAACACATATTGGTGGGATCCACACCATCACAATGGAAAGAGAGAGAGAGAGAGAGAGAGAGAGAGAGAGAGAGTGGGAGAGAGAGACAAGAGAGGCGGTGATGGAGGGGAGGGACCCCGCCACTATAGGCCCTCCATGGATACATTACATACATCAAAATGGGTCCCACCAAGAAGTGAGCCCTAAAATAAGAATTTAACGGTGGATCACCTACCTCTAGGCCTTCTCCTTGCTCACTTAGGCTTGTATGCACCTATGCTCAATGTTTAACGGTGGATGATGGAGTCTTGTTGGTGGGGATGAGAGATGAGAGGGAGGGCCACACTCGTTGATCTTGGGAGAGTTGGGAAGGCTTGGGACGTGTAGAAATTTTGGGTTGCTTGGGAGATCTTTGAGAAATGAGGGAAAAGAATAATAAAAGGGATGGATGGAGTGGTGGGTGTAAGGAAAAGGGATGGGAAGTAAGGTGTTGTTTGATTTTTTGTAAAAAGAGGAGTGGTGAGGGGAGAGAGAGGGTTGACTTATGGAAAAGTGAGAGATGGGTTGCATGTACTTGACTTGTACTTGAAGTATGGAGTGTACTTGATTGATTGATTGATGGGACATGTTGTAGAGATTCCCTCGAAATTCACAACGGGCGGCGTTTCTTCAGAATGAACGCAGGCCCACATCTTCTGACCTGGGTATCAGTTCGGTGCGCAAGTCATGGCGTTAGAAATGCGGTGACAACGCGGTTGCTAAGATAAAAACTTCAAATCGAGCCGACATTAGTATGCAGGACTCAGCTTAGGATCACGCACAAACGTCGGATACGGGTCGAGGGTTGCCAAAATTTGACCGGGAGAACTGTGAAAGCCTACGGAACGGTACAGACTAAGATACGGGTCTTACAACTCTCCCCTCAAAATAAAAATTTTGTCCTTGAAATTTGCACAATCATCGCAACTAGACATAACTCATAATAGAAGAGGGAACAAGGCATCGTCATATAAAATCGGAGACAGCATACAAGATACAATATATAATTAATCATCAAAGAGATGGGGATAATGCTCTTGAATCTCGGCCTCACACTCCCAAGACGCCTCATCAACAGAATGATGACCCCACTGAACCTTCACCAAGGGTATGACCTTGTTCCGGAGGACCTGCTCCTTTCAATTAAGGATACGAACTGGCTGCTCAATGTAGGAAGCGTCCTCACGAACCTCCAACGGCTGTCAATCGATAACAGGAACTACGTCTGACCCACACTTCCTCAACATAGAGATATGGAAGACGTTGTGGACGCTAGACAACTGAGATGGTAAGGCAAGCCGATAGGCCACAGCGCTAATGCGCTTAATGATCTTGAAAGGTCCGATAAATCTCGGGGCAAGCTTTCCCTTCGCTCCAAATCAAACTACGCCCTTCATGGGCGAGACCTTGAGATACATATGGTCCCCTACATCAAACTCCAAGGGACGACGCCGGCAATCAGCAAAACTCTTCTACCGGCTCTGAGTTGTGCGCATCCTTTACCGATGATATTGATAACCTCTGACGTCTACTGCACAAGCTCGGGACCTAGGAGACGCCGCTCTCTGACCTCGGTCCAATAACTCGGAGCTCTGCACAGTCTGCCATACAGTGCCTCAAAAGGAGTCATGCCAATGGTTGCCTGATAGATGTTGTTGTATGCGAGTGAACTCAGTCAATCGCAGATGCTCATCCCAGCTACCCCCGAAGTCAATCACGCAGGCCTGAAGTATATCCTCAAAGATCTAGTTGACCCTCTCCGTCTGGCCATCGGTCTGCGGATGATACGCTGTACTGTGCTATAAATCAGTGTCCATCGCTCTCTGAAAGCTCCTCCAAAACTGAGACGTGAACCTCGGATCTCGGTCAGAAACGATCGAGATTGGAACGCCGTGCAGTCTCACAATCTCCTCGATGAATAACCTTGCAAGCCGGTCCAGAGGCCAAGTCGCACGAATTGTAAGAAAATGTGCCGACTTTGTTAGACGATCAACGACAACCCAGATGGCGTCATGACCGCACTGAGTCATCGGCAAGCCCATAATAAAATATGTCGACACGTGCTCCCACTTCCACATCGGGACGTTCAATGACTGCAATAAACCAGGGGGTCTGATGATCGGCCTTGACACGCTGGCATGTGTCACACTCGACCACAAAACTGACAATCTGACTCTTCATCCCCGTCCAAAAATATTGTCTCCTCATATCACGATACATCTTCGTCAAGCCAGGGTGGATAGAAAATCGCAATCGATGTGCCTCAGTCATAAGATCTCTACGTAGCTCAGGAATATCTGGGACACATAATCAGCCTCTGAAGTGAAGTATACCATCAACACCAATCTGCCAATCTGTCTGACTCTTAAATGCTGCCTCTGCTCGGTAATCCTGTAACGACTCGTCTGCCTGCTAAGCCTCGATCACCCTTGCGACAAGAGAGGGTTGAATCGACAGGCTCGATAACTGAACGATAGAAGACTACAGACTAAAATTGAAGTCGTACTCTGTTATATCCTCGAGCATCCTTCACTCCTGAATCATCATATGTGTCACCAGGCCTCGTGGCTGAGGGCTAAGGGCATCTGCCACCACATTCGCCTTACCTGGGTGGTACTGGAGGTCAACATCATAGTCTTTTAGGAGCTCCATCTAGTGTCTCTGCCTCATGTTCAGCTCGGACTGAGAGAATAGATACTTCATGCTCTTGTGGTTGGAGAAGAGCTCAAACCTGACCCCATAGAGGTAGTGGCTCCACACCTTCAGTGCGAAGACGACTTCTGCCAGCTCCAAATCGTGCGTAGGGTAGTTCAGCTCATGGACCTTGAGCTAACGAGACGAGAAGGCTACAGGCCTACCGTGCTGCATCAAGACAACACTTAAACCAATACGTGAGGCATCGGTAAATACAACAAATCCATTACTCCAAAAGAGAAGAGTGAGGACAGGAGTGGACGTCAGACGGTCCTTCAGCTCCATGAATGCCTGCTCACATGCGTCAGTCTAAACAAAATCTGCGCCCTTTCGAGTCAACCTATTCAATGGGACTGCAATACGGGAGAAGCCCTCAATGAAACGCCGATAGTATCCTGCTAAACCAAGAAAACTACGGATCTCGGACGCAATTGTGGGCTGATCCCACTGACGTACTGCCTCAACCTTCGAGGGGTCTACTGCGACACCCTCCCTTTTCACCACGTGACCGAGGAATCTCACCTCCTCCTGCCAGAACTTGCACTTCTCCAGCTTCGCATACAGCTGGTGGGCATGGAGAGTCTGCAAAGCGATCTCCAGATGCTGCATATGGTCCTCACGGGTCCTCAAATATATCAGAATGTCATCGATGAAGACCACAACAAATTGATCGAGATATGGATGGAAGACCCCGTTCATCAACTGCATGAAGACCGCGGGTGCATTGGTCAGTCCGAAGGACATGACCTGAAACTCAAAATGACCATAACGTATCCTGAAAGCCGTCTTCGGGATGTCCTCCTCTCGAACTTGAATTTGATGATAACCGGAACATAGGTCAATCTTTGAAAAGAACTGTGCACCATGCAGCTGATCAAATAAGTCATCTATCCTTGGGAGCGGGTACTTATTCTTAATCATGACCCGGTTGAGCTCGTGGTAGTCCACGTAGAGCCTCAACGAGCCATCCTTCTTCCTAATGAAGAGTACCGACGCTCCCCAAGGTAAACTACTCAAACGAATAAATCCCAACTCACACAACTCGTCCAACTGTCTCTGCAGCTCACGCAACTCCATCGGTGCCATATGGCACGGGGCCTTCGAGATAGGCGCGGTACCAGGCACGAGATCGATCTGGAACTCAATATGACGACGCGGTGGTAATCCCGAAATCTCCTGGAACACATCGAGAAAATCACAGACCACCGGCAACTAATCGATACATAAGGCAATAGGCTCCTCAACGGCACAGGACATCAAGCAAGACAATGGCTCTCCTCGAGGCTCAGCAACAAACTGAAACTGCGGCAAGCCTGGTATGTAGAACGTAACTGTCCTCATGGAACAGTCCAAGATGGCATGGTACTCGGCAAGCCAATCAATGCCCAAGATAACATCGAAATCTGTCATCGGCAGCACAAATAAGTCAGCGACCAAAAAGATATCACCGACCAGAACAGGGCAAGATGAACAGAAACGGCCTAATACTGTAGTATTCCCCAAGGGCATCGATATGGTCAATCCCTCACTAGCAGACTCTGTCTGTAATCCAGTCGATCGATAAAAATCCTCAGACATGAATGAGTGCGAAGCACTGGAATCAAATAGTGCTCAGGCGATGCATGTAGAGACTGGAAGTATACCCTCAACGACTCCTCCGGAAGTCTATGAGTCCTGCCGAGCCACATAGAATCTAGCCTGATCTGGCTGGGGAGGTGTTTATCCCCTCTGAGGTCCCTGGTGCTGTTGCTGCCTCTGCGGTGTCCTGTACGGCTACTGCTAGGGTCTCAGCAGCTAAGGTGGCTACGGTCGCTGCTGATAGGGTCGCTGCTACTGTGGGGGCTGTTGCGGTGCTCTCGGCTGCTGCTGTAAAGGTTGCTGTGGTGCTCTTGGCGGCTGTAGATGAGGTCAGGGATACTCCCACCTACGGTGTCCTATCCCACCACATCTAAAACAAGTCCCTATAAATAGCTGTTAGGGTGGCGCTGGAGGTGCTACTGGTGCTCTAGCAGGTGGGTGGCTCCTGTACCTCTGTGGCCATCGATGCTGCTGGGAGTTACTGGAGGGGGCCTGCCTCTTCTGACCTTTCCTCTGATCTCGATCGCTTTGCCCGCCGGCCCACTCAGTCTCATAAATCTGAGCCCTCCGCACTACCGCCTGAAAAGTCAGGAGCTCATGCCCAATAACACGGCCTCGAAGACCGTAACGTAAGCCGTTCTCGAAACGGTGGGCCTTCTGCCCCTCGTCATCGACTGGATATGGCGCAAACCTCGATATCACCATAAAATGAGCCACGTACTGTGCCACGGACATGTCCCCCTGCACCAGAGTCTCAAACTCTAACGCTCTCTGATAACGAATATGGTCAGGAAAGTACCGCTCCTCGAATCAGTTTATAAAATCATCCCATTTCCAGATGAAGTCGGGCCCTGCAAGATGGGTAACAAAGGTCCACTAGTGCTCGGCCTCACCCTAAAGAAGGAACACTGCCAACCGGACTCGCTACTCGGACGTACACGCCATAGTATCAAAAATCTTCTCCATATCGAAGCGCCATCTCTCGGCTGCAGTCGGATCTGGCTCACCCTTGAAACGTGGAGGATCAAGCTGTCTAAACTCTCGAAGAAGGGCGCTTGCGCACTCCTACTCGGCCTGGGCTAGTGAAACAACAAGGTGCCTTCCCTGTCTGAGAAGCACAACCGTCACGGCTTGCAATATCTGCTATAACTGAGAGGCACTCATAGGCACGGTCGGATCCGCACTGGCATCAGGTGGAGGAACGTAATCCTCAGGCAGGGGAGCAGGGATCTCTGGAGGTGGAACGAGAGGCGCATGTGGTAATGCTAGAGCCTCAGGTGGTGGAGCGGGAGTCGATCGGGTCACTCTCCTACGCGGCATGTCCTATAAGAAGAATAAGGACGCCTATCAACCATGAGAATCGCACGATAGGGAACTCAATCGAAGGTTACGCACTCAGAACCTAATCGTCCTAAACTCATAGCAACATGTGATGTTGTTCCTGGTTATTCCTAAGTTATGCTCTGATATCAACTTCTATCACGCCCCGAACTCTAAAACCGGGCTCACAAAATTCCCGATTGCCGAATCCAGCGCCGACAGCATCCGTAGTACCCCATTCTCAGCTCCCGGCATCTATACACCAGGTTCCGATCCTGAGATCCTACAAGGAGGATTTTCAATATGATTTTGATTTAGTATAAGCATAACCCACGAACAATAACCACAAGAACACCATCACAAAATCCACTATGATCAAAAACTTTTAAGTACAATGCGTCTGAAGGGAAAATACAAGATAATGCAAATAACAGAAACTCCAAAAGCTCGACTGAATGCTCCTACTGCTCCTATGTTATGGCTGAGTCCTGGCGTCACCTGCACGCATCAATCGTGCATAACTTATAGAAAGCTTAGAAGGTGGTGTAAGTGTGTGTGCAAAATGAGCGTGCTCAGAATGGAAGGTTAGATTAATATGGAATCATGCTGATGAGTACATGAATGCAATCAGCCGTATTAAGGCTATGTGGTGCAAGATATGAATGTTATCGATCATATCAAGACCATGTAATGCGAGATGCAACTCAAGCATGCCAATCCTCGTCCATAATATCAAATATCAATACAGTTCTCATTCTGGATAATCACCGGGGTCTAGTACACTCTACGTCAGCTTGCCGTCCCTATCCGAACGCACAACTGGGAGAGTGGAAGAGACCTTACTATCCGCCTGCTAATATCGAGCTCGGCTCGTCGATAGCAGACCCATTCCTCAAGATAGTCAAACTTAACCTAGAAATTACCCCCTCACTCGGGCGAGTAAGGTCACACCCCTTTCCAACCTACCACGACACAGTGGGAGACGCGGCCTACTGGTATACGACCCTCGCACGCTCATGTATCCACTCGGACTCAACGTTGGAGTCATCCTCTGGTACCATCGGGTTTAGGGATTTTCACCCAGGGACATCTATGGCGCCCCGATGCTAGAAACAGAATTTCTAGTATCCAATCCAACCACCCACGATGTCTCTGTGGAGGCTATGGCCCTGATGTTGCTAGGGCATACAATAATCACAATCACACAAATGCCAGTGCATGAATCACCCTACCAGACATGCAACAATCATGCGCGTACCACACGCTCATGTAGGGCAACTGCGCCTATCAGGCAGCCCATAAATAATCCGCCCGTAGGCATATGCTATGATTAGTCACTCCTCATATCAGGTGTACATATGATGTGTATGATCATGAATCATGGATCTATACTAAACATGTTATATGGTGATGGGCTCTGTTCATAACGAAGATGGGCCTAAATGGCCTACACACTACAAGTATGGGCCTATCAATGGGCCTTAGGGAGAGTGACAATGTGAACATTTAACCAACATTATCCTTATAATGTGGACGTCAAACCATCATTGCTCCCAAGGCATAGCCCGCTATAAAGGTCAACACATAAACCATGGTGGAATCACGTTATAATGGGCCTCATGTACATCCCATTGGGCCTCGACCCATGGGCCCCCAATACATCAAATGGGCCTCATGTACACGGGTCTTGTATATATCAAGATGGGCCCCAACAGATGGGCCACAACTACATCAAGATGGGCCTAATCACATGGGCCTTATATTCATCAAGTGGGCCGCACCAGTGGACCTTGAATACGTCACAATGGACCCTCACATGGCAAGTGGGCCACACCACATGGGCCACACGTATATCAAATGGGCCACACTCAAATATAAGTGGTGATAATAATTTTCACTATTAAGATTCCCAAGGCCCGCCATAACATTTATTTTCCATCCAATCTAATCATAAGGTCCCAAAGGATGTCAATGGTAGCCGTTCAATCCTCACCGTACAATGTGGTCCACTTGATAAATAAATCTGTCTTATTTTTGTCTCAAGCCTTAAAATTATTATTATTTTTAAAAAAAAAATAGTTAGACTGTTTGGATGAAACTCATGCATCATGGTGGGTCCCATATGGATGGACAGCATAGGTAAAGCACATACCTCATGATGGGGGCCACACTGATGGAAGGTGTGGCACACATACATCAGTGGGTCCCACGTGGGGCCCACCATAATGTTTATTTTCCACCCAATCTGTTGACAGGGTCACACAGACATGGGACCCACTGTAATGTTTATTTGCATCCAACCAGTTGATGAGGTCACTTAGACCCTGACCCACCATAACATTTATTTTCACCCAACCTGTTGTTAAGGTCACTCAGACCTGGGGCCCACCGTAATGTTTATTTTCCACCCAAACTGATGATAAGGTCACGTGGACTTGTGGCCCACCGTAATGTTTATTTTGCCATCCAAACTGTTGACAACGTCATGTGGACTTGAATGAATAGGAAAAATAAATTTCATATTTGATCCGAAACTGCTGCAACCCAAAAGGGTTCAATGGTAGGCGTCAATCACCTCTATTTCCTATAACGTGGGCCACCTGAGTCCCTGTAGCGGCCAATTTTTGGGAGGGGGCCACTGCCCATGGGGGCCACCCAATGCACGGAGTGGATGTTCCATACACATCATGGTGGGGCCCACAATTGGGACCCGTGGTCCCCGCCCACCAACGTCCAAGGACGTTGTGGCGTCCTTGTGTCAGCGGCAGTAGCAGGCACTGCTGCCTTGTTTGATGTTGTTTTTTAAAAAATAAAAAAATCCGTGGTTTTTCATAAGTAGGGCCCGCATCTGAAAAATCCTACCCAGCCATTGGATTCTACGGCCCCCGATTAACCAAATGAGACCAATATGTAATGTGTTCTTGGCAAATAGAAGATTCAAGGTGGGTTTTAGCAGTATTACTGTCATTTCCTATGGTATGGCCCGCCCGAGAATCGGATTGGTCCCAAATTTTGGCTCAACGCCTAAAATGATCTGGAAAATAGGATGGACGGCTTGGATTATAAACATTCATCAAGGTGGGGCCTGCATGAGGGGTCTACACTTCACCGTCAGCCACCCACTCACGTTAGCTCACACCCATGGCAGTACACGCACTTCATGTTAACCCCCCTCATGCCGTAAACACATGCATCATAGTGGGTTCCACATGGACGTGGCCCACCTGCACTTATATACATATATAATATATATCTTATATTATATATATAATATATTTTATATTATATATATCATATATTTATTATATAAAATATAATATATAACAAGAAGGGCATTGGATCCATTTCAACAGTGGATGGTGTGGACCATCACCTACAATAGGGTGGGCCACACCATCTAATGTTGATGGACGGGGTAGATATAACACATATTGGTGGGATCCACACCATCACAATGGAAAGAGAGAGAGAGAGAGAGAGAGAGAGAGAGAGAGAGTGGGAGAGAGAGACAAGAGAGACGGTGATGGAGGGGAGGGACCCCGCCACTATGGGCCCTCCATGGATACGTTACATTCATCAAAATGGGTCCCACCAAAAAGTGAGCCCTAAAATAAGAATTTAACGATGGATCACCCACCTCCAGGCCTTCTCCTTGCTCCCTTAGGCTTGTATGCACCTATGCTCAATGTTTAACGGTGGATGATGGAGTCTTGATGGTGGGGATGAGAGATGAGATGGTGGGCCACACTTGTTGATCTTGGGAGAGTTGGGAAGGCTTGGGACGTGTAGAAATTTTGGGTTGCTTGGGAGATCTTTGAGAAATGAGGGAAAAGAATAATAAAAGGGATGGATGGAGTGGTGGGTGTAAGTAAAAGGGATAGGAAGTAAGGTGTTGTTTGATTTTTTATAAAAAGAGGAGTGGTAAGGGGAGAGAGAGGGTTGACTTATGGAAAAGTGAGAGATGGGTTGCATGTACTTGACTTGTACTTAAGGTATGGAGTGTACTTGATTGATTGATTGATGGGACATGTTGTAGAGATTCCCTCAAAATTCACAATGCGCGGCATTTCTTCGGAATGAACGCAAGCCCACATCTTCTGACCTGGGTATCGGTTTGGTGCATAAGTCATGGTGTTAGAATCGCGGCGATAGCGCAGTCGCTAAGATACAAGTTTCGAATCGAGCCGACATTAGTATGCAGGACTCGGCTTAGGATCGCGCGCAAACGTCGGATATGGGTCAAGGGTTGCCGGAATTCGACCGGGAGAACCGCGGAAGCCTATGGAATGGTATGGACTAGGATACTGGTCTCACATCAGGAGTCATCCCTGATTCTTCATGAATAGTTGGATTTGCTATAGGAGCTTAGGGAGAGGTGCACTCGTGGAGGGCAATAAATCTTAGATACTATGGGTCTTCAATTAATCCTATGAGAAGAAATTTTAATTTAGCAGGAGAATAATTTTTAATTTTATATGTGTATGTGTGTCATATCAATCTAAGATCATAGGTTGAGTTTTATACGTCACGATAATTAAAAATCAAAGTGTTACATCTCTCGACGTGACTAAAGGAAATTTTCAAATTCAGATTTGATAGACACATCATCATTTCAAGACTTTTAACTTCCAAACTGGAAATTGGAATGATCTGAAATTTGGAACATAGGTCACACTGACTATCGGATGGATTTTTACAAAAAATTTCAGGTCAAATTTATTACATCTACGTGGGTTCTCATCACTACTAAGGGAGAAAATTTATGCTGTCTGGTAGTCATTTTTATCATTTATGGCCTATTATTAGAATTTTCATAATTTATTTATAGCTCATATTGTCATAAAACTTTATAAAAATATCCAAAAATATGTACATGACTGTCAAAAAAAAAATTAAATATTTTTGAGTAACAATTTTATTATGTTTGATCAGGGACACTAAAATGGTCTAGATTTTCAATCAACAATTTAAACAAATTGTCAAAAATTAAAAATACTTATCTCAGACCTTGAAATTTAGGGAAAACATTCTTATAAGTCTAAAAATAAGTCTTAGTAAGTTTAAGATTAAATTTTCCCTCTTTTTTTAAAGTAAAAAAAAAAATTCGCTAAGTATGGGCTTATGATCCTATAAAAAAAGAATTTTAAATTTAGTAGAGATAATGACCTTTATTTTATTTTATTTTACTTTAATATATTTTTTAAATAAATTACTTTAAATAAAAATATTAATTTAACCAAAGGTAATTATTAAAATGCAAAACTCCATTAATTAAATCGATAGAAAACTAGTATGAGCAGATTGATTTTTGGTTTGATAACTATTGTTTCTACCCCCTTTTCTTGTACTTTAAAATTTTAAATTAGATTCAAAAAAATTTTAAAAATATTATTATAAGTTTAATGTGCCTCTGTGAAATCTTAGCATTTTTAAAATTCCTGTAGTCAGACCTGTCCAGAATTTGATGAATTCTGACCAACCTGTACTAACTCACTGAATCCGTATAGTGATTCTAAGATTTAAAAATTTTTTTTTTTATATTAATTTAGACTCGTCTATCTTCGATCAGGCTTTTGAATTGCCTCAATCGGAGTAGTACTTTTATAGTTACGAATTTTACAAGTTGGGTAATTTCTGTTGCCTATTGTTGTCAAACATTATTTTATGGATTAAAAAATTAATTAATTTTTGTCTACACTAACCCATATTAATTTAAATTATATTCAAATAAGAGTGCAGGGAATCTAAAGTTCTTATTTCTACATTTAAAAATGAATAGGAACTTAGTTTTAAATTTCTATGTACCTCATTTTATACATCATTAATAGATAGGAAAATTTCGATGAAATATTTCTAATTTTTAGAGGTCTACAATTTATGAAATTTAGTAGAATACATGACCTATAGGTCGCTCTAGGTTTTGAAAAGACTAATCTCTGATACCATTCTGTCACGCCCTGAAATTCGAGCACAGAGTGTACACCCTCAGACCCGAGTTTTGAATCATAACTCATATACAAACTGTACTAATTTCATTCCATTATACAATTATTCATTTACCTACTATCTCTACCGTAGATCTAAGTTTCATCCATACTCAGTAATATCTCATAAATAAGAAACGACAATTTATTGCAATAATCAATCATAAACATAGTTAAGGAACCTCCCATTAGGGATCTTATGAAATGAAATAAACATGTCCAACAACTTGAAAAAAAAAATTAACAATCTAAGAAAAATCAAACATAATTAAAGTAAAAAAATCATGGCTACTCTAAAGCAGTAACTTCTTCCTCTATCAAGTAGGGTCACGTATTCCTTAAATCCTCCTCTGGCTCGGCCACGTATTCCTGTTCTTGAGCCACTGACTCACCCTCATTCACATCTGTATGGTTTTTCCATCAATAAAAAGGATAAGCTGGTCAGGCCTAGTGAGAATTCCCGACATGGTTCAATGTTAATAATCATACACAATATAAATTTTAAAAAAAATGCAAATGCAATGCATTAATGCATCAAGTGGGAATCCATCCACTTGCTTAAGTTGGAAACCCGTCAACCCTCATCTGCCCTTTGGCAGGCTTCTACCATTTGGTAGGCATAGGCAAGGCCTGAATCTACTCCTTAAGTAGGCTTCCACTAGTATAGTGAGCTTCTAGTAATGATTCTACCAAGATATACCATCCAGGGAGGTCCCCTAGAAATCTAGCACGTGTTGTGCATGTAATTGATAGATGCACCATGTAATCATGAATCATATATTGCATAGGTTATTTCGATTATCATATTTAAATCAAAATAGTCTAACACATTAATAAAATCATAACATTATTAATACAAAAATCACAGTCCTTTAAATCAACTAAGAGTACATGACAATTAAATCATGGCAATTAAATCATGTCAATTAAATCAAGCAATTAAATCAGGATAATAATACAACATATCAAATAATCCAGCTATTTTAACATGATGGATGAAAAACACATCGGGATTACTCACCTTGATGTGGTGGAGATGATTCCGTGAACCAACGGTTTGAATTGAATTAGGACTTCCTAAAATCACAAAAATAAGAATTTCTTTTAAATCTTATGATTACACATAATGAATAAAACGTATGATTTATTATTTATTCAGATCAATATTGTCCATCCAATGGTCTGATCTGTCTAGAATTTAAGATTTTAATTTATTTTAATCTTAAGGAACTAATGAATGGTGATGATTTAATTACACATTTCAAAATATGTCATATAATTCTCTGTGCCAAATTGTATCTTGCGCAGAGAATTATTCTTCCTCATTTTTTTAATTTTGTTAAATAAAGGAAGAAAATTGATAGATATATGATCAGTACAGTCATTAAGGTGTCGAATCGATCTGATTCTTAAAAAATATTATATAATAAATTCTTATAACACCCGTGAATAGTACGGGTCATACTGATCGCTGTCCATCGTTGAAAAAAAATCACATTCTACACATTAGCTTTAAAGCCATGCACATACCTTAAAATCTCACGTTATATACTTTAGCAAGTCATACGCATGCCTTTTTACATGAATTAATTAAAACCTACACAATGGATGTTTGATTGATCCAATCCATCCAATGTGTAGATCATGCCAACTTACATATTGCATAAATAAAATAAAGAAAATTGATATAAATTACAACCTGAATAAGTGAATTCTAAAGAAATTCTTTCTTCCCACTTTCCCTTCCGTATTCTTTTTCTACGAGTTTTTCATTGTTCTTTCAGTTTTGATAAAACTCTTGCTCTCTCTTACATTCCTTTTTTAAGAAGGAAGGTTGGTTGGGAAACTACGAGATACGAGGAATTGTTGTATAACGAGAGATAAGAGGAAGGATGACGAGATCGGTGGATCTCTTTCCCACTTAAAGTTTAAAACTTCAAATTTTAAATTTTAAATTTTATTTAAAAAAATACGTGCGTTACAATATACACGGTGGCTTCTTCGCTTCTTAAAAAGCAGTTGTTGGAGTAGAGTAGGAACGTATGTCTTGACATGATATGGCTTAATGAGAAAGGAGTTCCATTTGATTCTTTTGTGCTTCTGTGAAATTCAGATGATCGTGATGCAACCCGTGGAGGTGAATTTTGAAGTAATGCGGGGACTAATGTGCTTCTCATAGGTGACTTGCCTTTTTTCCTTTCTTGTCCATCGAGTGTTAGCCACAAGCAAAGCTGGGAAGTCCTGTGATGTGAATGAAGGAACTGATTTACCTGGGTATAATGCTAGAGGAGTAAGTTCAGGTTTCTTTTAGGTTGTGTTCCTCATTATTGGTCATTTGACTTTCTGTAGAGACGTGCTCATCCTAACGGTTGCGGTGTATCGGGCTCTTGTTCTTCAGGATAACACGACAATCCAGTCATTATTATAACTCTGGCCATGATTTGAGACTTATCATTTTCACTTGCCGTTGATTGACCTTCATGATTCAAGGATTGATTCGTAGCATATTCTATTACGAACCCAGTCGTCATGAAGTAAAAATTTGTTTCATTTGCAATGGTTGCCATTGATTACAGTTTGGAATTATGTCTTGTATTCTGTAATTGACAATATGAAATATCAATTAATATTTGAATAGTAAAATATTCTATCTTAGGGATGAAGGGGAGGATGTTCTCGTTGAGAGTGGCCATTTTAGCATCGATATAACGCCAAACTATGATGAAATTCTCTGAACTTTTTCTAAGTTAATATCAAATAAGATAAAGATACCTAATAGAGTTGCCATTTTGTTTTGACCAGAAACGAAAAGTATTTGATTTGGAGATTATCTTATTCAATTATAACAAAGAAAGAGTATATAGAATAATCATCAAGTTTATTTATTCTGAATTCATTTACATACTTCTATTTCCCTTTATTCTAAGATAGAATATAAAGGTACAGTACAGAACAGATTCGAATATCGAAATCGGCAGCATTTTGGCTTGTGATTTATTCATCTCATTGAGAGAAATGTTGTATAGATATGATCATCTTGTTATCTTCTTCTTTAGCTCGTAATCATGACCTTGAATTGAAGAAATACTGGTCCACTGCAACAATTTTGATAGCATTTTGGCTCTCTGATATCAGTCCACGCGCAACACAATGTTGTTGCACGGGACAGCGTGATGAAAGGACCATTCTCCCTTCTCTTCTCTTCTCTTCCTTCTCTTCTCTTCTCTTCAGAATACCTTTAAGGTCTTCGTCTTCTCTAGAGCTCTAATCTTCTTCATCATCTTCATTGTTGTCCAAATGAGAGGAGGAGTGGAGTATTTGTAGGCCTCCACACATGCGAACCCTCAATCTCCATGCTATGGACCTCGCTTTTCAAAATATCTTAGCCATCCGAACCACTCTGATCAAACAGCTATTGCGCAGACCCACGCAACCAATATGTGTTGTGCGGGTACGCGCAACACAAATATTTTCCTTTTCTTCAACTTGTTCTTGACTTTCTTCTTTTCAGTCTTTCTTCTGATTTATTCTTGAATCTTCATTTTTATACCTCAACAATACAACAACATTATTTTGTGATAATACCAGTGCCATAAATATTTCCAAGAATCCAGTACAACATTCAAGGACTAAGCACATAGACATCCAGCATCATTTCATACATGAACTTGTTAAAGAATATGTCATAACGTTGGGCTATGTGCCCACCGAAAAACAACTTCCGATATATTAAAAAAAAAAAAAACTGGACGCAAATAGATTTGGATATCTCCAAAAGTCCATTAGGGTATGAGCGATATAGGTAACCATTGGCTTGTAAGAAATTAATGTCATATTCGACGGATCGTAGCCTCATTTAACATTTTTTGTGTACAAATTTCTTTATTTTATTTTTTTATAATTCTTTTTTATTTTTATGTCCTTAATTGAGTGTATAAAGTTTAGTATTAAAGATCAATATTTGTGTACATCTCATAGTTAAAATCGAAGCATGCAAAAACTGATTCATTTAGTTGTCTATCCAAGCTTTAATGGGACCCTCGATGCCATCGAAGTAGTGCCTTTGACAACATCGAAGAACAATCAATGACATCGAAGTTCGAACTTCAATGCCATCGAAGGATGTTTGATGTCATCGAATGATCGATGACATCGATATAAATGGGTGCACGCAGAGCTATTTCATTTCATTTTTTATTTCCTTTACTCCCATGCTGCCTCTTCCTCTCCCAAGCACCCCTTTATCCTCCAAATCACTGATTTAGTGAAGAAACCTCTTCTTGGCATCCTAGATCACACTCATCTCTTGTGGTAAAACAGATTGGTGTTTTTTTTTTATCATATTTGTTTCATATTCTGTCAAATCCATCTGTTTTAGCTTACTTTCCATCTATAGTATCATTTTTTCCTTGATTCTTCACTGATCTAACATGCCCAAAGACAAAGGGAAAGCTTCGGCTGAGGGGGAGTCTTCTAGATCCCGAAGAGTCAAGAAGCTTGCCCCACAACGAGCAGATAAGGCAAGGCAGTAAACTCCATTGCCTTCGCCATCCCAAACACAATCAATTGAGCAACCACAACCCACTTCAGCATGCCCTGACAAGAAAATGCTCGATAAATATAAAGGAGCAAGGTGATTCAAGAACGACATGTGGACCTTGCTTGTGTTCAACCCTACGACATTGATTCAATTCTCGGTGCCGTGGGGTGGGCAAGCATCTTAAAATTCAGAGGAATGACCCGAGTCAATCATGTCCATGAATTCTTGTCTCACTGTAGGAACTTTGAAATCGATCCCCCATCCATCAAAGTTGAAGTAGAGAAAACCATTATAAAAATTAATCTGGGTCACATTGCGAACCTGCTTGGTGTATCCCTATCTTCTAAAGGGCTGCCAAATCATGACACAACTTCTCTCAAAGTTCGGTCCCAAATGACTAAGTTTCTTTGTAATGAGAGAGATGAACCTTGGGTTCAAGGTAATGCACTCCATTCCTCTCTTATGTATGATTAGTATAGAGTCCTCCATTCTATTTTTTGACGAATGTCTATCCTCGTGGCACCAATAGAGTGGATCTCACTCCCTTCATAGTTGACATCGTTTATAGAGTTGCTTCCGGCATATCTCTATCTTCTCTCCATCATCCTTTATTAGATTTCTCTACTGGTTAGAGGTAGTCACCTTATGTATTTGCCATTTGGCCAACTTGTCTATCTATTAGCATGGGAATGCGGGTTTCTACCCACCTCTGATGATCCAGTTCTGGTGCCAAGGATTACATAGGAAATGTAACACCCGAATTTTCACGGTCAGAGTTCGTACTCGTGCCCGAGGAAACCGGGTGTTAATGATGTATAAATTGGATGCTTTGGAGAATCGCACCCTTTTTTTCATTTGGATCACATCCAGATACATTTATGAAGATAACATTTACAAGAATAAAATCAACTATATTGATTATCTCATTAGAATAAAAGAATAATCAAATGCCCTCATAATGGGAGGTTTATTACAACATCAAAGTTCACAGTGGAAGTATAAAACTAATTCATAAAACTATCTTCTTATTCTTTTAGTATAATCTTCTATAGGGAAGCAGTCCTCTAAGTCTTCAATCTATACGTCACCTGCAAAATCTATACGGTTGGAAGAGAGTCAATGCCCTTCTCATAGTAATGGTTATCCTTTAAGATTAACAATAATTCAAGAGATTCATAAAAGTAAATGTAAAGGTACTAATATACCTCGTACTCCACTAACACATGAGGTATCAGTATGCGCAAACCTACATGAGATGCATGCCTAGCATAGTGTGTGCGGCTCATCATACGTAGTGATCGTCACAATATGGAAGACAGTTTCATGATAACTGGCTTGACCTGCATCCCATAACTACGGATATTTGCCGGCATGACCAACGCTAACGTGGATTTATGCGAACATCTCAAGGCAACACAACACGCGGTTCGGGGATTTAAATAACACGATGTATTCATGGAGTGACTATTTACGACATCCAATCCTGAAAAGTTGACGTAACACGTATAACGATTTACATACATCGATTGTGCACTACGCCAACCAACCCACAAAATTACGTGCCGACCAAGAGGGCCACTACGTGTAACGCATTACGTCCACGATAAGATATTTGAATAACTAGTTATGATACCTCTTAACACATCACTTGCACTTATAAAGAATGTAAACTGAATTATGGAGGTTCTTGAATATCAAGACACATGCCCAAGCCTTAAAGATAGACGGCATAAAGCCAACATAATCAAGAGAAGAGTGACAATAGTCAACTCAACAAAAGTATCAATGGCCAACATAACAAGAGAAGAGTGACAATGGTCAACTCAATAATATGGAGAGTGGCAAAGCCAACTAAACTAAAGAGACGAGTGGCAGATCCAACTCAATTATAGAGACGAGTGGCAAGGCCAACTCAAATATAGAGACGAGTGGCAATAAATTTGATAGGGTAAGGGCAAGGCTTGTATCCATGACCCCACATAAATTCATAAAAATCATTTATAATTGACATCATGTCATAATCCCAAAAGGGCCAGTAATTGATGATAACAATTTAAAATCTAAGAATGGATAAAAAGGACGTAAAAGGCAAGATAAAATGCATCAACTCAATTAAGACGAAAGGTACGAAAAAGGAAAAATAATAACACATCAACTTAAATTACTGTAAGCTTAAAGGATAAAACCCTCACCTTTAAATCGAATCATCCTCAATCCCGGCTAGATGTCCATGTATACACCTGTATATCAGACTATATCCTAAATCACATGGTTTGAATAATTAGGATTTATCTAGGGGTCAGTTTATGTTAATGTTAGAATTAGATTTAATAGTTGTAACCCTTCTAATTAAAAGATGGAAATCTTACCTTTATCCGAACTCGACTGTGACTCAGTGAGTCACAATACAATGCCTTCTCTCTCTCTCTCTCTCTCTCTCTCTCTCTCTCTCTCTCTCTCTCTCTCTCTCTTTTTCTTCCTTCCTTTGAATTGCTAAGATCTGAATGTCAAGGAGATGGACCGGACTTGGGTAGGATAACTGAATCGACACTCTAACTTTCCAAACTCGGATTAACTCAACCGAGTTGACTCGGCGAGTCAAAGCTCTTCGTCTTCTTTCTTTTTCCTTTCTTTTCTTTTTCTTTCCTTTCCTTTCTTTCTCCCTTTTCTTTCCTTCTTCTTTCTCTGTTTCTTTTCTTTTCTTGGTACGTCTAGCAAGAGGGGAGGCTAGCCGTTGGCTGGATCTCTCTCTCTCTCTCACTCGTTCTCTTTCTTTCTCCCTATTTCTCTTCTCGTTGTGCTTCTTCCAATCGCCGGACAGAGGCCCTTTTTATAGGGGTTTGAGTCTTCTAGACTCTTCTGCGAAATTACTTGCCCAGGTCTGTTTGGAAGTCTCGTTGTTTGGCCTGCGGTGGGTTTGGATTCATGGCCTAGATCTGCTGATCTGTTTCCCTAACGTGTTGGAGAAGGTCTCCTGCTTGAATGAACCAAAGTTGCACGGTTTTGATCCATGTTTTGGGGCCAGAACAAATCCTCGTCGTTCAGTGATCATTTGAGGAAGATGGGCCGTGCTCCCATGGTAGATCTTAGTCCGGCCCATTTTCTCCCAAAGCAAGGCTTTCGGATGGTTTAAGATTGCCATCTGACGTTTCCTGGCCCATCAGATTGATGGTCGGTGTGAAATCGTTGGCCCTATTGCGAAAGGAGGTTCCTCCGCATGGTGTGGTGTGGCGTGAAGACCGGCCGAACGGCGAGGTGTCGTTCTCCCTCCACCTTCTTTCCTTATCTGGACTGGATCCAGAATCTTTTCTTTGGAGGATGGACGGCCGATATGCAGGGAATTCCCAGATTTCCTATCTTGGTCGAGTTCGACTGAACGGTTTGTTGGATCGCTAGCGATTTTGGGGTCCTGATCTCTCCATGTGTATGGCCCATGTTGATCGGATCTTGGAGTGGTGACTGATGATCGGTCCAGATCTCCCATCTCTGGTGTTGGTGGCCCGCACTAGATTCGCTCGTGGATCTTACGTTTGGAGTGCTACAGGCGGGAAAGTGTAAAGGAGGAGTCCCCGTCGTCGAGGATGGCCAGGTCAAGCAAGGTTTTATCAGCTAAATGCTATGGTACTTCGCAGCCGTGCATGATTTATGTACGTGCATTCTCCTGTTCGGTGTTTTTTTTAGAGTATTTTTTATTAATCTGTTCCATCCTCTTGATTTGTTGATGTACGTGGGACCTTAGGGTTCCAAGGTAAATCTGATCCAAAGCTTTTGGTGGGCCACATGTTGTAACAACGTGTGAGGTAGAGTTAGAGTAAGAAGCTATTTAAGTAACATATTCTATTTTCTTTTATTTGGACGTATCATGTATACGACTAAGTGGGGTCCACTTGTGATGGTCCATGTGGAGAGCCACTTCATCCATCTGTTTCTCCGTGTCAGGTTAGGACATGGGGTTAAAAATGAGGAAGATCCATAAATCAAGTGGACCACACAATCCGAAGTGGTTGAAGGTGTTTACTTTTGAATTTCTTCTGAGATTAGAAATTTAGGGAAGAGAGGTTTTATTCAACTACGCCTCTGGGTGCAGACATGGGTTGTGTGTAGGTATAATGTGGGGTCCGTTATGGTGATTTCTTGGGTAATCCACATCTTCATTAGCTTGGCCGGGTCATGTTACGCCACGGGCCAAAAGATAGAATTGATCGGAGGCTTATCTAGAAAGTGCTTCCATTAAGCGCCAAAATAGACTTGATTTTAATTAATGGTCAACACTTAATGATCAAGGCCCAATTTTTGGAGATTTTTGTAGTTAGGATAGACAAATGATTGGGCAAATTTTGGTAATTGATCAATGGTAGAAAATGCCTAAATATGAAATACCACATTTTGCGTCAAAAGGAAGGAACTGGCTTCAACATTCAACAATGTAGGATCATAAATCGGGGTCCAAATTTTGTATGAGTTCATAGTCATGTGAGGTCAAGGTATGGTCTAAGTTTGAGTTTGGATCGATGGCAGAAAAGTGGCTAGATCTGAAGATCTAGATTTATAAGAAGATTGATAAACCTTGAAGGGATAACTTGCGCTTAAGGAAAAACCTACCAAAGTAGGGTCTTCATATCTGATAATTGGTCCATACAATGGGAAATTCAAGTCGTTCATATGAAGGAAAATATCAAACTACGACTACCCACGTGGTTTCTTCACTCAATGGACACCAAAATCAATAGTTAAGGGGCTGATTTGTCGATTAAGTCACCTTTACAATGATCTAAGGGCTGAACTTTGACATGTATAGTTAATTTATGATACGTAGGCATGGTATAAATTTTCGTATTAAACAGATAGTAGGAACCATGTGATCTAGAATTCAAGGGTCCGGGTCAATGGCATTTTCATAATTACTACTGATTTGTGAGTTTTGGGAAATCTAATGGCTCCACATGGTTCTAGGCATGTTTCTAAGAAATTCTTATAAAAAAATATATATCTAAATCATTACAGATAGGGTGTTATTCGTCGTGTCATTCATGGGAAAGTATTTACATCAAATCACGTGATGGATGGTCTTGCCTTGAAATCAACGGTCAGATGGTTGGATTTATTGAATGGATGTAATTCCCAACGATTAGATTTGTGTCAGGACGACGATGTAAGGCTATGATAGTTGTATTGGCATCGTAGACAAGTACATATAAGTTAATTTCTAGGAAACGCTCGATGACTTTCAATTCTCAGGTATTGAAATGTTCGGGGCATTACAGCAAAACATTAAGAAAATGTAGCTCAAGCCTCTTCCACTGACAGTTGATGCCGCAGATACAACGACTACAAAGGTTAGGCAGATGAGTGAGGCAGGAACTCAGTAGGATGAGCCTTCAGTACAGCCCACACCCAACTCTGCCATGGCTCGATGATACATAAGGCAATAGGACCGCCTCACACACATCACTACGGAGCAGTCGCGACGGGAGGAGCAACTGACTCGGATGGAGCAGCTAATGGAGTCCCTCCAATGCACTATTCAAGAGTTAGTTGCACTTATCACATGCTGACGCGACGATGCAATTCCACCGAAGACTGGCTCGGATATCTAGAGATTAGTTGTAATGACCCGAAAAATTTCGTGCTAAGACACGAGTATTACCTCAAATTCTTTAGAAGTTAATATGGGTTAACTAGCGCTAATCTCGATTGCTTGTGAAATTAGCACCAATCACTTTAAATTTGATTTGCAAGACTCAAAACCTATAGAATCGTTAGCGCTATGTTACCCTGAACTCTAGGATTCAACGCTAAATCCAGTTGCTCTCAGGAGTACTTGGAAACCTTGTATCAGACCTGGACCGCGCATTGAAAGTCCGATAGCAATGATCTTAGACAATTATGATCACCTTGTTGGGCTTGACCATCACCTCAGAAATCAAGTCCAGATGATGTCCTGAGTCGATTTGCTTGAGTCCGGAGTAAAGAGTGTGAGAAAGGTGAGAAATTAAATATGGATTTATGAAATCTGAGTCATGTCGCTTGCGCGACGATTTTAAGAATCTAACCGTTGGATTCTGACTCAAATTTACCCTCGGATCAGGGAAGATGGCCCAGGCATGTCATAGTGTCGGTGGACCTGATCGAGTTTCCGTGACCGTTGAATTGAGATTGGTCCGCCATGAGCGATCTGTAAATCCGATCGGTACAAAAACTCAGCCTGACCTAGATCTATGGTCAGTGAGCTTAAGTCCGACCGCACGTGGAAAAGGGACCACCAGAAGTGCTCCGTTGGACCGAAATAGACCCGATTTGGTTATAACCTAAGTATACCTTGGCCCTGGGGCTATTTTCATCAACTTTAGGCCTATATAAAGACCTTAAACCCTCACTCTCAAATTCTATACGAATTTCCTAAACCCTAGCTAAGAGAGAGAGAGGAAAAGAGAGAGAAAGTGAGAGAGAAGTTGGTAAATCATCTTGAGATTCTTCCCTGTTATTCTGCGTACCTAAACCATCACTTCTGAATCGTTCTTCCGGCGATTCTAAGTTCATTCTTGGGTAAGTCAATCAAACCCTAACCTGTTTTGGAGCTTAGAATAGTCTAAGTGTTGATGTAGCTCTTTTATTCATGTCTTAGGTTATCTAGTCGCCGTTGATGAAGACTTATCGTCTGAATCAGATCTGTTGCGCACTTTCTGGTTTAAGGTGCGGACTATATTCGTATAGGTTATGGTTTTCAAGGCTTTCAATGTCGGTTAATAGTTTATTATTGTTGTGGGTGTAATTTCACATGCCAAATGTGACGTTTATATTGCGTTCCTGATATATATGAGCTATATTGAGATTTGTGTATTCCTTGTATATGTAGAAAGTATCGTATACGTATGAAATACGAACATGTGTTTGCCATGATTACTTGTCATGTATTCGTGCTAGTTGTGTGTGTATCAACTCCTTGGCGAAAGGAATTGTCTAAATGTGTGTTATCACCAACATACGTCATGTATGTTGGAATATGTAGTCTAAGTGTTTGTAGAAATGTCTGAATGATCTAATGTGTAATATATTATCCTATTTACGGGCATTGAGAAGAGATTCTCAACTATCTTATCGATGTGTATGATTTCCTATATGTAATTTACATTCTTTGTTGTTTAACTTCAAACACTACTTATGTGTAAATCTATGTTAAGTTGATATTCATCAAATGCTCATATACTGTATGATTAGAATTGTTGATCCATTACCGTTTGAATTGCGGGTATGAATATTTGTTATACTTGAATGTGTTTGGAACTATGAAATAGTCCAAGAAATCAGTAATAGTCCTTGAATTCATGGCCGAGGTTGTTTTCGCCACGTAGGACGTGTTTGACGAACCCGAGTCGTATTAGAGTTAATGGCAGTGGTTTGGCCACACGGAGTGTTTGCGCACTCTATGTTGTTCGACTCAACGTGCGCTCGTGCTAGTCGAGCTCGTCAGGTAACCCGATTGTCCCGGTGGATGTGCACCATGTATGGACGCTATTGTTTGAATCTAGGGTACCAAACTTACCAATGCAATCCCGTTAACCATTGTACCTCGATCCACTAAGACTCATGAGCCGGGCATGGTGGTATGGGACACCGTGGTCGAGCTGTCAGCCTATGCTGGGGTGACGAGCCTCCCTGTAGTGACCAGTGAGCACACCAGACTCGTGAGCCAATTATGGTGGTATGGGACACTATATTCGTGCTGTCGGCCTACATTGATTGGTGACGAGCCCTTTGTAGTGACCTCGAGCATACCTTGATACTGCATTGAGGCGACGAGCCTTAGGTTAGTAACTAAGGTATGATAGGCATGCATTGATTGGTGACGAGCCCTTTACAGCGACCTAGAACCACATGATGGTATAGGATTGTCTAGGACTGACGACCTTAGAATGGATCACCGTTTGGAAATTGATATGAGGAAGGTACCTTAGCTTCCCAATCCTGCTGTATGAAAAGGACCAATAACAACTTGGTAATCATGTTCATGCTCCACATTGCATGTGTTTTGGTGTCATGGGCACTGCGGGAGGTTGTCATGCGTACCGTAAGATGAAGACGCTGAGGGAGTGCAGGCGAGAGCATGCATCATTTCTACATACATCCTTGCATTAACAAGAGTAATTAGGATGTGTTTGATTGTATTGCCTTATCATTACTGCTTGATTGATTTGTTAACATGTTAAATTTTACTGTATAGTTCCATTGAGTTGATCACTCACTCCCACATTCTGGGACGGTATTTCAACACCAACCAGACTCTGTCTTAGATGCAGATGATGATGCGACCCCTGAGGCAGAGCAGGAGTATGAGGATGACAAGGACGCATTTTCTTTTATGCAGTTCTCAAGCGGGTTCATGTGAGTCGTGTCCTGATCTACGGAGATTCTGGGTTTTCTTTTGTAATAGATGATTTCATTGTGATACTTATATTTTGAAAGCAAACACTTGTATTATGACCTGGCAGAGCATACATATCACAGGGACTTACACATATACACATATATTTCTTTAAGTCTTCTGCTTGCGTCTTTCACTTATCCCTGGATTATGTTTGCAGTTTAGCTTAATCTACTCCATATTTTATGCACTCATACAGACAACATACATCCATCATTACATATGTTGCATAAGTGATGTTTTGAAACTCGAGAACTGAGTTATGCTCGACTCCCGAATTTCAGGGTGTTACATTAGTTCAGGGCATGCTTAGAGTCGTCTGACCATCTCGGGCATGGGTATCTTTTTGGATGATCCGAGATGGGAGTACAGGTGGTGGACATATATAATTATATTTATGTTTACATGTATAGGTCCAGTTGTTTTTGTTAACATTATACTTATGGATGTTTTGGTTATTGTAGTTATTGCTTTATTGGTTTATTTTGGATATTATGTATTAGCCATCCTTGGCTATTTGTGTTTGTAAATGATGGTATATTGTCATGCTTTTGGATATATTATCATGCTTTCCCCATATGTGATGATTGTGATTATTGTTCCTTCCCTCTGAATATACTATTATGGTCATATCTATCAACTTTCAATGATCTCTTATGCTTTAACTAACAACCTTTGCCAATCACTGATAAAAGGGGGAGAAACATGCTCCCACCATATGTTTCATATTGTATTTTTGGAAACAGTGGTATTGCAGGAAGTTAGGGAGAGCATCAAGGAAGTCAAGTTTTTCATGTCTTTCTTTGGTTGTAAAGCAATATAATTTTATTTTCAAAGACATGTAAATTGTGCATTGAGTTGTATAAGGTTTTTGTCACATAATTGACAAATGAGGGGATTGAAAGTGCCCCAGTTTGTCAGTTAGCGTAAAGTAAGAGTCTTAGAGTTAAGTGAGCCCTAGAGAAGACCCAAGATTGAACACTAAAAGGGTTGGAGGCTTCAAATTCAAGACAAGGTAAGAAAGTCTTATGACCTTGCCAAACCCTATTCCAAAACCCTTCTAACATATCCCATACTTGACCAAAAACATCAAAGAAAAACTATATTTAAGTAAGCTAAAGAGTTATGAAATTTGATGTCTAAGTTAAAAGTTAAATTCTGAAAATAGACATATTCAATGGCACCGAAGCCTGTTCGATGGCATCGAACTAAAGCTTCAATGACATCAAACCTATATTCGATGACATCGAAAAAGTCCTCCAATTGTCCAGCAAGAAATTAAAGATTTCTCTGTATTTTACTGATGACATCAAAGACCTCTTCGGTGGCATCAAACACAGCGTTGATGGCATCAAAAAATAGTACAATTTTTCCAGTAAGCAAACAAGAAAAATCTGGATTTTATCGATGGCATCGAAGAAGTGCTCAAACTGTCTAGCAACAAATCACATAAATTTGAATTTTTGTGATGGCATAGAACTATCCTTTAATGACATCGAAGGACCTCTTTGATGACAACGAAGATCATTTCAATGGCATTGAAATATGACCCAAATTGTCCAACAACCTCAGGTCATATATTCAAAAGTTTACGATGGCATTAAAGAACCCCTTTGATGACATTGAAAGTCACTCGATGGCATCAACAAAAGAACAGAAACAGTCTAGCAACCAAATTCAAAATATTGTTGATTTTCACGATGTCATTGAAGGTCGTTTGATGACATCGAAGGTCATTTGATGGCATCGAAGACCCTTCGATGACATCAAACCTAACTATTTTCTACCCTTTTTTAACTTTGGGAATTTGTTATATACATCAATGTGGGTTATTTCTTGGTAATTTGGTGAGTTATTGAGAGAGCTTTGAGACAATTAATGCAAAGAGTAAATACCAATCTTCTCAAGCCCTCTTTTCTTATGGAGTTCATCTTTCAATCATTGTCTTAGAGGCAATCATTGGCATATTCAAAGCTTCAATTGAACAATGAACTCCAGCATTCAGTTATGCTCTAGCAATCTCTTTTAGTGGCAAATTTGTATGCTATGAAGCATTGAATGCTTAGCAATGGGGATCTTTGCTAGTTCTGAAAGACCCATCATTACCTATTTAAGATTCACCCAAACCCTTGACCCATCAACCTCGGCATCAACAACGGAGTATCATCACTTGGTTGTGGTACAAGGGAACTGAAGATCCTTCATCTTCTAAGAAGATCTTCACCAAGTGCTTAATGGGGCTCACTTCTTGTAAGTACAAGAGTCCATTTGTGTTTAAAAACCTTTCCTTGTATAAGATTGGGTTTCAGTGTTTGTATTCTCAAAGTCGACAAGTCCTTGCATAGCCTTTCGACGGGAGAGTACGTGTTGTTATCTTTGTGTAGGACTTCTCAAGTTCTTGTGTAGGACTTGATAAGACATTGTGAAGGCCATCGACGGATGGAAAATGGTAACCTTGTGTAGGTTGTGAAGGTTTATGGTGAACCTCGTTTAAAACCAGTTGAATAGTGAAATCCGACACACTCTATGATAGAGTGGGTCAGCCGTGAGTGGAGTAGGCACATAGCCGAACCACCATACATCATATGCATTGTAGAGAGTGTTTTAATTCCATATTTGTGATGTTTTGATGAACTCTACACTCTGTTTAATTTCTACACCAAACATATTTGTGCACCAAACATGTTTGTCAAAATGCATAAATGATGCATTTCACTGATTAGATAATGATTATTACTTCTTAGCATTTAGAACTCTTTAATTGTGAAATTAGAAGTAAGTACATGTTCTTAGTTTAAATAATTTTGAAAAGTCCTATTCACCCTCCTCTAGGACATTAGACATACTTTCAAGCTTCGCTTGTAATGATAAAGTGGCAATTTCAGATCATTCCTTGGAAAATTTTCTTTTTGGTGTTGATCTAATTTTCTATGAGACGGTCATGCCATGCGCAAGCTAGATTACGAAGAATCCAGCATCGACAGGACTTTAGAAGCTGTAACGCCCCGAAACCTAGCACCCGAGTACAAAGACTCAAATCCCGTGTCCTAAGGTGTTAACACTAAAATGGTCAAGTGCATTAGCACCAGCACTGACAACGCCCTAATTTTCACCGCTCAAGTACGATGCTCTAATTGTCTAAACCCAAGTGTCGCTTAGAATGCCGCATGTGAGGAAAATCTCTCACATGTGTACATTGTCCAATTAACATTCATCCTAAATGAAAATAAATCATAGTAACGTGCAGTTAAGAGTAGAATCAAAGATGAGCGAAGATAACTATAAGCATGACAATAAAGCCAACATTCAAAGAAAATATAAAAGTATATCATCTAAAATGAGTCCCACAGCTGGGACCGAAATATCCACAATAACCTAATGTATGAATACAAAACACAAAGCGCAATTAAAAAAAATAAAATCTACTGGCAGGTACAGAAGCTTGGCTACCACGGCAAAGCTCTATGACAACTATCTCCCCAAAACTCCTATCAAGACATCCTTCGCTAAACCTTGTCACAATCAACCCTTCGCTACCTGTACGGTTGGGTGCAATTGCACAAACAGATAATGAGTGACCAACTCAGTGATAAGTCCTATCAATATTACACAATTAGTTATTAATCGTGTATAGTTTCGAGAAAAACATACAATAATCTTGATTTAGAATGCTTCTTATTTTAATGCGTGAATGCATGAAAATATTTATCGCACTGGGGATGCATATCCATCTAGACCAAATGCAAGTGAATGGATCTTTCAAACAATCAACCCATTCAACAAGTCTTTCAAACAGTCGACCTAGCTCACAATTGCAAGAGACTGAGTCTTTCAAACAGTCGACTTAGCCCCCAATTACAAGAGACCGGGACTGTCAAACAATTGGCCCAGCTCACAGTTAAAAAGGAACTAGGTCTTTCAAATAGTTGAAAGGCCCACAGTTAATGGGTCATCTGAATAGTGGTCTAGGAGTCCGCATAAATACACAAAATACATCACATCCACAACATCTAGATTAGCCACCCGATAACGTCCACATGTCATGAATGCATGATTAATCCAACATTTATTAATCCAATTCATAAACAACCATTTAAAAAAACTTTTACAACTAGTAGCCAACCTTCATCTAACAAGCAATGGAAATTGTTTTGTTTTTCCATGGCCCACCAAAGTTTTGAATCAGGGTAATGTTGAGATGTGGAGCCACATCTGGGGGCCGCTCGACCAGTCGAGTGCCCTGCTCGACCGGTCAAGTGGCCCACTCGACCAGTCGAGGACTGGCTCGACTCAAAGTCCAGCGAGCATCAGGTTTTGGGTTCCGAGGTGCTCGACCGGTTATGGCCCATGCTCGACTGGTCGAGTAGCCTGCTCGACCAGTCAAGGTTACGTAGATTTGTTTTCGGATTTGATGCGAACTGTGGATTTTTTAGTCGATTTTTATAGAGGTGCGAAAGGGAAGTTGCCTAAACTATAAATAAGTGTCCCTAGGGCTTTTCTAAGGTATGGAAAATAATTCTAAGGTGTAGGCAAAGGGTTTTCTATGTACTTCCAAGGGAGATATTAGTATATTGCCTTGTAATCTTTATTTTTCTTCATAGTGGAAGTTTGCATCCATGGTTTTTTACCCTTGTTGGGGTTTTTCCACGTATATCTTGTCTTGTGGTTTGTTTGGAATACTTTGATTCTGTTTTTAGTCTATATTTCTTCTTATTTATCGTTTGTGGGTGAGACTGGAGATTGGATCTCGGTTCACTGCGTTGTTGGTGTACTACCCAACAACTAGTATCAGAGCTATTGGTTTAGTTTTATTGGGAGTGATGACGGAAGAAGGGAAGACTAAAATTGAGAAGTTTGATGGTTCAAACTTTATCTTCTGGAAGATGCAAATGGAGGATTATCTGTATCAAAAGGACCTATATATTCCTCTAAGAGGAAAAGAGAAGAAACCAGAAAAGATGACAGATGATGAATGGTTTTTATTGGATCGAAAGGCTTTAGGAACGATCTGACTCTCTTTGTTTAAGAGCGTCGTCTTCAATATATCTAAGGTGAAAACCACAAAAGAATTAATGGAAGCCCTAGCCACTATGTACGAAAAACCCTCAGCGTCCAACAAGGTTCATCTTATGAAACAACTATTCAACATGAAGATGTCAGATGATGGGAGCATGGCTGAACATCTAAACGAGTTCAATACAGTCACGAGCTAGTTGGAATCCGTTGGCATTATTTTTTAGGACGAGGTCAGGGTGTTATTGATCTTATCCAGATTGCCAGACAGTTGGGATGGTTTAGTGATTGCTGTGAGCAATTCTTCAGGGTCGACAAAGCTGAAATTTGATGATGTGGCCGGTCTAATTCTCAGTGAAGAATCTAGAAGAAAGGCATCAGGAGTTTCAGGGAATTTAGAGAATGCTCTAAACGTAAAAGGAAGAGGAAGATCATTGAACAAATGAGGTAATAAACACGGACGTTCTAAGTCGAGGAAGAAGTCTAAGGGACCGAAAGACAAAGACGAGTGTTGACGTTGCGGCAAGAAGGAGCACATAAAACATGATTGCAGGGTGCTCAAGAAACAAGAAGGAAGCTCTCAAGGCGGGAAGGATTCAGTGAATTTATCTAAGGAGAGTGACACAGAGGCATTGATCTTGTCTCTTGATGCGAGAAATGAGTCGTGGGTTATAGACTCGGGTGCTTCATTTCATGCCACTTCACGTAAGAAAGTTTTGTGTAACTATGTATCAGGTGACTTCGGGAGAGTCTACCTGGGTGATGATGAGCCGTGAAGTATTGTTGGAAAGGGAGACGTTCATATAAATCAGAAAGACGGAACGGCTTTGAAATTGAAGGATGTCAGACATGTACCGAGTTTGAAACGAAACTTGATCTCAGTAAGGCAGTTGGCCAATACCGATTATGTGACGAAATTCACCAGTGATTCCTGAAAGATCACAAAAGATGCCTTAATGATATCTCGAGGCAAGAAGGAAGGTACCTTATATGTGACTTCAGGATTATATAGTTCACTCGCAGTCACATCAACTAGAGTGAATGGGCAGTTATGACATCAGAGGTTGGGACATATGTAACGCCCTGAAATTCGGGGGTCGAGCATAACTCAGCTCCCGAGTTCCAAAACATCACTTATGCAACATATTTAATGATGGATATATGTTGACTGTATTAGTGCATAAAACATGAAATAGATTAAGCCAAAACACAGATACGATTCAGGGATAAGTGAATAAAGCAAGCGGAAGACTTATAGAAAAATAAGTGTACAAGTGTAAATCCCTGAAGTACATATACAAGCCAGGTCGTATGAAAGTGTTATGTAACAAAATTATAAGTATCAAGTTACATCATTTAAGTTTCCAAAAATAATCCCATAATCCCGCTCATCAGACCGAGGCTCGCTAGAACCCGTCTGAAAACTGCATATAGGAGAAGCCAGCCTCATCATCATCCATCTCCCGCTCTGCCTCAGACGTCGCATCAACATCTGCAACATCAGAACCTAAGACAGAGTCTGGTGGGTGTTTAACACTGCCCCAGAAACGTGAGAGTGAGTGATCAACTCAGTGGAATAATAAGGCACTGGTTAACATGTTATCAGTTCAATTAAACAGTAATGATAAAGTAGAACAATCAAATAAATCCTAAGTACTCTTGTTAATGCAAGGATGTATGCAATATGATGCGTGCCCTCATGCGTACACCCTCAGCGTCTTCATCTTACGTTACGCATGACATCGCCTCAAAGTGCGCCACATCTATAAAACACATGCAAATGCGGTGCATGGATATGATTACCAAGTTGTTATTAGTCCATTTCACACAGCAGGATTGGGAAGCTAAGATACCTTCCTCATATCACCATCCAAACAGTGATCCATACTAGGGTCGTCAATCCTAGACATCTCATACGATCATATATTTGAGGTCGTAGCAAAGGGCTCGTCACCAATCAATGCACGCCTTTCACGCCTTTACTACCACAGTTTGGCTCGTCACCTCATTGCGGTATCCAGGTATGCTCGAGGTCACTACAAAGGGCTCGTCACCAATCAATGTAGGCCGACAGCACGAATATAGTGTCCCATACCACCATAATCGGCTCACGAGTTTAGTTGCTCACTGGTCACTACGGGGAGGCTCGTCACCCCAACGTAGGCCGACAGCTCAACCACGGTGTCCCATACCACCATGTCTGGCCCATGAGTCTTAGCGGATCAAGGTACCGTGGTTATTAGGATTTCACTGGTAAGTTCGGTACCCTAGATTCAAGCAGTAGCGTCCATACATGGTGAACATACATCGGACAATCGAGTTACTTGACGAACTCGACTAGCACGAGCGCACGTTGAATTGAACGACATAGAGTGTGCAAACACTCCGCGTGGCCAAACCACTGCCGACAACTCTAATACGACTCGGGTTCATCTAATACGTCCTACGTGGTGAAAGCAATCTCAGCCATGAACATAGGGTCAATTACCAATTTTCTGGACTAAGGCATAGTCCCAAACACCTTACACTACAACAGATATTCATATTGAATGTAAAACAGTAATGGAACAACAACTTAAATCATGGTACATACGCATCTGAAAAAAATCAACTTAACATAAATGTAAGCATAAGTAATGCTTGAATTTAAATAACATGGAATGTAACTAGCACAAAGGAAATCATGCACATCAATAGGAGTGAACGCCCACAGTTAGTGTAATAAGTTACACTTTAGATCATTCATGCATTTCTACAAACACTTAGCATACATGGAACAACATACATGACGTATGTTGGAAACAAGCATTTTGACAATTCCTTTTACCAAGGAGTTATCATACATACATCTAGCATACATACATGACAAATAATCATGGCAAACACAAGTGCATATTTTATACGTATACGATACTTTATACATACACATAGAATACACAAATCTCAATATAACACATGCATAACAGGAAAGCAACGTAAACACAACATTTGGCATGCGAAATCTCATCCATAACAAGAATAAATCATTAACTGGGATTGAAAGCCTTGAAAACCATAACCTATACACTTAAAGTCCGCACCTTAAGCAAGGAAAGAAACACTGAACTGATTTAGATGAGTTGTCTTCGTCAACGGCGACAGAATACCCTAAAATAAGGATAGAAATGAGATACAACAACACCAAGACTAATCTAAGCTCTAACACAGGTTAGGGTTAGATTAACTTACCCCAAAATGAACTCAGAACCATCAGAATAATGATTCAAAGTGAAGGTTCAAAGATGAAGAAGAACAAGGAAGAATCCAAGATGATTCACCAACTTATCTCTCTCACTTTCTCTCTTTTCCACTCTCTTTCCAAGCTAGGGTTAGAGAAAATTCGTATGGAAAAGAGAGCTAGGGTTTAAGGACTATAAATAGGCCTCAAATTGATGAAAATAACCCTAGGGACAAGGTATACTTAGGTTATAACCAAAGCATGCTCTCTTGATCCAACGAAGCACTTCTAGTGGGCCTATAACCACGAAAGGTCGGACTTAAGCTCCTTGACCATGGATCTAGGTCAATCTGAGTTTTCATACCGACCGGCTCTTCAGATCAGCCGTGGCGGACCACACTCAATTCAACGGTCACGGAATCTCGATCAGGTCCACAAGCACTAGGATATGCCTGGGCCACCTTTCCTGATCAGAGGGTGAAATTGGGTTAGAATCCAACGGTCAGATAGCTTAAAATCGTCGCGCAAGCGACACGACTCAGATTTCATAAAAACTTATTAAATATCCAACCGTTCTCACACTCTTCACTCCGAGCTCAAACAAATCGACCCAGAACATCACATGGACTTGATTTTCGAGGTGATGGTCAAGCCCAACTCGGTGACCGCAACAGCCTAAGATCATCGCTATCGGACTTTCGATGCGCGGTCCAAGTCCGATCCAAATCTTCTAAAAAATCTCCAGAACAACTGGATTTAGCGATGGATCCCAGATTTCAGAGTAACGTAGCGCTAACTAATCTACAAGTTTAGAGCCATGCAGATACAATTTAAAGTGATTGATGCGAATTTCACAAGCAATCGAGTATAGTGCTAATTACCCCAAAAATAGCTACTTAAGGAAAAATTAACATAAAAATTTCCAAGGTCGTTACAATCTACCCCCCTTAAAGAAAATTTCATCCTCGAAATTCATACCTTCATATAATCCTCAAGGATCAGAGGGTAGGTCTTTCTGACCTCAGCTTCAGATTCCCAAGTAGAACATATGAGTGAGAAAGGGATGAAAGTGCTATTGTCAAAAGGGAAGCTACCAAGGTTGAAGTCTATTGACTTAGAATTCTGCGAGGACTGTGTGTATGGCAAGCAGAAGAGGGTAAGTTTCAAGAAGACAGGACGAGCTCCAATGACACATCTGTTAGAGCTTGTACACACTGATGTGTGGGGACTGGCACAGGTATTATCTCTTGGTGGCTCACTTTATTTTCTTTCCTTTATTGATGATGCTAGTAGAAAATTGTGGGTCTATTTCTTTAAACATAAATCTGATGTATTTGATGTATTTAAGAATTGGAAAGTAATGGTAGAAAATGAAACAGGTAAAACAGTAAAATATCTCAGATCTGATAATGGGAGAGAGTACTGTGATAAGAAATTTAAGGAGTATTGTGCAGCAAATGGAATCAAACATCAAAAAATGATTCTAGGGACACCACAGCAAAATAGTGTGGCTTAGCGCATTAACAGGACCATCCTTGAGTGCGCTAAGAGCATGAGGTTACATGCAAGGTTGCCTAAGATGTTTTAGGCAGATGCTGTGAATACTGCTGCATATCTCATCAATAGAAGTCCCTCAGCACCATTGGATGGTGGACTACCAGAAGAAATTTGGACTGAAAAAGAAGTGAACCTTGCACATCTCAGACTGTTCAGTTGTACTTCATATGTTCACATTGATGCAGAGCACAGAAACAAGCTGGATGCAAAGTTCAGGAGGTGCATATTTATAGGCTACAGACAGCATGATTTTGGCTACAGTTTTTGGGATGCAGAAAATAAAAAAATCATCAGAAGCAAGGACATTATCTTCAATGAAAAAGTGATGCATAAGGACAGTGTGTACGAAAATAAGGCTGAGGAAAAAGAATTCGTAGAGTTGAAAGAGTTACCGAGCACGGGTGTTACAGCGCCACAGGATGATCATGCACAGGAGCATTATGAGGTAGAGCCATAAACACCGGTTGTGAGGTCTACTCGGGAGAAGAGACCCACGATCCGATACTTACCCTCTTTACATTATCTACTGCTGACAGATAATGGTGAACCAGAGTGTTTTGAAGAGGCATTACAATCAGATACACGGGTTAAATGGGAGCAGGCCATAGATGATGAGATGAACTCTCTTGAGTCTTATCGTACATGGGAGCTAGTCATTCTACCCAAGGGTAAGAAAGTTCTTCATAACAAGTGAGTTTACAGACTGAAGGAGGAGCATGATGGTTCGAAATGGTACAAGGCCAGATAGGTTGTGAAAGGGTTTCAACAAAAGGTAGGTATCGATTTCACTGAAATATTTTCACCAGTAGTGAAAATGTCCACGATTCGCATAGTCTTGAGTATAATGGCTACAAAGGAATTACATCTAGAGCAGCTAGATGTTAAGACAGCCTTTCTGTCATGCAGACCATTGTTGCTATTTAAAGAAGTTTGATACGTTGTATATCATCCTTCTTCTATACGTTGATGATATGCTTATGGCCAGTTCAAGCATGAAGGACATCTCAGATCTCAAAAGACAACTGTCTAGAAAATTTGTCATAAAGGATTTAGGAGCTGCAAAATAAATACTAGGCATGAGGATAAAGCGTGATAAGAAAAACAAGAAACTGTTTTTGTCACAGGCAAAGTACATAGCTAAGGTACTTGATCGATTCAATATGGGAGGTGTTAAGCCGGTTAGCACACCATTAGCCAACCACTTCAAGCTATCTAAGGAGCAAGGGGCAAAGACGCAGGAGGAATGGGACTACATGGCTAAAGTCCCATATGCATCAACTATTGGGAGTCTCATGTATGCTATGGTGAGCACGAGGCCAGACATTGCTAAAGCAGTGGAAGTTATTAGCAGGTTCATGAACAACCCCGGGAAGGAACATTGGGAAGCTGTGAAGTGGATCTTTAGATACCTGGTAGGTAATATGGATGTAGGGTTGTATTATGGAGGATTGAAAATCAAGCTACAAGGTTACGTGGATTTAGATTTGGCAGGAGATATCGACAGCAGAAGAAGCACTACAGGTTATTTTTTTCTCTTGGTGGTGTTGCAGTCAGTTGGATCTCTCAGTTATAGAAGATGGTATCTATCATTACAACAGAATCAGAATATATTGCGGCTATAGAAGCGTGCAAGGAGATGGTGTGGATGCAAAGTTTCATGGAAGAGTTAGGTAAGAAGCAAGAAGATTGCAAGTTGTACAGTGACAGTCAGAGTGCAACACACATGGCTAAGAATTTAGCCCTTCATTCAAGGACCAAGCATATTGACATCAGATATCACTTAATACATTCATTACTGGAAGATGGATCGATTACTCTAGAGAAGATTCTAAGTGAGAATCCTGCAGATATGCTTACCAAGGCGGTCACACAGGAGAAGTTGAAGCTCTATTCAGCTTTGATTAGTCTTCAGACTTGAGGATGGGGAGGTGATGCACTCCGGATGTAGAAGATGATAGTTTATGGCGATGTGTCTCCAAGTGGGAGATTTTTGAGATGTGGAGCCACATCTGGGGGCCGCTCGACCGATCGAGTGGCCCACTCGACCAGTCGAGGACTAGCTCGACTCAAAGTCCAGCGAGCATCAGGTTTTGAGTTCTGAGGTGCTCGACCAGTCGTGGCCCATGCTCGACCGGTCAAGGGTCCGCTCGACCGGTCGAGCAGCCTACTCGACCAGTCGAGGTTACGCAGATTCATTTCCGAATTTGATGCGGACTGCGGATTTTTCAGTCAATTTTTGCAAAGGTGCGAAAGGAAAGTTTCTTAAACTATAAATAGGTGTCCCTAAGGCTTTTCTAGGGTATGAGAAATAATTCTAAGGTATAGGCAAATGGTTTTCTATGTACTTCTAAGGGAGAGGTTAGTATATTGCCTTGTAATCTTCATTTTTCTTCATAGTGGAAGTTTAAATCCATGGTTTTTTACCCTTGTTGGGGTTTTTCCAAATATATCTTGTCTTGTGATTTATTTAGAATTCTTTGATTATGTTTCTAGTCTATATTTCTTTTTGTTTATCGCTTGTGGGTGAGACTAGAGATTGGATCTCGGTTCACAGCGTTGTTGGCGTGCTGCCCAATAGGTAAAAGTTAGGCCCTAAAAGTTCATGGTGTGTTGCATCACATGAATGGTTTAGACCTTACACTCATATCATAGGAGATGAGTTCTCAAAAAGTTCGCATGAGTTCTCATAAGAACTGGGGCACATGTAAGCCCCGTATCCTAGACCGTACCATTCCATAGGCTTCCGCAGTCTTTCCGGTCGAATTCCGGCAACCTTCGACCCTTAACCGGTATTTGCGCGCGACCCTGATTCTCATACCGTCAACCCGAGTCAACTCAACCCAGGACTTGTACCTTAGCGACCGCGTCGTCACCGCGGTCCCAATGCCGCGACTCGCGCGTCGAGGCGATACCCTGGTCGGGAGATGTGGGCCAGCGTTCGGTGCGAGGAAAACGCCGCGCGTGTGAATTCTAAGTGAATCTCTATAAGGTGTCACATCAATCAATCAACCCATCGATCCCATCATGTTAAGTACACATCACCTTTCACCTTTTCCCAAGCAAGCCCCAAAGTCAAAAAGTTTCTTACAAACCCATGCTTTTCTTACAACTTTTGCCACAAAAGTCAAAAAAGCCTCTTACACCCATCACCACCACATCCATCACTCCATCACCCATCACTCCCTCTCTCTCTCCCTTTACAAGTCTCTCTCTCATTTTCAAACTCTCCAAATGCAAGAAAAAAATTCCATACGTATGAGCTCTCCAACTCTTCTAAGCTACAAGTGTGGCCCACCTTTCCATCCCTAGATCTCCCATCCTAGCCATCCATTTCTCATCTTCCTCCATCAAAGAGAAGCACAATGAGCTAAGGAAGCCAAGGGAGCAAGAAGATCAAGTGGTGGGTGCTTTGATAGGGTAGTTTTTAATGTTTTTAAGATGGGCCAAGTGAGGCCAACCGATCAATGGTTTGGATCTCACTTTAGACCCTAAGATGTGGCCGATGGCCCACTTGGATCATCATGATCATTCCATGATGGGGCCATTCTCTATGAACCCCATCATGATGTTTATTTTTCTTGCATATTTAGGGTCATCTAGACCGTTTAATTTAGTGGAGAAGGAATCTCCACCGTTGGATTTTGATTTAATGGGCCTATGTGTAATGGGGCCCACTTGATGTATGATTTAATGCAAGGGAGGGCCCATAATGCCGGGGTCCCTCCATCACGCGGGTCCCACTCTCTATCTCTCTCTCTCTCCCTCTCTATTTCTTTCTTTTATGTGTGATGATATTGAGGTTGTGTGGCCCACTTGAATGAACCCCACCACAAGGTATGTATTCCATCCAAACCATCTACAAGTGTGGCCCACTTTGTGTGTATTATACCCACACCATCCATCAATGGTGGCCCACATGAGCAGGCCCACCTTGCACGGCCAGACAGTCCAGCGTCCAGGGACGCTGGACGTTTTGTTGGAAAAACACAAATGTCAGCTTGGTTCCAAGCCAATGGAGGAGGCCCACTTATTTTGGCCCCACCTCGATGTATGTCTTCAATCCACGCCGTCCATTCCGTTCCCAACCTCCTTTTAGGCGTTGAACCGAAAAATGGTGTCAACCCGAGGTCCTAGCGGGCCATACCATACTAAATGGTGGTTTTCACCATTGAAATCTTCCCTGATTGTCTATACGATGAAATATGCCCAATATTGGCCTTGTTTTGCTTGTCTAGAGCCATAGAGGGCCATTGGATGGAGTGGATTGTCTAGATGTGGACCCCACCTGTGAAAACCAAGAAAATACAGAAATAAAAAAAAAATGCATCACAGCAGCTGCTGCTGCTGTGTCAGAGAGCAGCAGGCGCTGCCTGCGCACAGCGTCCGGGCGGACGGGCGGACATACAACCACCCACGGCTGTAGCCGTGGGCCCCACCTTGATGTTTATCTGTCATCTGACCCGTCCATCGGGTGGGCCACCCCCTGACTTGGGCCCACTCTAAAAATCATCCTGATCTAAGGATCAGGTGGCCCACACCGTAGGAAACAGTGGGATTGAACCTCTACCATTGAAACCCCTTTTGGGCCCACAGAAGTTTAGGATCAACATGAAATTTGTTTTTACCCTTCACCTAAGTCCGTGCAACCTTATCAACGGTCTGAATGGAAAATAAATGTTATGGTGGGCCCCACGTGGAGCCCACAGTGAGATGTGTTTTATTGCCACCGTCCAGGAGACGGTGGAGCACACTGTGATGTTTGTGTTTTATCCCCACCGTCCAGGACGGTGGGTGTGCATGTGTGATCATGTGCGCGCGTGTGTGGGTGTGTGCATGTGTGTGTGTGTGTGTGTATATATATACATGAAATATTATATTATATATAATATTGTATGTATTGTATATATATTATGTATAATATTATATACAATTTACTGGCGGTGGGAGGCCCATCTCAGTTTACTTATGGCCCGTGGTTGAGGCCCACCTTGATATATATGTAAGGCCCATCTCAGTTTACTTGTGGCCCATGGTTGAGGCCCACTTTGATATATATGTAAGGCCCATTTGAGGTATTAGGGGCCCATGGTTTAAGGCCCATTAAGATGTATTGGGGCCTATGGGTTGAGGCCCATTTGATGTACATTTGAGGCCCCATTGGTGTGGCCCATTTGATACACATAAGGCCCATGAGATTAGGCCCATTTGATGCATTCTAAGGCCCACGGGTCATGGTCCATTGCAATGCACATAAGGCCCATTGGTGCGGCCCATTGATGTGGCCTACTTGATGAATATAAGGCCCATATGATATGGTCATTTGATGTATTTAAGGCCCAATGGGATGTACCTAAGGTCCATTGCAATGTACAATCACAACATGGGTTATGTAATGATGTTTACGTCGGGCTATGCCTTGGGAGCAATGGTGGTTTGACGTCCATATTGCAAGTATAATGTTGGTTAAATTCCGCATTATGAGTCACCCTAGGGCTCATTATAGGCTCGTACGTGTTATGGGTAGGCCGTCTAGGCCCATCTTCGTTATGAACATCATCCACCCCATATAACATGTTTAGTTCCATGATTCATGATCATATGCATCATACGTATGCTTGATATGAGAAATGACTGATCATAGCATATGCCTTTGGGCAGATTGTTTAGGGGCTCCCGTACAGGGGGTGTTGCCCTACATGAGCGCACGATACACGCAGGGTTGTTGTATGACTGGATAGTGTGATTCATGCATTCGCATTGTGTGATATGGTTACTGTACGCCCTAGCGACATTAGGGCCGTAGCCTCCACAGATGTATCGTGGTTGGCAGGATTAGATATCGAAAATACTGTTCTACATGGGGTGCGATAGATATCCCTGGGTGAAAGTCCCTAAACCCTTATGGTACCAAGAGGTTGCTCCAACTTCTAGACCGAGTGGGTGCATGAGCGCCGAGTGCCGATTACCAGACGGTTGCGCTTTCCACTGTATCGTGGTCAGTTGGAAGGGGGTGTTGTAAGTGCTATAGTTTATATCCCTGTTTGTTGTCAAATTTGTGGTGCCAAAATCACTGTTATGTTATATATAACCTGCTTAAGTGAAGCTCTCTCAAGGATCAACATACATGAACAAGCTAAGCTCACATCAAGCAAAGCTCTCAAGTACAAGACTCAGGATCTTGAATGAAAGAACTGATCACAAGACAAGATCTTGAATGCAAGAGCTGCTCACAAAACAAGACTCAAGCCGAAAAGAAAGTACAAGGCAAGACTCAAGCTGAACTCAAGACTCAAGCTGAAACTCAAGAAAGTACAAGGCAAGACTCAAGCTGAACTCAAGACTCAAGCTGAAACTCAAGCTACTTTCAAGATTGAGCTACTTCAAGGTTTGATCTTCATCAAGACTTCAAGGCTCATTCTTCATGGTCTCTTGTTTCAATGTCCATACTTCATGATTGAGGTTTGTTTGACCATAGGATGACCTTAGAAGTAGGTCATTTCGGATACATAAGTCGAATATTATTTTACATGTGATTGGTCTGTTCTTCGACCAGTCTTAGGTCTGCTTCGACTAGTCCTAGACTTGCTTCGACCAGTCTAAGAAAATCCTCGACCAGTCGTAAGTTTGTTACAAATTCCGGATAAAATCTGTTAGCCTTCGACTAGTCCTGGAATCTGTTCGACCAGTCGTAGGAACAGTGTCGACTGATCTTCGACCAGTCGTAGAATCTACGACTCGAAGTCCAGCGAAGATATTCAGGACCTACGACCAGTCGAAGGAAACCTACGACCAGTCGTAGGAGGGCTACGACCAGTCGTAGAACGGTCTGCGCTTATCCCGCCTAATCTTTCAAATATCTGTTAATGCTTCGACTAGTCGTAGAGCACTCTAGACCAGTCGAAGACCTGATCTTCTCACCTATAAATAGAGCACGAATCTCAAAAGAAATCATCGATTTAATTATAGTATTCAAGCCAATCTTCGTCGAACTTCTGAAGAGATAATTTTGTACTCCATCTAAGCTAAGTGTGCTTATTTAATATCTTCTTTCCTTAGCTTTATTTTAATTGATTTTGTTTCTGCTATTCCAATCTGATTTGAAAAGAGGAATTGTTATTCCCTTTCTTTGGAATCAAAATCAATTAAGGCAAGCCCTATTTGGTTTAATTTAAAATCTATTAGAATTAGAACCATTGTAATCGAGTACTGGACATTGAACTTGGACATTCAATCATCTACTTTGATTTGGTTCTACCGGGCTGCTACAACGAAGAAGATATTCAGGTATTTTACATATTGTAAATTCCTTTCTATTATTTTGGTTTCTTTCAAGATTTGCCAGAAAAATCTTGTTATATTGGTTATCTGAGGAGAGCCAGGAAAACTCATAAGTGGGGCTGTTTCTAATTGTGTAAGCCCACATACAAAGACACAATTGTAAGGGTTTTGGGTGAACCTGGGAAAACCTATCTTTAGTGAACGCTAATATCCCCTGTGTGAGGATATTAGGAGTGGAGTAGCTTTTTGTGTGGCTGTTGGATAACAGTTGGTGAACACACAAGCGAACCACTATAAATCCTTTGTGTTGTGGTTGTTTATTTTATTCTTTTAATTTTTTTTTATTCTTTTTGTGGGATGTATGTATGGTGGTGAATGTTGTAATTATTTCAAGCTTTGTGAGAATGTTGTAATAGCTTAGAATTTACTTTCTGCTATTCCTTTATAAGCTTGTTTTTCAATTTCATTTGAAAGTTGTTCCAGCAAGGTTGCCCTGCCATTTTTATGGTGTATGGCTGTCCCTAGAACAATACATCTTTAATTACAAGTTATTTCAATTCAGTTCATATTTGTTTTTGTATTCCTCTTCGATTTGAGACTTGATACAAAGACCTTTCTAGAAATAAGGTTGTCCTACCATAAACTCTGTTTTTGGTGTAAGGTTGTCCTTAGAATAACGTTTGTATCAACCTCTCAAGATCTGAATTTTGAGGTTGTTTTTCTTTCCTGCATTATTATTTAATTTGGCTATCATTTTCTTTATTATTCCGCTGTTATAAGTTTTTATTTGGCATTGTCCTATTCACCCCCCCTCTAGGACATATAGCTTGGCCTTTTCAAGTGGTATCAGAGCCTAATAGCTCCTTTTTAATTCTTGGATTTAATTCCTGAGCTAACGATTTAAGCTATTCAGATGCCAAATTTTGATGGCCTTTCAGTCACTAGGCCTCCACCCTTTGATGGCTCCAACTATGCTTATTGGAAAGCCAGAATGAGGATCTTCCTCAAATCAACGGTTGAAAATGTGTGGCAAGCCACAGTGACTGAATAGAATCCTCCTATCATGGAAGTTACTGGGGTTGATGGTTCAAAGTCTATGAAAACCACACCATATTACCAATGGACCACCCTTCAGAAAAGTGAGAGTAGTGCAAATGCTAAAGCACTAAATGCAATTACTTGCGCACTATCACCGGATGAGTTCAAAAGAATCATCTCTTGTGATACTGCAAAGCAAGCTTGGGATATATTAGAAATGACACACGAGGGTACTACAATTGTCAAAAAATCTAAAGTCCAACTCCTCACAACCAGATTTGAAGAAATTCATATGGAGGAAAATGAGATATTTATGGACTTTTACACTAGATTGAATGACATTGTAAACTCAATGTGGGGTCTTGGCGATAAAATCCCAGAAAGTAAAGTATGTGCAAAAATATTACGCTCACTTCCTGAACGGTTCAATTCTAAAGTAACCGCAATCCAGGAACTTCGTGATACGGATAATATGAAGGTTAAAGAACTAGTTGGTTCTCTACAAACCTACGAGTTAAACTTTAAAGCTCCTAAAGGTAAATCTATCACGCTAAAATCTTCTAAATGTAATTCAGAAGAAAATTCTGATTCAGAAGATGATATGGCTCTTTTGGCTAAAAAATTTTATAAGATTTTCAAAAGCAAGAAAAGGGTTGATTTTCAAAAATCAAATGACAAAAAGAAGTTTAGACCCAAATCTCGAAAATCTTTGAAAGATAGTCAATGTTACAACTGTCTAGAATATGGGCACTTAGCAAATAGATGTCCTAAAAGGGACAAACCCAAGAAGAAGGGTATGTTGGCTACATGAGATGAATCATCTAATTCTGAAGGTTCTTCTGAATCAGAAGATTCTGAAACCGAGTCGGGCAATGAGGTCAAAGCTCTTATGACTCTAGCCAAATTCACATTTTCAGATAATGACTCTACAAGTGAAGAAAATCTGAATAGTAAATGTGAAAATGAAGATGATCTTCAAGATGCTTACAATGCCCTATATAAGGAAAGTTGTAAAATTGCTGTCAAACTTAAACTTCAAAAAGAAAAGTTTTCTAAACTCAAAAATTGTTTTGAATCGCTTGTCTTAGAAAAATCACAAATTTTAGATAATTTTGAAAAATCAAAATACGATTTGGAATTTAAAAACTCTCAAATTGTTGTTTTAAAATCTGAAATTGAGAAACTTAAAACTGAAGTTTCCTCTCTTCTGAGTTTAAAGGACACATGGAAATATGCCCAAGGTGATCCAAAGTTAGAAAAATTGTTATCCGGATCAAGAAAATGTGGCGATCGATCCGGGTTGGGCTATGATAAAAATCAACCTCCTAAACAAAAGTATACTCCTCCTATGTTTGTTAAAGGAGAGTCCTCAAACTCAAAAGGGAAAAGTACTTATCAAGATTTTTCTAGAAATTCAAAAACTTTTCAAAAACCTAGAAGCAGCCATGTCAACTTTAATCAGAATCGAAATCCACTAGCTGAAAAGATAGTTGATTTACTCAAGGAGCTATTAAAATCTAACTCTATAGGTCATTCCTACAAGTATACACAAAAGAAGACCAACTATGTTCCTAAACCCAAAACAGTTATGAAATGGGTTCCTAAAGTCACTTGCTTGGTTGCTCACACTGCTTTCAAAGCAACAAGTCATTCAAAGTGGTACCTAGACAGTGGATGCTCCAGGCATATGACAGTGACAAAGCCTTATTCACCGATCTGAAAGATATGATGATGGTTCACACATTTGGTGATGGAAGCAATCGCAAGATTTTAGGCCAAGGTACGGTTCAACTTTTTAATCTTCCAGTGTTTAAAAATGTTTTATATGTTGAAGGCCTAAAGCACAACTTGCTTAGTATATCACAAATATGTGATAATAACCATAATGTTCGGTTTTCTAATCAAAGCTGTGAAATACTAAATAATAAGGGTTCTGTAATATTAACTGGACGTAGAACGTCTGAAAATTGCTATATTATTAGCGAATCCAGCTCATCTAATCAAACATGTTACATGGTCGACGAGACTGATTTATGGCACAAACGTCTTGGACATGTACATTATCGAAATCTATATCGATTGAGCAAACGAGAACTTGTAAGAGGTTTACCCAAACTTCAGAAATTAGATAAAATATGTGGTGAATGCCAGATAGGCAAACAAACAAAGAACTCACACAAAAAGGTGAATTCAAATACCACATCAAGACCACTCGAACTTCTCCACATGGATCTGATAGGACCTACCAGAACAGAAAGTCGAGGTGGGAAAAAGTACATCTTGGTAATAGTTGATGACTTTACCAGATTCACTTGGGTAGTCTTCTTAAGGGATAAATCTGAAACCCTTGAAGAAGTAAGAAAAGTTCTCAAAAGGATTCAAACTGAAAAATCCTCTCAAATCAGTAAAATTCGTAGTGATCATGGATCTGAATTTGAGAATAGCAATTTTGAGAAGTTCTGTACCGACCAAGGAATATTACATGAATTCTCTGCTCCCAAAACTCCACAACAAAATGGAATTGTAGAAAGGAAGAATAGGGTGCTTCAAGAAATGGCTAATGTCATGTTGAATAGCATGAAGCTCTCTAAAAATCTTTGGGTTGAAGCAACACAGCTTGCTATATGATCAACCTAGTCTACACAAAAAAGATAATAATAAGACGGCTTACGAATTGTGGTTCAATAAAAAGCCTACTGTTAAATACTTTCGAGTTTTTGGCAGCAAGTGCTATATTTTACGTGATCGTGAAAATTTGGGAAAGTTCGATACGAAGAGTGAGGAAGGTATTTTTTTAGGATACTCTTTAAACAGTCGAGCTTATAGGGTCCTGAACAAAAGGACTGGTGTGATTCAAGAATCCATTAATGTTGTCATTGATGATCATTTAAACACACTAACTTCTAATTCAGATAATGATGAAGTACTAATCATTGATAAACTGATACTTCATCGAATCAGACTGATTCTGAGTTGAGGACTCTTAAAGATCATCCAACCACACAAATTCTTGGAAACCCTCTCACCGGTGTTCGCACCGTAGACAACTTGAGGATATATGTAATTATGTATGTTTTACATCCCAAAGTGAACCATCTAACGTAAAAGAAGCGCTTACTGATAACCGGATTGTTGCGATGCAAGATGAACTCAACCAATTCATAAGAAATGATGTTTGGTATCTCGTACCAAGACCTAAAGATAAACACATCATTGGAACAAAATGGATTTTCAAAAATAAGTCTGACGAATGTGGAAATATAATTAGAAACAAGGCTAGACTGGTGGTACAAGGTTATACTCAAATTGAAGGGATTGATTTCGATGAAACCTTTGCACCGATAGCACGTCTTGAATCTATCAGACTATTTATATCCAGCATGTTTTAAAAAGATAAAGATCTATCAGATGGATGTAAAAAGTGCTTTTCTAAATGGCGATTTACATGAAGAAGTCTATGTTGAAAAGCCAATGGGATTTGAAGATTCCAAAAATACTGATTATGTGTATAGGCTTAAAAAGGCACTTTATGGATTAAAACAAGCACCTAGGGCATGGTATGAGAAACTAACGAAATTTCTTTTAACTCATAATTTTCAAATGGGATCTGTTGATAAAACTCTGTTTGTTAAAAAACAAAATGATCATATCTTAATGGTACAGATTTATGTTGATAATATCATTTATGGATCAACTTGTACTGACTTGACTACTGAGTTTGCAGATTTGATGAAATCACAGTTTGAAATGAGCATGGTTGGGGAATTGACTTATTTCCTTGGATTGCAAGTAAAGCAACAATCTAAAGGAATATTCATTTCTCAATCTAAGTATGCCTTGAATCTAATTAAGAGATTTGGATTTGAAAATGGCAAGAATTTCGATACTCCTATGAGTACTACCCTGAAACTATCAAAAGACTCTAATGGTAAAAATGTTGATTCAAAACTTTATCGGAGTATGATTGGTAGTTTGTTATATCTAACTGCTAGTAGACCTGATATTTCTCTAAGTGTTGGTATTTGCGCAAGATATCAATCGATCCAAAAGAATCTCACTTGATTCCTGTCCAGCGAATTATTAGATATGTCGCAAATACTGTAAATCGGTCTCCGGTATCCTCATGAAACCAATGTTCAATTAGTTGGGTACTTGTGCTGACTGGGGTGGTAATCTAGATGATAGAAAATCAACCGTGGTGGTTGTTTTTTATTGGAAATTGTCTAGTTTCTGGTTTAGTAAGAAACAAAATTCTATATCACTTTCAACAATTGAAGCTGAATATGCTGGTAATGCGTGTACACGACTTGTTTGGATGCAACGAATGCTAAGTGATTATGGAATTAAACAGGATTCTATGTTATTACATTGTGATAATTCCAGTGCGATAAATATTTCAAAAAATCCTATTCAGCATTCTCGTACTAAGCATATTGACATTAGATTTCATTATATAAGGGAATTAGTAGAAGAAAAAGTTATATCTCTAGAATATATTCCTACTGAAGATCAACGTGCTAATATTTTCACAAAACCTCTTGATAAAAGCAGGTTCAAAAAGATGAAATTTGATCTTGGCATGTGCATTTTAAATTGATAATTTATGCCTTCTTGTATATTATTGTATATATTTGCTAGATTAAATTTCAATTTTTGTGTAAATTGCAAGATATTGAATTTTTGGGTTTGTACGACCAGTCGTGAGTATACACGACCAGTCGTACTACGACCGGTCGTAGATACCCACGACCAATCGTGGAGCACGGGTTTCACTTCAAATGATATCTATGCTATCTCAAATGGTACTCAGATTTGTTTGCCTTCCTTAATCTGTCATTTCATTATTCAGTTTCGACTCCATCCTGGTCATATTGACATTCCATTTGCATACTTTATGACTGTATTGGCTACTCATATGTTAGTCGATATGCCTGTTGATGAAGCACCTATCCATCATCTGATCTTCAACAATACAAATATTAATAAGATGAAGTTGGATCTGCTTCCTGAACAAGGTGGTGGTGGTGGTGGTCCTGAAGAAGCTGGTGTTGATATTAATATGGATGATATTTTTGAGGAACTGGATTCTGACTCAGCTAATGATCCAGATTTTGTACCATCTGATGTTAATGCACGTCTGAGTGCATTAGAAGGTAGAGTTGAGAATATTAATGTTAAGTTGGAGAACATGTCTGTTGCTCATGATTTGCAATTCAAGTATATGCGCAAATATCTTAGGCGCTTGAACAAAGGCATGCACCAACTTGATCCTTCTATTCCTGCTCCATCTTCAAGTTCTAATTCTGACTAGTTTCTATGAGACTTTTGGTATGTAATAACTTTATTACTTTGCTCTTGTTTGATTGAGTTTGAGTTGGATTCTATGCTGGATATTTGTTCTTAATGTAATATTTATGCTGGATATCTGTGATGCTATCTTGAGTATCTCTATGTCTCTTTTGCTGTACTCTATTTCCTCCTCATGTTTACTCTCATTCCTTTATTTAGTTCTCCTTTGTCATATTGTGACAAAAAGGGGGAGAATGGTTTGTTGTTAACGTGATTGTGAGAGGAGTAGCATTGGTTATGTTACTCAGGGGGAGTGGGGTGTCAAGGAGAATATATGTTTGATCTTGTTGAATGTTGATATGTTTGATCTTGTTGAATGTTGAAACTGGTTGAATGTTAAATGTTGATTATTGATTTGCATGTATTAACCAGTTGTTTTACTTTTGTTTGGTTATGTGTTTTTGTCACTAATTTGACAAAGGGGGAGATTGTAAGTGCTATAGTTTATATCCCTGTTTGTTGTCAAATTTGTGGTGCCAAAATCACTGTTATGTTATATATAACCTGCTTAAGTGAAGCTCTCTCAAGGATCAACATACATGAACAAGCTAAGCTCACATCAAGCAAAGCTCTCAAGTACAAGACTCAGGATCTTGAATGAAAGAACTGATCACAAGACAAGATCTTGAATGCAAGAGCTGCTCACAAAACAAGACTCAAGCCGAAAAGAAAGTACAAGGCAAGACTCAAGCTGAACTCAAGACTCAAGCTGAAACTCAAGAAAGTACAAGGCAAGACTCAAGCTGAACTCAAGACTCAAGCTGAAACTCAAGCTACTTTCAAGATTGAGCTACTTCAAGGTTTAATCTTCATCAAGACTTCAAGGCTCATTCTTCATGGTCTCTTGTTTCAATGTCCATACTTCATGATTGAGGTTTGTTTGACCATAGGATGACCTTAGAAGTAGGTTATTTCGGATACATAAGTCGAATGTTATTTTACATGTGATTGGTCTGTTCTTCGACCAGTCTTAGGTCTGCTTCGACTAGTCCTAGACTTGCTTCGACCAGTCTAAGAAAATCCTCGACCAGTCGTAAGTTTATTACAAATTCCGGATAAAATCTGTTAGCCTTCGACTAGTCCTGGAATCTGTTCGACCAGTCGTAGGAACAGTGTTTCTGCATCTTCAACCAGTCGTAGAATCTACGACTCGAAGTCCAGCGAACTTTTGCAGGACCTACGACCAGTCGAAGGAAACCTACGACCAGTCGTAGGAGGGCTACGACCAGTCGTAGAACGGTCTGCGCTTATCCCGCCTAATCTTTCAAATATCTGTTAGTGCTTCGACTAGTCGTAGAGCACTCTAGACCAGTCGAAGACCTGATCTTTTCACCTATAAATAGTGCACGAATCTCAGAAGAAATCATCGATTTAATTAAAGTATTCACGCCAATCTTCGTCGAACTTCTGAGAGATAATTTTGTGCTCCATTTAAGCTAAGTGTGCTTATTTAATATCTTCTTTCCTTAGCTTTATTTTAATTGATTTTGTTTCTGCTATTCCAATCTGATTTGAAAAGAGGAATTGTTATTCCCTTTCTTTGGAATCAAAATCAATTAAGGCAAGCCCTATTTGGTTTAATTTAAAATCTATTAGAATTAGAACCATTGTAATCGAGTACTGGACATTGAACTTGGACATTCAATCATCTACTTTGATTTGGTTCTACCGGGCTGCTACAACGAAGAAGATATTCAGGTATTTTACATATTGTAAATTCCTTTCTATTATTTTGGTTTCTTTCAAGATTTGTCAGAAAAATCTTGTTATATTGGTTATCTGAGGAAAGCCAGGAAAACTCAGAAGTGGGGGTTTTTTTAATTGTGTAAGCCCACATACAAAGACACAATTGTAAGGGTTTTGGGTGAACCTGGGAAAACCTATCTTTAGTGAACGCTAATATCCCCTGTGTGAGGATATTAGGAGTGGAGTAGCTTTTTGTGTGGCTGTTGGATAACAGTTGGTGAACACACAAGCGAACCACTATAAATCCTTTGTGTTGTGGTTGTTTATTTTATTCTTTTAATTTTTTTTATTCTTTTTGTGGGATGTATGTATGGTGGTGAATGTTGTAATTATTTCAAGCTTTGTGAGAATGTTGTAATAGCTTAGAATTTACTTTCTGCTATTCCTTTATAAGCTTGTTTTTCAATTTCATTTGAAAGTTGTTCCAGCAGGGTTGCCCTGCCATTTTTATGGTGTATGGCTGTCCCTAGAACAATACATCTTTAATTACAAGTTATTTCAATTCAGTTCATATTTGTTTTTGTATTCCTCTTCGATTTGAGACTTGATACAAAGACCTTTCTAGAAATAAGGTTGTCCTACCATAAACTCTGTTTTTGGTGTAAGGTTGTCCTTAGAATAACGTTTGTATCAACCTCTCAAGATCTGAATTTTGAAGTTGTTTTTCTTTCCTGAATTATTATTTAATTTGGCTATCATTTTCTTTATTATTCCGCTGTTATAAGTTTTTATTTGGCATTGTCCTATTCACCCCCCCTCTAGGACATATAGCTTGGCCTTTTCAGGTGTGGCCTTACCTGCCCGAGAGTAGGGGGCAATGCTAGACTGAGTCTGACCAGCTCGAGGAATGGGTCCGCTATTGACGAGCCGAGCTCGATATTGGCAGGCGGATAGTGAGGTCTTTTTCACTCACCTTATTGCGCGCGATGGGGCGGCAATCTGGCTTGGAGTGTACTAGACCCCGGTGATATTCCAGATTTTGAGCTGTATCGATATGTGGACTTGATGAGGATTTATATGCTTGAGTTGCATTTCGCATTGCATGGCCTTGGTATGGCCGACATCATCCTTTGCACCGCATGGCCTTGATACGGCTAATGGTATTCTTGGCATTCATCAGCATGTTCCGCATTACTCTGATACTGTATAGCTGCATTACCACCTTGAGCATACACTTTCACCACCCTTTAAGCTTTCTATAAGCTTATGCACGACCGTTGCGTGCAGGTGACGTTGGACGCAGCAGCGCTGAGGCTTGGGCGCGTGGCAGATCATTTTGGAGTTTTGTTCATCTTCATTGTATTTCCCTTTATACTCATTGTACTTGTAAAGTTTTGATCATAGTGAAAATGTGATGGAGTTTTTGGTTGTTGTTTGTGAGTTATGCCTTTGGTTATGCTTATTATGAATCAAACTGATGTTGAAAATCCTCCTCGTAGCATCCCAGGATCGGAACCTGGCGAATGGGCGCTGGGAGCCGAGAATGGGGTTCTACGGAGGCTGTCGGTGCCGGATTCGGCGATCAAAAATTTTGTGAGCCCGATTTTCGAGTTTGGGGCGTGACAGCGCAGGTGAGCATTTCTCTCTCTCTCTCTCTCTCTCTCTCTCTCTCTCTCTCTCTCTCTCTCTCTCTCTCTCTATATATATATATATATATATATATATATATATATATATATATATATATATATCCACAACGGATTTCTCCCAACCAAAGCCAGCAAGATAAGCTAACAAGGTACAAATGGGATTCCACCCAAACAAAGGCAACAAGGCAACTATCAAGGGCACGATAATTCACAAGGCAGTAAGCCTACAACGCAAACACATTTAATCCATTTCAAGGTGGCCAATAGTTCAAGGTATAATATCAAGTATGTGTTCCAATCATACAAATCACATCCCATGAAATCTAACATTTGACAAGCAACACTTGTAGACTACACTAAGAATATTATAATTACATGTTTATATAAATCATACAAGGCAAATGACTGGTTCAAGAAAATTTGAGCATGTTACAGAGTGCGTGTGTTTCAATCAACCTATACAAGATACTAAGCATATTACATGAGTATATACAGGATTCTAAACAACTTATGAATCTTAACAAATTATCCCTAATTCAATACATGTGAGATAGATTACAAGGATTATCATATAATTCAAGATAATTAGGCATGATCATTCAATGGTTGAGACAATCACTAGAATTAAAATAGCGAAGGAAAGTTTGAAGGGCATATCATCACCTTAGAGTTAGGATTTCTCGGCTCCACCACTTTCGATTCAGGCTCGATTCGTCGGTAATGGCTCCTAGGGCTAAAAATCGGTCAAAACCCAAGATACAACTTCAATTCAGGGCCTCTATGTCGATTTCCCCCAATTAGGGTTTAAATCGGGGATTCGAAAAAGGTTTAAAAACATTAGAATTCAATGATTGGCTAGGGAGGTAGAATTTGACACGTATCCAAGGCTCTAACGATGTTATGCCTTACACACAACTTCTACTCGAAGCCGAGCAGAGCTACACGGCGAGAAGGGCTCCAAAATTCAAGCTACGACGAGAGACTACCAGCCAGAGGTGATTAGGGAGAGTTGATGCGATCTGGAGTTGTGAGATTCGGCTTTGATCTCCCACTCACCTTCAATCTCTCTCATTTCCTTAAAATATCTAAGGTTGCAATGGAAATGAAGGAAAGAAGGGTTAGGGGGTATTTATACCGCTAGACAAATTTCCTCCAAATTTGCTACTTAATGCGAACTATCGGTCGGATCGACGATGCAATTGGTTGGACCAACAATCAGTTGGTTGGACCGATAGATGTCAAATTTATCCTGCTTTTGGGTAGTCAGGTCAACTGAGCTAATAAGACCCAAATCATCCTTTATCAACCTAGATCACTATTTTAGGGTCCAAAGGATTGGGCGAGGTGGTTCATCAACGATTCCAGGCTTACGAATTCTAGTCTTAGTGAGATCGAGCGAAGATTCGACTGTCTAGATGCAGGAGGTCGATCGAATGTATCGCATTGATCAATCCCTGGTTTGAAATTTTGATGTGCTTCTAGGGTAAACTCTTCCTAATTGGACGTCCGAGTTTGATGAACTGGGAATTCGAGGATCGTAAAGGCTAGGGTCTGATTTGATTTGTCAATGTACGAGATCCAATTGCATCATGGGTTCTCAAGTTTAGGGCTTCACTTAAGAACTTGAAGTCTTTGGGCTTTGAACACGTGCACACGCACACGCGGACGCCTGTAGTTTTACAGTCATTTGAAAAATCTTCCAAATAATGCCCAAGGATATCCGATACCTGAGTATCAGAGGGCCCAGGTGTTATAAAAGCTTCCTGCATATGCAAAGGACCGCATTAATCAAGTGCCCTATGAGTGATGTTCCCTTTTGTTTGGTGCGAGTATGATTTTCTCCTGTCATTCGTACATGTGTGCCAAGCCCCCCATCACTTTACATTCGAAGAATGTGAGAAGATATTGTGATGTCTCAGCTTCTTACAGGTAGGGGTGGGCATCGAGCTGAGTCGAGTCGAGGTGGGCCAAGCTCGGCTCGGCCTGTCCATGTTGAACTCGAGCTCGGCCTCGAGCTTAACATTGAAGCTTGGCTTGTTTGTCAAAGCTGTCGAGTCGAGTTCGAGTCGAGCTAGTGGTTCGAATAGAGTCGAGTTTACCTTGAGTCGAGCTCAAGCTTGTTGGGTGAGAGAGTAATGGATTCTGTTCTTAATCCTCCTCCATTGATTTAGAAGAGAAGCTAAAAAATAGAAAAAATAAAAAATTTAAGAGGCATTTTACATGATGCTCCACCAAGCGAAATTCATTTTTGGTTTGGCCCGGCAACCGAAACAAGGTGTAGTCCATCTTTCAGCAGTCTAGAAAATCCATCTATGTGGGCCTTATGATAGAAGAACCATAGGTCAAAAGCATCTTCAATTGTATGTTCTGAATTACCCATCATTAAGGCCATACTTTCCAATGGATAGGATTTTGAACAGACCTGGGACCATAGAAAAGTGGGACCCACTTGTATTATTGCTACTCAGACAAAGCGCAGTTTCCATTACCTTACAGATGATCTGAGGACTTGTAGCGCACAACATATTCAAGATGGATATGTCTATTCATGTGAGTGCTCCATACAATATACCATTTTGGATTCAAGAGATCGTCAACACCCACATCAAACTCTTCACTGCTAGGGCGAAAGCAAAGAGATCCCACTTCCATTTTCTCTGCATTCCTCACAACTTTAATATATTTATTAATCGAGACGAGTCAAACTCAAGTTCGAGCTTCGAGTCGAGTCGAGTTCGAGTTCGAATCGAGTTGAAATGCCCCTGTTCGAACTCAGCTCGAGCTTCAAATAATTAGCTTGACTCAGTCCAAATCCGCCATTCAAGCCGAGTCAATCCGAGCTGACTCGAGCCGAGTCGAGTGAATTTTTTGAGCTAGCTCGACTCGTGAACAGCCCTATTGGCAGGCGACATGTAGCAGCACAGGGTTTGCGCCCAATCGTTGTGTGCAGCCGCTGGCATAGAAAATTGTCTGCTATTTATTGCTCGATGATGACTTGGACGGTCATGGCATTCTATAAATCGAATCTCTCAGCTTGATTCTTCATGCGCTTCCTTCATTACTTCTTTCTCTTTCCCGCCTTCTTTCCAACCTTCACCAATGGTGTCTACTGCTTCTGTTGCTATTCATGGGATGGCAAAAACTTGAAAGGACAACACTCTCTACAAGTAGCAATCAAAGTTCAGAGGCTTGGCCACCATTTTAAAAATTTTAAGGATCCCCTTTTCTTAAAGGACAATCGGCCAGAGATGACTTCGGTATCTCATCTTTCTTTCTTTCTTTCTTTCTTTCTTTTTTTTAAAAAAGTTTTTTGGACATCTCTCCGTTAAGAAGAGAATTTTGTAATGGACTACTGTAAGGCCAATTTAAAAGAAATGAAGTTTCTTTTTTGAACAATCTTTTTCTTATATAATCTTCATTTACCTGTTCTTGGGCCACTTCATCTTGCCTTTACACGGATTCCCATAGGGTAGGCACGTACTTCTTTAGATGGCGGCCATGCAAACATGATAGAGAAGGTTTGCTGGGACTGACGGAGAGTGACCTGTGCTCAGGGTTCTAAAGAATCACTTTAATCATATGTACGTGATAATCCTATTCGCTACCAGAAAATAGATTGCTACTTAAAAAGTCTTATGGTCACCTATCAGTATGCTTTTTGCATACTTGAAATAATGCCTGATCTAGACTTAAAGGACTCCTATTGCTAGATATAGATCTTTCATCAGGCACGCAGGCTCTGGTGTGAGTGTGCTGGTCTAAAGTTGGCCTACCAGCTAGGCTCCAAATATTCTGGACCGTAAAAATAAATAAATGAATAAATAAATAAGAGCAACGGAGAGTTCCGCTTAGGTACTTTCTTTCTTTTTCTTAGTATTAATGACAAATCCATTGTACAAATGGAAATAAACTCTTTACTTCTCAGGCTTCTATCCCTCTGCAACCTATTTTTCATGAATCAATTGAGGTACAAGAGCTTCCCGAGGTAGATAGGGCTTTCAGTTTGTATGAGTAAGACCCCATGAATCTGGGATTCAATCAATTGGTGTGATGAGCCCTGGCAGGGAGGGTCCATACACCAGAAATCCACCATACTGTAGGATCCTGCCCATCAGATCCGACTTCTTAGTTAAATGCGACCATTGATGAACCATCAAGCTGGGTCTAATCGCCAGTGATGATAGGTCCCACCTGTGAAAACTGAAAACCCGAGAAGACCATAGATTGCTCAACGAGAAACCAACCAAAAGTGATGGGGGCATAATTGTTCCAGGTGAGTACCAGTGAATGGAGGGCATTTTGCCTGTTTATTTCTCATCCCAAACGCAGGTTCGACCCACCATTTCCTCGAAAAGGTTGTAACCCAGGAGTACATTTCTTGGGGTATCACGCACAACACCTCATCACTCAAAATACTTCAAACTGCCCAAAATGTTCCATGACAGGATTCTGCAGTGCATGGGCCATGGTTGGATGAACCAAACCGTGAATACCCGATGCCCAGGAAGTCCCCCAAGTTCCTGCTATCTGATAACACACACACACACACACACACACACACACACACAGAGGAAAAGTCGGCACTTGAATGCAAAACCAAACTCCAACCCAGGAGATTCCTTGCCCGCTGGATCAACAGTCCAGGTCACCATACCATGGGCCCCACACGATCATATGATTCCTCTAACAGCCATGGAGTTGACTGTTCTACCCTCGAATTTTAGTAAAGAAGCCAACCTGCAACTGACCCCGCCTTCAAATATATATATTTTTTCCTCAATGCAGGGGGAACATCTGGTATTTTTCACACCCTATATAACCTTTTTCTCTTCTCTTTCATTCATCTCTCGTCTGGATTTAAACTTTTGGCCAATCTCTTATCTGCACAAACCTAGCCACCCAATACTTTCTATGCCGCCAGCATTGTACTTTGTTACAGATATCGTGCTCCAGCTTACAAATGATCTCCTTGTGTTCAGTATTCATCAATCCACTCTTCAATTGCTGCCTTCTCGTCTCTCCATCACTGTCCTTTCTTTTTCCCCGGTGTCGCTTCTGCAGAGACCGGTGCCTTGGTTTTATGCATTTTTCATTGAGGCTTGCTCTGATGAATAAAGTGGGAAAGAATCACAAAAATTATTCAACCAAGGTGAAGATTTTGGCTTGTGCATGCAACATAATAATGCACAAATGCAATTTTCATTTCTAGAATACATGTAAACATAAGAATGGATACGTGCATGCCCAAATTCCAATAAATAGACCCTGAGCATCAAATGACCCTGAGCATAGCATGCTCAAGTTTTTAGTTTGTACAAATGAGGCCTGTGGTTCAGCAACCGGGACCACTGGATCTATCATGCCCCACCTTGGATTGATGAGGCCCCAAAACATCCCTTTGATCAAACAATCCAGACCTTCGAATTTGTGGCCTAAAATAGAGGGACATGATGAGGGGTATAGCAACGGTCCACATTCAATTGGTGGCTAGGATTATCCAATATTGGTGATGTTTGAGGCATGGGTTGTCCATGGAGGGGATAACTAACCAGTGGTCTGGATCATTGGATGAAAGGGACCAACTTATACAAGCTGAAAACCTGATAGCAAAGCATATCCTCGGGGTATTTTTTTTTTTTTTTAACACATGCACACGCACCACCACACACTCACGCCCTAGTGGGATTTCACCACCCATGGATACTCGAACCCTTGACCGGGTGTTGAAACTCCTAAGAGTCTACCACCCGAGCAAGAGTAAGGATCCAGCATATCCTCGGGTTGAGGATCATATAGTTCCACTTCAAAACAGCAAGAGTTAATTGCAGACAATCAATGCAACAGACCACAGAGTACAGACTCTACAACTATAAATTATAGTTTTAGAGGATAGCTAGTCCTACTTGCATTCATATAGCCCAATAACCATACAGGCCTCTACATGTGCTAATGTGGTACACTTGCATAGCATCCTAGCTGGCTATGATGTGGGCCCTACTTCAAGGGATATATTGATAAGACTCTGATAGGAAGATATTCCATACAATGCTTTCAGTATCGGTATCGATGGATTTATTGCACCCTTGGGATACAAAAACATATCGGTTATCGCATGGGAAATTGGATGTATCACATAATGTTTCACTGTTTTTGGGAAACATTGGAAATTGGTTGAATTTTTCAATGAAACTTCAGATAATGTTAAAAAAGACACCATTACACACTTAGAAATCAAAAGATTACAAAAAATAAGTGCTCATAATAAGTTTCATTTGTATAGGGTCCTAAACTATGCACTCTCTAAGAGTAATGCAACTATATTCAAAATCAACTAATATAAATTTATAAATCATAAAAGACATGTATGAAAATACAATCAATTGATTATTTTTAAAAATTGTACACATGACGTACAAGCAATTGAAATTAAATTGTCCATATTATGTCTCGTAACCCATAAATTAGGTGTATTTCCTCATCTGATAATGAGATTGGTCAACATTCCTTGGACAGTCAAGAATGAAAAATATCCAATGATCTTGTTTCAATGAACAAGTGTCCACGAATAAAAGGTCAGGATCGTTCAATCAAATCTGATTTTGGGACCATGACTTAGTAACAGTGGTTCCACAATTTAATTAGTTTAATTCGAGTTAATATAGGACACACATACAATTTCTAAATGTATGTTAAAGTGTTGTGCATACATCGTGTGCATTGTACACATGTACAATTTGTGCATGCCTTTAACTAAAGAATAGGGATCCCAGCGGCTCAGGTGGGCCCCACCGTGATGTTCATATGAAATCCGACCCGTTCACCAAGTGATTCACCCCATGTTCCATGGCCCAAAAATCAGCCCCATCCGTGATTTAGGTGAACCACACAATTGGAAACAGTGTACAAGCAATGCTCACCCTTCAAACTATTTTCCTTGGTGCGGCCCATGTAAATCACAAATAGGCCTGATGTTTTTGCCCCATTTCTAAATTTCATTGTGGCATCTAATGGTTGGAGTGGATTTTATATAATCATCATGGTGGGTCACGTAAAAATCAAGGGTGGACATCTCTTTACCCTTTCCGTTGTTGTGGCCCACCCATTGTTTGAATTATCTCCGATATTATCATTATTTCTAACTTGACGATATCGATAACATTGGTAGTGATACCGATAGCACCGGTAGTATTAAAAATTCCAGGCATAAAAAATGTATCGTTGCCAACATATCGATATCGTCAATATTTCCAATTGTGTAAATTCTAGGCATCGCTTGTATTACTAATGTACTGATATTGCCAATGTATTGCCAATATTTTCGACTATGTAAATTCTAGGTGATGCTTGTCTCACAAGTGTATCAACGATATTTCAATAATATCACCAATGTCCATATATCACATAAAGTTTGTTTATGAAAAAATATATATATATATATATTATTTCAATTTTTTTTAGCACATTGTTGTATGCAGTTTTCAATTTGTCGTTGCTAATATTGATAATATTTCTATTATCGTTATCACAAAATGCTCGATATCAAGACCACAATCTTTTGTTTCCTTTTCAATTGTTGATGATTTCTTGACAAAATAGCGTGAGTTGTTGATATTCTGCAATATCGATGGATGTTTGGATGGAAGGTTGGATGGATGCATGGATGGTTAGATGGGATCGATGGGATGGTTAGATTGTTTCTGACGACGACACATGCTTTTAAGCCCTCATTAAATAGAAACTTATTGTGTATACATTCTTTTTGCAAATGTTTTATTTCTAAATATACAAATATGCGTATTTTAGCATCTCCTAAAGTTTCACTAAAAATTCTACCATTTTCCCATGTTCTTTCGCATTTTCGGTTATCAGCGATATCGATATTGTTTCCGTATCCCCGGCCAGCGAAACTTGTAGTGATACCGATACTTCGAACACTGGGCCCACCTGAATCACAAGTCAGCCAGATTTTTGGCATTGGACCTAATGTAGGATTACACATCTCACATACATATCAAGGTGTCCCATAAAAAAAGATTTTTTAATATATATATATATATATATATATATATATATATATATATATAAAGCTCAAATCAAGGATGCCAACCGTTCATTTTTCCAGGGCCCTCTGATGCGGTATGTGGTTGTAATCTCACTTTAGGCACAAGGCTAAAAAATCAAGCTGACCTGTGATTTAGGTGGGCCACGCCAAATTAAACAGTTGGTAAAGACACGTCAACCGTCAATTTTTCCAGGGCTCACTATGATGATTATGTAAAATCTACTCTAACCATTAGATGCCATAGTAAAATGAAGAAATGGGGCTCAGTGATTCACATGGGCCGCACCAAGAAAATAGTTTTAAGGGTGAGCATTATGTGTACATTGTTTCCAATCATGTGGTCCACCTACATCACGGATGGGGATGATTTTTTGGGCCCTAGACCTAACATGGGGTGACACTAGTGTTGTAATGTGCAACCGCATATGCGATTGCATATGCGCACATTGGAGGGAAAATTGCATACACGATAGTGGAATATGCAATCACACATGCCACACGTGCGACAATATGCGATCGCATATTGGCCCAACAATCAGAAATCTAACTGTTGGGTATTTAATTTAATTTATTTATTTTTATTTTATTTTTTGCGAATCTGAACTTTTTGCCTATAAAAAGGCATTCAAATCCCCTCTATTTGCAAGTTACATTCACTCAAACTCTCCATCTACTCTCATAGTTTAAAATCTCTCATTCTCTCTTACATTCTCCATCTTTCAACTCTCAAGTTCCAAGGCCCAAGCTCCAACTTTTTTCAAGTTTTAATCAAGAATCAAGGATTTCAAGATAGAAGAAGCAAAAATACATTGAATTCCAAGTTTCTTACATCACATAGTTACACTTACATTAAATTCTCTCTCTCTCATTTCATTTTCTACAAGACTACATCTCTCTGTAGTTTTTAGTTTTAAATTTCTAGACACATTTCTCTCATTTCATTTTCTACATTCTTTATTAGATTAAATTCATTCTCCAGAATCTAGATACTAGATAGTTAGTTACAAACTTACATAACATTCATTCATACATACTCTCTTTCTCTACATTTTACATTCTTTAATCTCTAGATTCTCTAATAATCTATTCATTCATTCATTCGCATTTCTATCTAGATTCTCATTTCTATAATCTACATTCATTCATTCTCATTTTCTACATTCTACATTCATTCATTCTCATTCTCTACATTCTATAAATTCAAGAGTCAGGGACTTAAGAGACAGTTTTTATCTCTTTCTCTACATTCAAGAGTCAAGAGGAGACATTTTTTACTTTTACAACTATCAAGCTATAAGATAATATTCAACTTTCAAGAATTAAGCAAGAGTTCAAAGAAGGGAAGAAGCTACATTCTACAAGACTACAAGTCTACAACTAGTCGACTACAAGATTCAAGACAAGATTGAAGAATTTTATATTCGAACTTCTTTTGTTTTGTGTTTAATTGTGTAATTGTGTATTTGTGTAACTCTCTCTCTCTCTCTCTCTCTCTCTCTCTCTCTCTCTCTCTCACACACACACACACACACACACACACACACACACACATTCTCTCCTCTTTTAACACTTGTGTAACTCTAACTCCCTCTCTCTCCCTTTCTTCTCTTCCACTACTAGTGTGTGTGTGTAACTCTCTCTCTTTCCCATCTCTTTAGTCTTTAGTTTTTAGTTTTTTCAAGTTATTAGTTAATTAGTTATAACAAGAATAATGAATACACTACATCATGTCTTCTTCCCAATCTTCATCTTTGAAATCGAAGTTGAATGACCCAGGTTAGAAGTATGGGCACTATCGTAGCGCTACGGATAAGACACATACTATGTGGGTATGTGGTTTTCGGTCGAGGTATACAAAAATGGTTACGTAACGGCCATTATGTAACGGTAATGGCCATTATAGTTGCGCGTTACAGGGTCGTAATGACCACTACAGGAAAAACTGCCTGTAACAGCTCTGCAACGGTCTGTAATAGTCCGTAGTGGCCTCATAACGGACCTGTAATGGTCCCGAAATAGGGTTTTTCCAATATATATATATATATATATTGTAATAGCCATATGCTCAGCTGTTGCGAACCAGTTCCCACGGAATTCATCCAAACTTTTTTGAGAACTCATCATACGTGATGTGACTCCAAAATCTAAACGCGTGAAGCTGCTCGAACAGTGCTGACCTCAGCTCGAACTCGGCTCGGCTCGGCTCGGTCCTCGAGCCTGACTGGCCAGCTCGGCTCAGTTCGGTCAGCAGCTCGGGCCAGCTCGGGCCGAGTTCGAGCCAAGTTCGCCATTGAGGCATTTCCACAAACACCTAAACTACAATTTCAAAATCCCACTATTTTACAAATAAAAGCAATGCTTTTACAGGTATTTTATCAAACACCTTCTAAGCAACATAAAAACCAAGAAAAACAAAGAGAAAAAGGGTATTTGTTTCATGTACATACCTTCCTTGCCACTAACCACATTTCATTGAGTCATTTTGTCAAACAGTTGGTGAGCAACATCAATAGCAAAGTAACCAAGTCACCAAACCGGTTCAATCCGAGTTCAATTCGAGCTGGATTCGATCCGAGTTGAGTCGAGTCGAGCTAGGGTCTGCTCAAACTCGGCTCGAACTCATTTTCGAGCTCAAAAAATCAGCTTGACTTGGCTCGAACTCAGCTTCAAACAGAGTCGAATCGAGCTTTTCAAGTCGAGTCGAGCGAGCTAACCGAGCTAGCTCGGGTCGTGTACACCCCTAACGGTGGCCGTTACAGGCACCATTACCATTATTGAACACCTTAGTTTTGATGGAATTGTGTGGCACAAGCAACACATAACACATACACCAGGGTTAAATGCAAGAGCATATGACAAAATTACTCAAGAAATCTGAAGGGAGATCATGGAGTGTATGGATAAACAATCGAGAAAGAGATGCAATACTGTCATACGTCTCAAGAGGAATAAATAGAATAAGATGCGTACGAAGATACAGACGTAGTTGATTTGGATGACCTATCCGATTTAGACCACCACCAGCCTCGAAAGAGCTTGCGGGCATGGGTCCATGGATAAATGGTGTGCACCACACCCCGAGGATGTGGTCGACCAAATAAGTCAGGGCAAAGGACTGGCTCGAACAACTTTATAAAACAGGTATAAACATAAAGATAGGAAAACCACAATTCAATATATCACTAAGTGGTTTTACCAAATTGACATTGCTTTCGACATAGTTAAGTCAAGAAGTTTCAAATTTATGGTTGAGGCAATAGGTCAATTTGGACCTGGGCTTAAATCTCATTCATATAATAAAATGAGGGAGACGTGCCTCAAAGTCAAGTTAATTATGCACGATCCTTCATAGCCGAATATAAAGAATTGTGAAAAACATACGGTTGCTCGCTCATGGCAGACGGATGGACCGATAGATCTGGTCGGTTTATCATAAACTTTCTGATGAATTGTCTAGCTGGGACAATATTCTTGAAGTCCATGGATATATCGACTCATTCTTATATTGCAGATTACTTAGTTGAGGAAGTAGAGGAGGAATACGTTGTCCAGATAGTTACAGACAACGCAACCTCATACAGAGTTGTCGGTCGTCGTCGGAGAAGAGGCGCCGTTTATTTTGGACCCCTTGTGCTGCCCATTGTATTGATCTTATATTAGAAAATATATGTAAGTTATTTATAAAAGTGATTGCAATGGCAAAAGGAATCACGGTCTTTATGTACAAACATGCCCTTCTTCTTAATCGAATGAGAGAACACATTGGAAGTAACTTGCTACGTCCAACAGTCACCCATTTCACTACAGCCTTGACACAGCAAATATTAAATGGAAAAAAAAAAAAAAAAAAAATCATACCTTAAGAGCTTTGTAATGTCAACCAATTTTACAAATGGGCCTTGGTCAAAGAAGGTTAAAGGGAAATAGGTACAACAAACAACCATTTCACGGAATTTTTGGACACAAGTGGTAAAAGCGTTAAAAGCAACTGAGCCCTTAGTCAATGTGTTGCGATTGATGGACGAGGATGAGAAGCCAACAATGGGTTACATATATAATGTGATGGAGATAGTGAGAAATAAAATCATGGACCATTTGAACTATATAAAGCGTGATTACAGTCCATTATAGATATTATAGTTAAAAGATGGGATAGTCACCCAGCCTGTTTATTCACTTCCCTCGATCTAGCAAAAGCATAGACTATACATATGGTTGGTTTTATTAACGTGTTGGAAAGAATGGTTCCAAATAGAGAAGAACAAGACGAGATCTCAATTCTACTGGACTTTTATATAATAAGTGAGGGCATATTCTCCAGGGATATCGTCATTAGGTATTGAATAATGAAATTGCTCATTAAGTAATATAAATGAATGTCCCAACTCTCTTATAAATAGTTTTTTATGATATAATATACAAAGTCTAACTTATTTAAAATGTTTTTCATATAACTAGTAGGCTACCTATGGAGTGGACCCGAATAGGAAGGATCTAGCTCTAAAGAAGTTGGCTATGAGGATTCTTCGACTCACGTGTTTTGCTAGCGGTTGCGAGCACAACTGGAGCACGTTTGAGGCGGTAAGTTTGGAAAAAATGAAAATGTTAATATGTTATAGACATATCATATGCAGTGCCGGTGAATGTGGTGAGTCAACTTATGCAAGCTCCTCGGATTCCACACTCGAAGGCGGTTGAAAAAATCTTGAGATATTTGAAAATATCACCCAGGAAGGGTGTTTTGCTTGCAAATCATGGATATCTACGCATAAAGCATACACTGATGCAAATTAGGCTTGTAGTGTAAATGATAGCAAGCAACTATAGGATATTGTACTTTTGCGAGAGGAAATTTGGTCACCTGGAGAAGTAAGAAACAAACTGTAGTGGCTAAGTCTAGCGCTAAAGCAGAATATAGGGCTATGGCTTGTGGGGTAGCACAGTTATTGTGGTTGAAAATTATGTTGCGTGATTTGGGAATAAAACTAAATGCTCCTATGAAGTTGCCTTGTGATAACATGGAAGCTATTACCATAGCACAATCCAATTCAACATGACTGTACCAAGTACAATGAAGTTGACAGGCACTTCATTTGTGAACAAGTTATCTCTCAAGACCTTTCAATTGTTTACCATTTGTAAAAACTGAGAATTAGCTTGTTGCCATTTAACTAAGGGAGTTATTAAGCCAAAATTAGAATTTGTTCTTAGCCAGCTCGGCATGATAGATATCTATGCCCAGCTTGAGAGGGAGTGTTGAGCTATGTGTTTAGAAAGGACCTTTTTTAAAGATGGGATAGAATAAGGGCCTATTTGTATTTTTCAAAGTTCCTTTTATATAAATAGCAAAGGGGGCTGGAACGCAGGAAGCTTTTTTTGCTTTCCTCCAAACATTCTCTTTTCTTCTCCTGTCTCATTCTCTTCTTTTTCTTCTTCTTCTTCTAATACCTATCTCTCTAAGATTTATTCCTCTTTTCTACTCCATCCAAATGAATCCCATCTTATAAATGACCCAAAATCCAAGAGTTCGTTCAAACTACGTATGCATTTTAAGTAAGAATAGCTCACAAGTATCTTTAAGTCGTCCGTTCTTTTTGTATAACAATAACAGTGACCCACTTGATAATTGGACTAGGCCAATGGGTAGTTCCGACCATTCATCATTAGCAATGTTTTAAATAACATATAGCATAGCGTAGCGTTTGGCTCTCTATAGCATGCAGTGTAAGCTGGGCAATACTTAATACTTTTTAAATGAAATAAAAAAATACATATATATGATAAATTTTACAAAATGCATAGTTCCTATGAGTTCTTGACTGCGAAATTTGGATCATCAACCACATATTTCCTTGCAAAATCTCTCTCTCTTTGCCTTCAAACATCTCTAAGTGTGACCTCTTTTTTTTATTTTTTGAAAAATCACAAATTCATAATATGGACCACCATTTGGATGGTCCGGATTAATCTAAGTGCTCTATCCATGATAAGGACCACAATTTGGATGGGTCCAGATTGATCTAATGTAGTGCCACATGTGATGGGGATGAGTCACCACCATTCTAAAATAGGTGTTAAACTAACATCGAAGAAACACTTAAGAAAAAAAGAGAGATTTCAAGTAGTGTATGCTTCCTGCGCTACATCTAGCGTAAGCCATGCCCCATAGCTTACGTTACCTGCATACGCTACATAGCGTTTTAGCTACACTACACCACGTATCGTACATTACATTATGAGCGCTACTGAAAACAATGATCATCGACCTAGCCAGGCATGAACATCAGGCCTGGATTTCAAGCCAAGGCCTGGACCTCAGGCCAAGTTTAGGAGCCCAAGCAAGGCCAAGATGCCCGGCCCATTGCCACTTCATGGTACTTACAAGAATAAAAGAGACATACGTGCACTAACTATTGCGGGATTTAAAACGTGATATCATGAAAGTTTAAGAGAAGGTAATTGAACAAAAGATTTAGGCATGACATAAACATATCAAAAAATCAGTTTGAATTTATGCCCGGAAGGTCAACCATTAAGGCTATGTCCTACTTAGTTGATGGAAAAATAAAGGCTGAGGAAGAAGGATCTCCACATGGTCTTTGTTGACTTAGAGAGAGCATACCATAGGATCGCTAAATAGATAATTTGGTAGGTGTTGGGAAGAAAGGAGTCTCAAGAGGATAGCAAAAAAGATTCATAGAAAGAAAAAACAAAATGACAACCAAAATAGACAATGTCACTAGTGCCATCTTATTTCTATACCCACATCAAGAACAGATATTCCTTCCAACTCGGGCCAAGCCATAGGGACATGAATTAGATTTTTGGTGCAGGATACACTTTTAAATGCAGGTAAGGATATTTTTAAATAAATGCAAGCAGATCCAGCTCTAACTAACTGCAGAAACAGAACCATGGATCAAATCTGGTTAACCTTTTGTAAATAAGAGCGGGAATCATTTTTAGAATAACAAAGCCAACCAATTGAACTAGTTAAGAAAGTTTTGCAGCAGAAAACCAATTTTAGATGAACCAACTGATCTAAAAGACTTTTGAGGCAGAAAATCCAGATTTTACAATCTTCTATTGCAAGCATTAAAACTCCAAACAGCTACTAAAGAATCTCTAAATATAAGAAGTAAATAGAAGACAACAACTATTCCTAAAAACATTTTAGATCTATTGCAAAATCAAGGCCTATTTCTACGACTGTATGGACCTATAGGGCCATGCGGCTACTGTAGATCTTTTATATATGTCATCAGCCTGCTGCTTCTCTTCCCATAAATGGTTTCTGCTGCCGTTGCTGCTGACTTTCTTGCCAAAACAGCAACCAGTAGCAGTGAACTTCTAGAAGAGGACATGAACTGCTAAAAATAGGCATCCTTCTTGCAAAAATGAGAACATATAATCTGGATGTAGATCCAGATTGGTATAACTGGCCATCTGGTTGATCCTGTGGACCCTACAGTTCAACCGGAGTGTGGGATAAGCCACCGATTGGATCCGTGGGTTCACATTCCAATCAGGATGGGTATTTTGGACCAGACTTGTCACCAGATGTATCTGATTGAGATCTTTCATCCAGCCAATCTGAACTGTAGATGAATCCCGGATCTTTAATTTGGATAGATGGTGGTCCAAATATTCAACCTGGACAGTTGGATCTTTCATCGAGACACTCAGATGGGATTCATCGGAGCCGGATCTTCAATCCGATGGTCTGATCTTTGATCAGCCAGCTTCTGGGACCCATCTAGATGTGTGCCTGGAGGCATCATGAAGTCTCATACATAACTCCATGCCAATCCCATGGTACTCATCATTCATTCAGGATTCTATATATAGAACGGCATCAACGAGACAACTGAAAAGCCAATTCATATTAAAATCAACAAAGCAAAGAAGAGTTCTCCAAAAGAACCGAAAAAATCAGGTCCACTTTGTAACAAAGAAGAAACAGATAACATTGAGAGCACAGAGAACAAACAAGGAAAATGAAGCCTTAACATCAAATGCAAAATCCATCCTTGATTGATAGATATGCTTGGTTAGTAGATTTTCATATAGAAGTTAAATAATAACACACCTGTATTTAAGGCACCCATCTCTACATGCAAAAACATACTAACATGGCACATTTGTGCAAGATTGAAGTCATTCATCAGGTGGGTCCCTCCTCCTAAATGCTCTGGCTTAAGATTCAGTCTGGTCCACTCATCAAGTGGTTACAATGTAGAAACAAATAATCATATAGAATTTTTTTTTCCCAAAATATTTTCTCCAGCACATGACAAGTGATGCCTGAATCACAGACCAGGGCATCTAGGAGATGAAACCCACCTGATGGGCATTTTTCACACACATGTGCAATGTTAGCACATGTTGGCATATGGAGGGGTTTCCCTGTACAAGCAACTTCATATATTCTAGCATTGGCCACAATATTAATTTCATATATATATATATATATATATATATATATATATATATATATATATATATATATATATATATGGGAAAAGGTACTATGCGCTCGACCTCACGATAAGCTCCCGTGAGGTCGAGCTGTGTGGGCCCCGCCGTGATGCGTGTCGACCATCAACACCGTGCATTTGATGGGTCCCCTTTAAATTATGGGATATCCCAAAAATCAGCCGTATACGGAACTCAGGTGGGCCATACCATCTAAAATCATGTGAAGACACCGTTAAAACATATAAAAGCACTTGGTGGGGCCCACCTGAAATTTGCATGCGTCTGAAACTTGGTCTGAACCCTCATCCAAGTGGGACACACATAATGGATGGGCTGGATTTGCAAACCACATCTCCGTGGGCCCAAAAAATGATTATGAATGTTTTAATGGTGCACGGCCCCTCTCCACTTCTGTATGTGGTGTGGCCCACACAAGTCACAGATTGACTTGATTTTTGAGACCTAGGCCCACGATGGAATGTTACATCTGACTGGTGGGGTAGATGTTCGAAACGCATCACGGTGGGGCCCACACAGCTCGACCTCATGGGACGGACTCATGAGGTCGAGCGCATAGTACCTTTTCCCTATATATATATATATATATATATATATATGTATGGCGAGGAAGGAAAAAGAAATGCAACTATGCACTTACCATGGATTAATAAATGGCAAGCTCCTAAGGAAGTGATGAGATCGACGAACTCAAGGCGAACCACATAAAGAAAAATGAGGTTTCTCTACAAGAAAGCAATATACATGTTAACTGGAATCTTGATCAGGCTTCAACCCCAATTGGTTGGGCAGTTTTCTCAATATTTCAGCTTCTCTGGCTATCTGAATATCTGATGGCCAAAAGGTCTGTTGCATAACTTTAAAAAGAAAGCGAGGAAGCAGCGCTACAATTGTTATCAGTAAAATGGTGAGCCAATATGTCGGCGACAGGGCCAAATGGTAAATTGTCCTGCCAAAGACAGAAGTTTTAGATACTGCAATATGAGCATATAAGGATTGCTAGTCCCCAAGAACTATAGACCTTGTCCTTCCATTGGTGGGAGTATTATATCCCACCTGAAAAGTAATAACTAATAAGACATTCTATGTTTTGTATAGGCCCCCTTATTTTTGCACCATTGTAGGACATGGTGACTCCTAGAAGCAAATCATCAACGCGCCAGTAAAAATATATTACAATACTAGAACAGATATTTTAAACATTTATATTTAAGATATCCTAAAAGTGGGGAAAAAAAAAACAGCAACAACAAAAAAGTATAAATAGTTTTTATGAGTAAATATATCCCAATAATGAGATAATAATAATAATAATAATAACTAAAATGTTAGAAATGTACATTGAGCTGTTTCCAGCAGTGTCATGTGATGAAGTGGCAATAAACCTAGAAGGTGCCATGTCCTTGACAACGGTGAGACTATAGTTCTTGTGGACAATTAAACCAATCCTCATATATAATTCCAAGGACGCAAAAAAATATGTAAATGACCATACTTACCAGTAATTAGGAAATGCAGGTATGGAATCCAATATCACCATGCAAGCATAGGTGATGATTATTGACCCCCATGTAGCAATGTGAGTGATCAATACCCAGCGCTGGATGTCCATTGCCAAGTGGACATTCACCAGCACAACAACTGAAATTGTCCACAAACTGCCCATACTCCAGATGTCAATCTGACTGTTCCTGTAAGTAAATAGAGGTATGTAGAAGAGAACAAGACTTTGCCAAAGAGTGTCAATCATTGTAATCCAAAAGAGGTTCATATTGTAACTCTCTTGTCTATGCCCCGCACCATAGAGTTTTGGATGCTGGAGGAGTGTCTTGTGACTCAGGTCCTTGTCCAGAATACCCACCACGATTGTAGGAACAGAAGTGTAGATGACAGAGTAGAATACGCTGCTCCAGTCCGTCAAAGCAGAAGTTGTAGAAAATGCTGTGCATAATATATACCTGCAAATAAACATGTTATCAAGCTAAGCTGGATAACACCATTGTAGCATATAATTAGGTGATGAAGTTACATCTCAAGTTTGAGGTGAGTGAATTCCTTACAATGGCAGCCCCCATGTCTTACTAAACAAAATCTAGTTGCAAATCACCAAAAAATACCGCAAACTAAGCACTCCAACTTTTATTCATTTGTGCAAGGGATGTTTAAGTTGACAAGCAAAAGCCTGGCTAAATAAGTGCTAATGTTAATTGGGTTATAAAACATCTACCAATAATCATGAGAGTTTCTGTTTCAAATCTTGATTGGCAAAATGGGTTCGTAAAGCCAACTCTACTATCTGGGATAAGACTATGGTTATGATGACAATGCTGACATTTAAGTTGACATAAATAATGGTATTGGCATTCAACTAGTCCTAGAAAATCTGAAGTGCAAGTCTCATAAAAAACAAAAGTAGATGATTAAGTATTAACAATGACTTGAGAAGAGAGTTTGTAGAGCTCTGTAGAGCCCACCATGTTGCGTACAAGGGATCATGTAACAGTTTCAGCCGGCATATCAACTGATACGGCCCTATAATGTTTGTTTTTTCTTTTTTGAAAAACAAATTCTCAAAATTATTGGTAAAAAAAAATTTTTTTTTTTTAAATGTGAGGATCCCAAATAGGTGATTCTTTCTTTTTTTTTTCTTTTTTGGACATGTACTTGATGGTGTAATGGGCCATTCTTTGGTTACGATGCTGACCTGTTGAAAGTTGACCAAATAAGGCCTAATCACGTATGATTCGGTGGATTACGGCCCATTACATAAAAATACAACAAAAGAAAGATGCAAAATGAAAAAAGGTGAGTTTGCACCAAAATATTTCCCAAAATGTTCTACTCCAATTCGATTCATTGAATCCCAATCAAAGTTTGTGTTTTGATCCTCAAAATGGGCCTAGATCCACTTTAATACTAGCTGGTCTAAATTTAGTTTTAAGTTTCCATCATGGTTGAAATGAATAAAGAAGAAGAACGCAAAGGAAACTAAAAGCAAAAACTTCCATAATGGGAAATCTACGACTTTATCTGGTTGTAATGACCGCATAGGCCCCATAATGATCTCAATATAGGTGTATCAACTGATGCAAGCCAATATGCTCCCTTTTTTTTCATAAGGGAGGACTGATTCACCAACATATCACATGATAGGGGGCAATATGGCCCATTCTTCATAACGGACCAATGCACCCCCGTATCCCATAATGGGGGTAACCATTTCCTATATGTAATGGTAGATACAACCATAACGTAACCATTGTTGTAGACCATGGTTGTGCATTTGACACCACCACTCTGTCCATCAGGTGTTCCATCCCATTTTTACTGTACACCAAAAAACAAGTCCCAATCCAAAATTTAGATGGGCCACACCATTGGAAACAATGTAAATCACAAATAACTCTCTATGTTCGTGTGGTATGGCCTGCCTGAGCTTTTGATCAGTCTGATTCTTGGACTGTATATACACCCTTGCGAGGCAGACCTGATGAACAGGTTGGATACAATGTACACACCATGGTTGGTTCCAAGCATAAACCTATGGTTGGCATCCCCTCCCCATCGTTCCCTGTGCATCCCACCTAAGTGGTGGATCGGGATAATTTTTTGGTCCCATGGCCTAGAATTGACAAGTGATTCTGATGGACGAAGTAGATTCCACAAGCACCACACAACAGCCTCACAGAGCTCAAGTGTTTTACCCACTGCAGAAACCAGGTGTTGCAGAGGATTCATGTCCAGATTTTATTTTTATTTTTATTTTTATTTTTATTTTTTTTATGAGAAGCTAACCAGTTTCGGCTCAGGTGGTTCGGCATGTTCCTCCCATGTTGGGCTGGAGAAGCCGTGAAGGGTATCAAGGTGAGCACATGTTGTCTTGCAAATAGGCATATGGGGAATATCCAGCGCTGAGATCGGAAGGATGGGTTTTTCTTGGAAAACAAAGCCATTAGCAACAACTACCAATGACCGATAAATTGCCTACAGGGAGATTCACACAAATCACCATAGCATTATCCAATGGACAAGTCTGAATAGGCTCGGGACCAACAATTACTATCTCTACACGAGTTCATATACACCAGGCACAGTACCCAATTAATGCACCCAATGATTTTAAATGCATAGATTGGTCAAAGCATCAATCTGAACCATTCATTGGGTTCGTCCCATTCATCATAGCGCAGATGCAAAATTCACACTTACTAGAGGAAATTGTCATTCGATCAATGCCATACGAAAATGGGCAGTCTAGATTAAAAAAGTTCCAATCCAAATCCAATATAAATAGTCCACCCATAGGGTCAACATGTCAACAACAAACCATTTTGATACCATCATAACCGAGGCTCCACAAATCAACAGGTCTCGAAAAGACAGTTTGTAACGTTGGTAGCTTGGCAATCCAACAGTTATGAAGTGAGAGGCCAATTTTTTTTTTTTTCAAGTTAATAACATCTGATCAATATGAATTCATAACAATACACTATTTTAAATTAGTTATCTTTTATAACTTAATTTCAGAATCTATCTTCCACATACATTGCATACATAGTACACACAAGGTTGACTAGTAATAAACAAATAGAAAGAAAATAAAAAACGCATTCATGACCCTACTTTTCGCACATGAAACATGTGCACACAATCCAAAGTCCAAACTGATCATCATGTAGGCCCCACCTTGAACAGGCCATACTTAAAATTCCTCTCGTTACACAATTCTAATCCTTTGAGAAAAAAATTTAGTTGAAAGTGGATGGTTAAATGAACTTCATTTCACTTATTAATAATGATGGGGACATCACGCGCACCCACGCCGCCCCTACACACGTACGGAAGGAGAGGGAGGGCCCCACCGTCAATCTGGCTCAATGACGACGTCTAGGGAGGACCTCCTAATTAGAAGACGAAGTTTTGGTTCATTAGAGTGGGCTCGATAATCAAGTAAAACCCATATGGGATCTCATGATCGGGGCCCACTAGTCGGATTGATTTTATATTTTAGGTTTTGATTATTTATGTACTTTAGAATATCATGAACGCTTTAGATTTCTTTGATTAGTTTTTATTTTGGTTTACTTCATCGCCAAGTAATAGGTCGTACACATGGCGCGAGTTTAGGGGTATAGAGTTTTCTTATAAATAAGCACCCCTTATAGTTCTTTTGATTCATTGAAGTTGAATAAAAATCCCTAAGTGTTTTTCTACACTCTGAGTTTCTGAGTTGTGGAAAATTTCAAGTGGGTGTGAAGCCCTCCCTTTTCAAAGGGCTAAATTCAAGTGGATGCGAAACCTTTCCTTTTCGAAGGACTAACTATCGTGGTGCAAAGTCACGTTTATCCAGATCTGCCTCATCCATCTTATTTCATCCATTCTACAATCATCTTCGCTTCAAATCCGCTTGTTTTGCAAATGTTCGTCTCTCTACAGCCAGTTCCAGAATCTGGCCCTGCAGGAGGGCTGAAACTTCGACGGAGCACCGCGCCCCGACTGCATATCGGATTGCGACAACATTTGGAGGGTTTGAAGTCCCCCCTTGGCCGACAAAGGTCAAGGAATCAGTTTGGGGATTCGGGCACCCACCACACGTGCGGCCAACCTACTACGCACGTGCGCCAGGCCCTAGCCCGCTGTCCGCACGCAGGAGCTGTCCCAGGTTCAGGTTTTCTTCTTATTTTTCTCTTTTTATACCTAATTTCATAAACCCTAACCCTAGATTACATTATCCCTAATTGATTTGCCCTGTTTCTTACCCTAGGGTTCCTTGAATCGAAATTGGAGAATTCCTTGGATTAGGGACTGATTGCTATGCATGTGTGGTTGATTTTTATTTCCCTTTGAGTATTGTTTGGTCCATAATTTTACTGATCCAGTCCTAACCTGTGTAGGCCTGGACCCGTGCAGATTCCCCTTTACTTGAATGTTTGAACTTTTGTGTGGGATGTGGAATTATTATGTAATCGGTCTGCATTAGTCTGATCTAAGCCTGAATTCTTGCATATCATATTTAAATTTCATGTCCTGCATCAAATAAACCATCCAATTTTCCTTCCCCAAAAGTCCCCCACTAGAATGGTTAGGATTGTCAGATCAACATGATTATTGGGGCATGGCCCACCCAAAAGGCAAGTAAAAGAAAGTGACCAACACCAGAACTAGCACTAGTTTTAGCCTTACCTAAATCTATCAATTGTAAGTTGATAGCTTAATAAGATGAAAGGAGTTTTTAAAGAGAGATCCTTTCATAAATAGAATAAACTATGTGACTTTCCTTTGCTAAAGATGAACAGATGCATGCAAGTACATGCTCCATTAGACAAATTTCATTGAGTTTAGAACTTAGAACTATCAGGTTAAATAAGAAGTTACATTTTCTTTGAGAGTGTTTGTGTAGAGTAAAAGCAACCCTCTTACATTCCCTCACTGAATTGCAACATGGACTAAAAGCAGGAAGCCCACAGCTTCATACTATCAGTTCCTTCCCTCTTTTGTTTTTTTCTTTTTGTGTGTGTGCGTGTGTTTGTGAAAGGTAATTTCATATTATCATCTTCCTTACCCTTTTGTAGGAAGAAGTCCCACAAGTCAGTTTTCGTGTCCTCATCCAGACAAAAACATTAGGATTGCTGGGTGTGTTTCAGAGAAGATCAAGTAAATGGATGACACAGATCCGAGGCACCCAAATCATCAGACAACATCAAACCTCAATGAAATTGAAGTGTTAAAAGGGTTACTTTCATGTTAATACCCCCTTGCATAAATTGAGGGTACTAAATCAGTAGGAAGGTCAAGTAAATGGATGACACAGATCCGAAGCACCCAAATCATCAGACAACGTCAAACTTCAATGAAATTGAAGTGTTAAAAGGGTTCCTTTCATGTTAATACCCCCTTGCATAAATTGAGGGTACTAAACCAGTAGGCTCATAACTACCAATTGATGAGTAACATATCATTCAGTATTCAGAACTAGTTTTTTGAATTTTAACTCTAACAGTCTAAACCAGTGAGTTCATAATCACTTTCTAGTTTTAAAGAAACATTTCATTTATCAATGTATCTTTGGCACAGGTCTAAGTTGCAACAAGGGTCCCAACATCTTTTGAATTTGTGGACCATTTGCAGTTGACTTTTGGGGCTAAACTTCTGGGTTTGCCATTGCTATTTTTTTAATGATTATGGTCGTCGCTAATTGTTTGGATCTCTGAAGATCTTAAAGGTTAATTCCCTAGATATACACATTCTATTTTAAGCCGTTACGTTTTGGCAAAATCTTTGAAGATTCAGTTGTTGCTGTTTAGTATCTTATTGTGTATAGACTAGCTTAATTTCTTAATCAATCTTAAAGAGTTGGAAAATCCTGATCAAAGATTTAAAAGGATTATAAGATATTTGTTCATGGTCTATGACTCTATAAAAGGGGGTTGTTCTAGGAGGTAGAGACATTATATGACTCTTGAGTTTTCTGAAGTTCTTTTTCTTTACTTTTTTTCCATTCTTTTTTTGTGAAGATTGTTTTCTGAAGTTCTTTGATTACTTATAGCCGGTGTTTTAAATATCGATGGTATCAGCCAATATATTCCACGAATATATCTTGTATCCCACCAGTGCGAAATGCACACGTAGTGCAATATATCCTACATGTTCGATCTAGTGAGCATTTTTTAATTTCAATCATTTTATTTTTTGTAAATCATGTTAAATTAGTGTCAAATTGTTACAAATCCATGATTTTTCATGTTTTGCATGAAAAATCATGGATTGGGAGCTTCGAATTCAAGATTTGGAGGAGATGGGCCAAGTTGTGAAAAATTGTAAAAAATAAAAATTTCTCAATTTCTCGCAAATCGTTTGCAATCTGTGTCCAAACATCAAATCAAACATGTATGTAACCTAATCTAGTGATTATTCTTTTGTTTTTGAATGAATTGCTTCTGTTTCCACACCTCTTCTTACATTTATAAATTATATGAATAGACATTGAATATATTTGCATCAATTCAGTTAGACAACGCATAGATTAGGACCCCATAAAAAGAAAACCTATTATGTGTACTTGTTTTTTGTAATGTTTTGATTTATAAGTGTATTGATGTCTTTTTTAACAATCACCGAAGTTTCATTAAAAAATTCAACCAATTTCCTAATGTTTCCCCATGTTTCCAACAACAATGATACATTACATGATACAACCGATATATCCCATGCGATAACCGATACGTATCCATATCCCAAGAACGCGATACGTAATGTGATACCGATATTTCGAACACTGCTTGTAACCGGCATAGTGATTTCAATTCCAATAGGTTATTTATCCCTTTCTATTCCAATATTCTTGTGTGGTCTATGTACTTCGACTATTTTAACAATTTGAGTTCTCATTCATTCTATAACTGCATTGCATCATTTGGGGATTGTTGCCAAATTTCAACTCTATATCATCTCCTAATGGCTTTGAAGGCGGTGAAAGAAAACAAGTTCACACAAGTAACCCACTGACCAAGCACTCAGAGAGCGAGTAGATCAACTCGTGCATAACATAGGTGATCTCACTAATCAAGTGAGAGATCTCCAGTGCAAAAGGAATCCAAAGACCGAGGTTGGAGCATGAGGGAAGGGGTAGGTTCCCATCACATTCCCTACCAACCAGTGGCCCTAGCTGGTGAAGACACCAATAATCAAATTGTCAATTGTTAAAACATAAGAAAGATCTTAGAATAAATGTAGATGCTTCAAAATTCTATATCTGTTTACATGTTGACGACTTCAATGATCAGCAAAGCAAGGTGGAGGTGTTCAATACAAGGAAGTCACCATCCATTAGAAGGTTAATTTAGAGTCATTTAGTTCTTTGGTCATGCATTAGCACAGTGGTCTTCATGCCAAACTGATCCATCAACAATGACCAGACAGTAAGGCTAACTTCAAGGAAAGGAAGTCACCAACCATCTAAAAGTTAAACTGATTGCTATGAAGTTCTTTGGCCATGCGTTAGGATGGTGGAACGGTCTTTAAGCCATAACGAATCCACCAACAATGATGGAACAGTAAGTTAACTTCCCATGAAAGGTGGCCAATTGACCATAGGAACTCCCATAGGTTAAGGGACAATACACAAACATCCAACAATGAAGCAAAACCCCAATCCACAGGGAAGACGGAAAGTGGCCATAGACAAGGGACCATAACCCCCAAGTTAGAACAAAGTTGCACTCCTTCCGCATGCTTTAAATGTAAGCAACCGGAACATGCTTTTGAATGTCCTTTAATCAGTCCAGAGTAAAAGTAGATTCAATTGAGGAAAGGGTTCATGTTGAAGACAGACCAGGTCACACAGACAAAAGAAGAGCACGACACATCAATAAAGTATGAAGAACTTTTTCTTGAGAGGTTAGATTATGAAGAACATACATATGATGGTGGGACAGCCTTTACAAGTAGTAAAGTGTGTGGAGATTAGGGGCAGATGCTGGTTACCTAGCAGTCAATGCTATAAGATGCATCTGACGATCAATTAATGGTGGTTGCAGCGTAATATCTTCTCACCATGTTTAACTTCTTGTGGGAATATATGCACGATTTACGTATAGATGGAAAAACGGCGAGAAGAACAGTCTCACAAGAAATGGTAGACAAACAAAAAGAACATAAGCATCTGTGTCCATATCACTCTTTAGTTCAACAAAGGGGGTGACATCTCTATTACCTCCAATGCTTAGTATCCTTCTCAATCAGATAATATGGCCTGCAGTGTGACATGGTCCCCACACTCATCTTACTTTTTCTTGGGAGACTGTGGTTGTGGAACCAAGATATGGTGCATTTGACTTAAAGTGCAGGATAATTAACCACTTACTCTAAAAGCTCAAACTGATAGAGCATGGCGAATTAATCCCTTTATCTCATATCCCAGGCCCCACATCGCATGGGTTAGGACCTCAGCCGAACCCCCCTCGCGGGCCCCATGGGTACCGCCTCACACGATTCACCCGCTTCACAATGGCCGCCCACCCCGAGTATGCCCCTGCACCCCACAAGCAACCCCACTCGAGCCCGGTGTGAAAATGCGCTTGCATTACTTAAGCTAACACCTAATCCTTTGTCAAGGATGTGGTTAATATCACATTGCACTTGATGAGGCAGCTTCAAGTGCCCAAATATGATAAATAGGAGCATAAATTACTCGGCATAGAAAAGTTTGAAAGAAGGAGAAGGAAGAGAAAGAAGCAATAGACGAATATCGGAAGGAGCCACACCAAGTGCTGAGAAGCCACAAACGAACATCGTTGAGGGAAGATATATAGCAAAGGCAACTCGGTTATGATTTAGGCAAAGAAAAATTTTCAAGGGGAACTTGTAACAAGTTCATATATAAAAAGATTTACCTATGTCAAGTCAAGAGGAAGTTGGTTAACAACCAGTGATCGAAATATCGATACTATCGGCCGATATTATCGGTATCGAGCCCTAGCGAAACGAAACTCCTCCGATAACCCCCAGAAGATACCGAAAATCCAAAACTTCAGATATCGGCCGATATTATCGTCGATATCGCACCTGGGAGAGCATCATTATCCCAAAAAAATGAAAAAAAAAAAACTTTCAACGTTAGAGTTCGGTACCTATAAAGAAGATCGCCCGGATCGGAAGCTGTGTTTGATGGGCCATTCAAGTCGAAGCCTCTAATTTGGAGAGATTTGGGCGCGAAATCCTCGAAATCATCGGCATTTGGGAGAGATTTTAGGGTTCCGGCGTTCCAGAACCCTCTCTACTTCGAAAAAAAAAAGGCCCCCGAGCCCTTATTCAGAGGAGGCGGACGGACCGGTGCATCGCATGTCACCACTGTGTTGATGTCACCAAGTTATGTGGGTCCCATCATGAGGTATATATTATATCCAAACCGTTCGTCCATTTGGCGAGCTCGTCATAAGGCTTTATCCGAAAAATAAGACAGATCCAAAGATCAAGTGGACCACAGTGGAAAAAAGCAGCAGGATATTGAACGTCCACCATTGAAACCCTTTTGGGGTCGCAAAAGTTTTGGATCATATGATATTTGTTTTTCCTATTCATCAAGGTCTTTGTGACCTCATGAACAGATTGGATGGAAAACAAACGTTATGGTGGACCCTACGAATGTTATAACGGTGAGAATCATTGTCCTCACTGCTATTTGTGGTGTGGTCCAATTGAGGTTTGGATGTCACTCATTTTTGGGTTCATAATCTAAAATGATCTCTCCAAATGGATGAACGGTGTGGATAAATAAATACATTATTGGTGGGGCCATGTAACTCTGATCTCCTTTGAACTGTTTGTACAACTCAGAGGTGGACGCGCGATTGCAGCGCTCGTCTAGGCTTCGCATGAAGTTCATGCGCTGGAAACTTAGGTGGGGTCCACCGTGATGTTTGTGAGAAATCCACTCCGTCCATCCGTTTTTTTAGCACATTTTAAGACATAGGGCCAAAAATGAGCCGGATCCAAGACTCAAGTAGGCCAAAAACGTGAGGATTGAAGGTCCACAGTTGAAATATTCGTGGGGCCACAGGTTTTGAATCAATCTAATATTTGGGTTTTCAATTCATCCCAGTAGTAATGATGTAATGAACGGTATGGATGGAATGTAAACATCACTATCGACCCAGGAAGGTTTCAATGGTAGGAATTTCCCTACCCACCTTTTTCTTTAGTGCGGCCCACTTGAGTCTTGGATCCTGCTCAATTTTTGCCTCAAGTCTTAAAATAAACTCACAAAACTGATGGATGGAGTAGATTTCTCACAAACATCATGGTGTGCCCCACTTCTGCGAAAGGATTTAGTAGGAAATTCGCGTCCCATCTTCGCACGACACATGCCCATACCTCGTGTGGTACACCAGCCAATCCACACCATCCATCCATTTTCATAAGTAATTTTAAGGCATGAGCCCAAAAAGGAAACAGATGATGTCCACCATTGAAGCCTTTTAGGGCCCATCGTAATGTTTATTTGCCATCCAATCTATCCATGAGGTTTGACAATCCTGGATGGGAAAACATAAATATTAGCTTTATCCAAAAAATTTATAGCCCCAAAATAGTTTAATGGTGATCATTCAATGAACACTATTTTGTGTGGTGTGGTCCACCTCACATTTGGATCTGCCTTATTTTTCAGCCCATGCCCTAAAATGACATGTTAAAATGAATTCCAATTGATGTTTGGATGTGACTCATTTTCATACATATCTTTATACATTTATAAATGGTATGCATCATATTTAAATATATTTACCTTAGTTTAATCATATAACGCATAAATTAGTACCTTATACAAAGGAAATTTATTATGTGCACTTCTTTTTTGATATTTTATGATTTAAAAGTGTGCATTAAGGTCTTTTTAAATAATCTCTGAAGTCTCATAAAAAAATTCAACCATTTTGCTAATGTTTCCCCATGTTTCCCAAAACGTGCGATAAACTATGTGATACAAACGATATATCCCGTGCGATAACCGATATGTATCTGTATCCCAAGGGTGCGATACATTGTGCGATACCGATATTTCGAACACTGTTAACAACACCAATCAAATCAAGTTTCCACATGACTTAGATATCTCACAGACTTTCAATGTGATTGATTTATTCAAGTACTATACCGAAGTGTTTGACGTACGAAAGGAAGTCATTGCAGATAAGGCCAGACTCCAAAAGAAGAAGAAGTAAAACTAGTGTTGTGCACGCAGCATACGAACACCAGTTGAGGCGATATAAGCAATACTCAATGTAATAGAAGAAAAAGCCCCATTCTCAATGCATGTGGGTTACAGGCGATGATTTCAAAAAGCTTGATGCAGACCTCTACTGCATCTAGTCATGGCCCTTGATAGAGTGGAACGCCAGAATAGAATTCATATAGCCAACCCCAATTAGTTGGGATAAGGCTTAGACGATGATGATGATGATGATGATGATGATGATGATGATGATGACGACGACGACGGCCTCTACTGCTTGTATGAAGGCTTAAAATCGCCTGAGTCAAGTTATCTCCAACCTGAAGCCAAGCTTGAATATATAGCCAAAACATGTGTTGACTTTGTCCATTATTTGTTGTTGGTTATTGGGGCCGAATGATAGGGATACAGTTGATATTTTTGCAGGATTCTAGTTGTTGGTTTTGCTTATTCGTTTAAGGTTTCGGAGGTTGAATCTCTAAATCTGCATGATGTTTTGAGGGCATTACATTTGGCAAAATCTTTTTATATTCATTCATTGCAACATAATATCCTACTTTGGATGGATTGAATTTTGAATCAATCTTAGAGTTGGAAAATCCTGGTTAAAGATTTACTAGGATTCTAAGATGTCTTTAAGGTGTATAAAGGGGGGTTGTTCTTGGAGGTAGAGACATGAAATAATTCCGAGTTTCCTAAAGTTCTTCTTTAAGTGCTTGGAAATTGCAAGGTGATTTCAAGTTCATTAAGTTGTTTATACCTCTCTATTCAAACAATCTTATGTGGTGTGTTCACTTAACCTATTCTAGTGATTTGGGTATTAAATTATCAATCATTTGATAACTGAATTGCATCTATATAAGAGAGAATTTGATTCTGCATATCTGAAAGTTCTCCAAGTTCAAGAAATAAGAATGCAAAAGCTGTTAGAACAGAAACATAATAGCGATAAGAACATGGACATGTACAATCATTCAAATTGAGAACATGATGCCTTAACATCAAACCTTACCAGAAAAGCATCAAAACGAAGACAGCATTTCGGTAGAAATTGTATAAAACCAAATAGCCAACGCGTTGATAATTCCAGTGTCCATGCACAAGGAGTAATCTTTTCAGAAACCGGAACTGTCCCATAGCAAAATCTGACGCCATAACTGCTTGACGTCCTTCCTGCCCACATATCCCAACGCCAACATCTGCCATTTGGATCATTGAGACATCGTTGGCCCCTGTCAAGAATGTTTTGGGTGAAAAGCAAGATTGAACGGAAAAGTACACTTGGACTCTCACACAACCAATATAAATTTTAAGATTGAAGGGAAATTATTTCATTGGCCAGAGGAAAAGCTCTTCAAATTAAAGATCACTGGGTGCATTTCAATTGGGAAACCAGATTCCATAGAACTGTAGGCCATCTTATTAATGAAAAGAATAAACTTTGCAGGAAATTCATGGTAAAGCCAACAACGTGGAACACCAGAGTCAGATCTACTGTGGGGCTTCTTATTAATGACATGAATAAAGTTCGAAGCAAATTCATGGTGATGCTACCACCCAAATGTAAATGATTCCATTAAAAAGATACCAACCCTGTTTTCATGAGTATATGGCAGAATAACTATAAGAATGGTCAACTCACCATCCCCTATGGCCAATGTCATGTCGCTTGTCCTGCTTTTGATTAGATCAACCATCCCAGCTTTTTGCAGAGGAGCAACCCGACAGCAAAGTACAACCCGACATGAGGTTGCCAAATCAAAAAGCTGTAGAAAACAAAGAATAATAGGTGATTACTTTAAACATGCATCCATACACCGTAGTAAAAGCTTCTAAGATTAAGTTGATCCTGTTCCAACATGTACGCATCCACAAAAATACTACAATGGGAACCAGGATATGCTGAAAGACAAATAAGACCTTTCCATGGACTAGAATGGCACGCGCACACACACATGCTCTCCTGCGAACTTGAGCAAAAGAGAGTCTCATGCAAGCAAAATCGGGTGGGCCCCACTGTGATGTTTTGACAACATCCACTCAAACAATTGGATGTGTCACCTCATTTTAGGCCCAAAGCCCAAAAGACATGCGGATCCAGCACTTAGGTGGCCACATAACAAGGAACACTAAACAGGGGAATGCCCACCCTTGTTTTTGCACGAGGTTCACCTGCTACGCAAAGTGTCCTGTTTTTTGCATGCCCCTTCATCCAAGGCAGATGAATGGGCTGAATCGTCCAGATTCCCCACACACAGCACAGTGAGCTTGTATAAAATCAAGGGTGGGTGTCCCCCCAATCCCTCCCTCCATACTTTTCACGGATTATAATGGTGCAAGATATATGTATATACATATATATGGGATGCCTCAGATGGCACTGGTACAGGGTTGTCATGGGTCCCACGTGATGTTTGTGTCAGATCCACCCCATCCGTCATGCTTTCCCCCTCATGCCCACTGTAGAAACCAAAATTCGAGCTGATCCAAAAATTAGGTGTGGCACACACGGGGACGATGTAAAATCATGCCTAAAGCCACTAAATTCACGTTGTGAGCCACTAGGATTCTAGAATGGCCTTTTTCCGTACCTTCATCCTGTTGGGATGTGTTTGATGACTGGATCAAATGTAATATAGACACCATGGTGTGCCCCACAATCTGTCCAACTTTTTTATTGGTTGCATATCCCCTCCCAATTGCTCCTTATGGTGTGGACCATACTTGTATTTTCTATTTCTCAATGGTTATAGATTGTTTCCTATTGAGTGGCCCACCTAATCAGTAGATGGGACTAATATTTGCAATAGGTGGTCCTCATGGCGGGGCTAACATATTGGAAAGGTTGGATGTCACATTCAGTTAACATACATTAGAAGTTATCCGTTGGGTGGACCATAATTTGTGGTCCAACTAGTTAGACTTGAGACCTATATATACATATAGGGAGAAATATAGACAGAGTAGCGAAATTCGAGGAGAGGAGAGTTACAGAAAGCAAAGGGTCCCTGGAGAGTTAATCTAGTGGGGTGTTGGGAGAGAAAGGAGTCTCGAGGGGATATATTGACATGATTAAGGATATGTATGGAGTTCTAAAAACATGTGAGGACCACTGGTGGAGAGGCAAGTGGGTCCCAATTAATGTGAGCTTGTACTAGGGATTGGCGTTGAGCCCTTACCTTTTTGCATTGGTTATGGACGAGTTAACAAGGCATTTGCAAGAAGAGATCCCATGGTGTATGTTTTTGGTATATGACATAATTTTGATTGAAAAGACGAGAGAAGGCATAAACATAAAGCTAGATTTATGGATAGGTGCTTTAGAATTTATAGGATTTAAAATCATAGAAAAAACAAAATCTGTGGAGTGCAATTAAGTAAAAACAGGAGGGGAAACGAGGAATTAGTTAAGATTGCTAACCAAGAAGTTTCACAAATTGACCACTTCCAATATCTTGGGTCAATCATTCATGAGAGTGGAAAGATTGAGAAAAATGTTGACCATAAAATTCAAGATGGGCAGAAGAAATGGAGATGTGCCTTTAGAGTTTTATGCAATCATTGTGTAACACTCAAGACTAAAAGGGAAATTTTATAGGATAGTTATAAGACCAAGCATGCTTTATCGGACAGAATGTTGGGCAGTGAAGGAACGACGTGGTCATAGATTGTGTAGCTAAAATGTGGATGTTGAAATGGATGAGTGACAAGACAGTGATAGATTTGGAAATGAATGTATTCGAGGGAACATATGAGTAACACCAATTGGTAATAAGATGAGGGAAAGTAGACTTAGATGGTTTGGCCATGTACAATAGAGACCTAGAACTACTCCAGTTAGGAGTGAGTTGGTGCAAGTTGAATTGTTGAAGGCTCTAAAAGGGCAAGGGTAAGGCCCAAAAGGACATGGGTGGAGGTAGTAAGAAAAGACTTGATGACCAATGTCTAACTGAAGTTATGGCCCTTGATAGAGTGGAATCGTGAACAAGATTCATGTGAAAAGCCACAATTAGTTGGGATAAAAGCTTAGATGATGGTGATGATGATGACACACACACACACACACACACACACACACACACACACTAATGCAGGGGCATTTTCACACTAGGCTCGAGTGGGGTCGCCTGTGGGATGCAGGGGCACACTCGGGGTGGGTAGGGCCCACGGGGGAGGTCTCGTGTTCGAGACTCCTCACCGTGGGTGATTAATGCGCGTTTCACACCGGGCTCGAGTGAGGTAGCCTGTGGGATGCGGGGACATACTTGGGGTGGGCAGCCCGTGTGAGGCGGTACCCATGTGATTTGAGGCCCACGAGGGGGGGTTTGGCCAAGGTCCTAACCCATGAGATGTGAGACCTGGGCTATGAGATAAAGGGATTAATTCGTCATACTCTAACAGTTCGAGCTTTTAGAGCAAGTGGTTAATTGTCCTGCATCACACACACAAACCTATAGTGGGTCCCCTCACCACAAATTCTTGTAGTGCAGCCTTCCATCTTGCGTGCGTGTGCTCACACACTCTTATGTTATAAATAAATGTACTAAGATAGTAAGAGCCATGCCTCAGGTTCTAGGTCTTTCTCCAAGATGTACACGAGACTGTTTCCGTCAATTATGAGTGCTAGTGGAGTGTTTGTCATGCCTGCCGCTTTCCCCGCATGACGTTGTTGTGACACATTGCTGGCACCTCTAACTTGTCTGACTCCTTGTAATCCATTTGCAGGTTCTGACACATTAGATGTCCTTGTGTCATCAGGAATTTCAACATACTCACTGTCAACGTTCTTTTTTCGTTTCAGATTTTTATTCCTGCATTTTGCTGGTTTTATTCCATATTTAGCTTTAGCATCAGCCAAAAGATTTCTGCACTCTTCCTCTGAGGTACCATTGATAATAATGTGCTGCATATTCTGAGTCAGGAGTTTGCATGAGAGACCAATAGAAATTGCGGTCTCTTGCTTATCTCCAGTAAGAACCCAGACCTTGATTCCCGCTTGCCGGAGGGATTCTATGGCTTCCGGCACACCATCTTGTAATTTATCTTCAATTGCTGTAGCCCCAAGGAGGTTTAAATCACACTCAATAAGAGCTGCTGTCTGGCGGAGCTTTGTTGATCTCTCAGTTAATGAAGTGCTTGCTTCTTCATACCTACACTGCCACTCCTCAAGTTCCTCATCTGTAAGATCCTTCGCTGCAACAACAAGGGTGCGCAAACCCTGTGATGAATATTCAAACAAATGATTCTGCGTGGCATGTCTTATATTAACAGATACAGCATCTCTGGGGTCAGCATTTGCAGCCACTTCGGCAAGGATATTGAACATGGAACTATCAGCACCTTTTACCAGGACCTTCACCGCATTGTTGGGAAATCTAATAACCACTGACATTCTTTTTCGCACACTATCAAATTCGTGCAAACCCAGTAGCTCCAACCTGTATCAAAATGGACCAGAAACATCAATGCGCATTCTGTTTCTAGAGAAAAAAATGATCTCCAAACAAAAAGAAGACACTAGACAGCATTGGCTAAATCAATTTCACAACCATGTGTGACAGTTTACATGGTTTCAACTTCAGCTAATAAAAAATCATCAGGATAAACATAAGCAGAATAAGCAGGTAGGTAATAAGTAACCATAAATTTGAAGATAAGAGAGCAGTCTACCTTAGTCTCTCACCATTGACATCAACCACAATATGCCCAGTTGTACGCTCGATGAGAGTGTAGCCATATGCAGAAGCTGCAGCAACTAAAGCTTGTTCATCAGGTGATTCGCCTTGATAATCAATGGCTTCAACCTCATGTAATCCACTGTCCACACAACTAGATGACAAACGCTGAGTGACCATTGGAATCACAGTATTACAAGCTGCCAAAGTAAGGAAAAATTCATGTGCTGCATTTCTTTCAACTCCAGCTAAGTCTTTAGTCAGCAAGGCCACAAGTTCAGAATCAACATTGATTTCTGACTTAAGTTTCCATCTCTGTCTTTCAGTTCGTTCTGCAGAAAAATAAATAAACAATAAATAAATGAGACAAGATGCAGATAGCACAGAATCAGAATTATCTGGAACTTGATAAGCATGATCTACGTGTAAATTGTCCTCTTTCAAATGCCCAATATACAGATCAATCTGCATATGCCCAAGAAAATGAATGTTCACAGACAGAGAGCAATGTGCAAGTGCATGTGATGGCACTCTAGCTTATGCATCTCAAATAAATCAATTAAATACACAACAGAAATCGTTGCATTGCTTTCTAGTAGCGTCTCTTTTTAACACATACACTCTTTCTTTAAGAGCAATTTGGTACTCTTCTTCATTTTTTAAGAGGTAAGCTAGGTCCAAACCCACACACCTCAATGTTGAAATGCACCTTGGCTACCATTCAGATACAAGCCCAAACCTTTTGGTACTACCTAATGCAGGACATGAAATTTAAGTATGAGATGCAAGAATTCAGGCTTAGATCATACCAATTCAGAAACAGTTACACAAATTCCACATCCCACATGACAATCCAAATCATTCAATTAAAAAGGGGAATCTATGCAAGTCCAGGCCGACACAAGCTAGAATTGGACCAATAAAAATTATAAACCAAACGATGTCAAAGGGAAATAGAAATCAACCACACATGCATAAAAATCAGTCCCTAATCCAAGAGATTCCCCAATTGCAATTCAAGGAACCCTAGGGTGAAAAAAAGGGCAAATAAATTAGGGCGTGTGCGGGTGGGCTAGTCGCACGTGTGATGGAAGCCCGCCTCCCCAAAGTGACACCTAGGCCTTGGTCGGCTAGGGGAGACCTCCAATCCCTCCAAGTTTGATGACGATCCGACATAAGGTCGAGGTGTAGTGCTCCGCCGAAGTTTCAGTCATCCTACAGGTCCAGATTTTGAAAACTGGCTATAGGGAGATGAATAGCTGTAAAAGCTGAAAAATTCAAAGCAATAATGATGATAGAAGATGAGAGATGGATGGATGAGGATAGGGGCGGATGGAGATAGATGTGGCTTCGCACCACGGTAGTTAGCCCTTCGAAGAAGGGAGGGCTTCGCACCCACTTTTGAATTCTTCCACAACTCACGAAGAGAGCAGAAAAATAAAGCAGGAATTTTTATTAAACTTGAATGAATCAAAAAAACTACAAGGGGTGCCTATTTATAGGGAAAACCCTATATCCCAAAAACTCGCACCATGTGCGCAACCTATTACTCGGCAATGAAGTAAACTAAAATAAAAACCAAACAGAGAAATCTAAAGCGTCCACGATGTTCTAAATAATAACAATAAGCAAAACCTAAAATATGAAATCAATCTAACGAGTGGGCCACGATCATAAAATCCCATGATGGGCTTTTCTTGACTATCGGGCCCACTTTTTTTGAACCAAAACTTTTCTATCTAAGAAGCCCTCCCTGGACGTCGTCATCAAGCCAGATCGATGGTGGGGTCCTTCTGCGTACGTACGTGCGTAGGGGTGGTGGTGTGCAGGCGTGCGTGTGCACGATGTCCTCATTAACTCTCCCTGGCTGCGAAGATTTCGCCACTGGCGAAATAAAACTCCTGAACCGCTATAGGATATCGGGATCAAGTCTCTGAAGCTCCTCAGTGAGCCACGTGCTGTCTGAAGCTGGACGTGACTTCCATTTAACTAGGTATTTCTGAAACCCGCCATCCGACGTGAAAATTATCGCATGGTCCAGGATATCCTCTATTTCCTCTCTGGGTGTGTGAAGGCTAGGTATGGGAGGCAGAGGCTGGATGAAAAGTCGGGAAGAGGCTATAGATCAAAGGGTAAGTCTGGAGAATCAGGATGGGTGGGCGAAGGGCCGAACAAAGTATCGGTAGGTCCCTGAAAAGCAACTAGATCCTCCACATTGAATGTGGAACTAATTCCCATGGAAAGTGAAAGATCTACCTCATACACATTGAGATTGTTTCGCTTTATAATTTTGAAGGGCCCAGCGCTACGCGCGTGTAACTTACGAACAACTCCTGGAGGGTACCGCTCGGGCCTGATGCGGACCATCACAAAGTCCCCAATATTGAACTCTTTGAAACGTCTATGTTGGTCTGCAGAAAATTTGTAATGTTCATTACTAGTAGTGATCTTTCGCCTGATTTCTTGATGCAATGAATATATGTGATGTGCAAAAGACTCTGCAGACTCTGATGGCCTATGAGACAATGACATGGGGATAAGATCAATAGGCTTCTTAGGCCTGTAACCAGTAACGACTTCAAAAGGACTTATACCTGTGGACCTATTGACAGAACTATTGTATGCAAACTCGGCTATGGGTAGTACGGCGTCCTATGTCCTGGTATGCTCCCCCACTAAACATCGAAGTAAACTCCCTAGGCTCCTATTAACCACCTTAGTCTGGCCATCGGTCAGAGGGTGGTAGGCAGAAGAAAATTGGAGCCTAGTATTCATCATGTGTCATAGTGTCTTCCAAAAGTAACTCATGAATCTCACGTCACGGTCAGACACTATGATTTTTGGTAACCCATGCAGTTTGACGACCTCACTAAAGAACAGCTTGGCAACATGAGATGCGTCGAAGGTCTTAGAACAAGGAATGAAGTGGGCCATTTTAAAGAAACGGTCCATGAAAACAAATATGGAGTCATGCTTTCGAATAATCTTGGGAAGTCCAAGCACGAAGTCCATACTGATGTCCTGCCAAGGGATGAATGAGACTGGCAAAGGTGTATATAATCTTGTATTCTTTTTCCACTGCTTTGCTAGTTGACAAGCACGGCATTGCTCTATAATTTTGGCTACTTTCCGCTTGAGGCTTGGCCAATGAAACCTCTCCTCCACTAGGGCAATGGTCTTGTCACGACCGAAATGACCCGCGACCCCCCCTGAATGTAACTCCCAGACAAGAAAATCGCGAAGGGAGGTGCGTGGTATGCACAAGCCTCACTCCTAAACAAATATCCGTCCAAAATCATATACTCATTGTTAGCTCCTGACGGACTTTCTAATAAAGACGTATACACAACTCCAAAATCTGGACACTCAGAATACTCTTCTTTGACGTACTCAAGGCCCGTAACTTCAACGCTCATGGAGTTGAGTAATGCGACTCGACGACTCAACGCGTCGGCAGGCTTATTCTCTACACCGGCCTTGTGCTTAAGCACAAAAGTGTACTCTTGAAGGAATTGAACCCACTTAGCGTGCCCGGGGCTTAATTTCTTCTTAGAGTTCAAGTATCTCAAGGCCTCGTGATCTGAGAACAAAACAAATTCTTGCGGTAATAGGTAATGTCGCCAATGGCGTAATGATTGCACTACCGGGTAGAATTCCTTGTCATAGGTGGAATATCTTTGCTTCGCCTCATTCAATTTCTCACTAAAAAAGGCGACAGGGTGCCCTGCCTGGCTAAGTACTCCTCCTATACCCACTCCTGACGCGTCACATGCGACTTCAAAAGCTTTTGAAAAATCTGGAAGTCGCATGACTAGAGCTTCGGTCATCTTGACCTTTATCTCCTTGAAGGCCTTTGAGGCGGCCTTTGTCCATTGAAACTCTCATTTTTTTTATGCATTCCGTGATGGGAGCCACAATGGAACTAAAGCTTCGAATGAACCGCTTATAAAAAAAGGTTAAGCCATGAAAGTTGCGCATCTCATGAATATTACGGGGTTCAGGCCAATTAACGATGGCCTGGACCTTCTCAAGATCCGCCGATACGCTCTCAGCTGACACAATAAAACCTAAGAAGATCACACAACTAGACAAGAACGCGCACTTTTTTAGGTTAGCGTACAACTTCTCGACCCTAAGGATCCCACAAACCTGCCTCAAATGGTTGAGGTGTTGCTCCTTAGTCATGCTAAAAATCAAGATATCATCAAAGTATACGACAAGGAACTTCCCCATGAAGGGTCTCAACACTTGGGTCATCACACGCATAAAAGTGCTTGGGGCATTAGTTAACCCAAAAGGCATAACTAGCCACTCATATAGCCCATCCTTCATCTTGAAGGCCATCTTCCACTCATCACCAGGGCGTATACGGATTTGGTGATACGCACTTTTGAGGTCAATTTTTGAGAAGATAGTAGCATTGGCCATCATATCTAGCATGTCATCAAAACGCGGTATGGGAAACCGATACTTGACTGTGATTTTGTTGATGGCCCTACTATCAACACACATTCTCCATGTGTCATCCTTCTTAGGTGTAAGAAGGGCGGGCACGGCACACGGACTCATGCTCTCTCGAATGAAACCCTTCTCTAGGAGTTCATCAATCTACCTCTTCAACTCAGCATGCTCCTTTGGGTTCATTCTGTAATGCGGGAGGTTTGGTAGAGTTGCCCCAGGGATTAAATCAATGGCATGTTGTATATCCCTCATAGGGGGAAGCTCATTCGGTAAATCATCAGGAAAGACATCACGAAACTCATGTACTACCTGAATGGCCTCAGTGGGTAACTCTACTTTAGTCTCTGGTACACTCTCCCTAGCCACAAGGGCATATATCATCGAGTCCACCTCCGTCTCTCGCTCAAAGTCTTTGGCATTCAAAATATGGAGCGGTTTGGACTTAGACTTCGACTCCTTCACTTCTTTTAGGCGAACTACAAGGGGTGCCTATTTATAGGGGAAAACCCTATACCCCAAAAACTCGCACATGTGCGCAACCTATTACTTGGCGATGAAATAAACTAAAATAAAAACCAAACAGAGAAATCTAAAGCGTTCACGATGTTCTAAATAATAACAATAAGCAAAACCTAAAATAGAAAATCAATCCGACGAGTGGGCCACGATCATGAGATCCCATGATGGGCTTTTCTTGACTATCGGGCCCACTTTTTTTGAACCAAAACTTTTCTATCCAGGAGACCCTCTCTAGACGTCGTCATCGAGCCAGATCGATGGTGGGGTCCTCCTTTTGCGTACGTACGTGCATAGGGGTGGTGTTGTGCGGGCGCGCGTGTGCACGATGTCCTCATCACTATCCCAAAAGCAGAAAAAGGGATGAACATATCAAAAGATATAGGGCATGTATAAAATTTCCTCCTGATTATACCATTGGACTGCTGATACACGCATGCATCAATGATCACACACCATTTAATATCCTTCTGCATGCAAAGGGATAAAGCCATCTGGGACACATCTCTGACAATTCAAAATAATAATAATAATAATAATAACAATGAAAAAGACCAGAATCATCCTAAAGCCACAACATGTAAGATGCTATAGGAAATCACAACAAGTAGTGAATTTGGGTTCTGAAGGTAAGGTTATAGCCCATGCCCTCTAGATGACTAAAATCGTGCAGTCATAACTAATAGACTAATGGCCAAAGTGATGAGGGGTGATGGTTGTGAGAAAATGTCTTCCGCACCACTTGTACTTCAGGTGGAAAGATATGCACCATTTTGGTATCAGAGCTGGGGATTTTTCGACTCTACATCATCTCCTAATGGCATCGAAAGGGTTGACATGGAAGAGTTCACGCAAGCAGCTCAATTGATGTCAAATCAATCTAAGTTACCTAAGATGGATAAAGCCTAATAATAGTAATAGCAAATATAAAAAATAATCTTAATTACATCTCTAAATCAGTCCCCTATCTTCAATCACATCTTCAAATCAGCCCCCATAGTTCCAAAAATAGCAAATTTCAATCCCTAATTTAAGCCACCAAATCTATAAATAAACAGTCCAAAAATAACATATGCTAAGCCCAACGGTGGGTGTGGACCTACATCATTGTTAGGCCTTATGGTGGGCCTAGGTAGGCTATGAACTTCATCAATTATCCCCAGCTTTGAAAGAACTCGTCATCGAATTGGCAACCAATTTTAACATTTGGATTTGTAATACCTCTACAGGATATCTTCTTCTTTGGTGGAAGCTAGGAGTGTAACCCCAAGCGTCAGCTAGGCACAACCTTTGTTGGAGCCCACCGTAGATGATGTCTTTTTTGCTTGCGCTTTTAGGTGACAACTTGTTTGTTGTAATTTTAAAGTTCTTAATGAATCCTACAACATTTCGCCATTTTTATACAACCGTCATCTTTTGCAAAGGTGCTTCAATTTAAGGGTTGGTACCTATTAATATGTTTATTAATGTGTGTGACTGCCACTATCAGTGGATCCATCAATTGACCAATTGGTGAATTCTACTGCATCGATCACTTCGTATGCCAACTTTTCCTTTGAAACCATGGGTCTCTTCATCATTTTCGGAATTTTTACTTCAATTCCGGACTCTCTGTCACATTCCAACAATCGAAGGATTCGATCATTGGTGTCTTCATAATCCGAGGTAGATTGTTGTTGGTTAGGACTTTGGTGGAAACCTTCCACTACGTATCCACATGCTCCAACTAGAGTCTCTGGATTGCCTCCATGCTAGAGCTCCCCCACTCGATTAGTGAGGTTGCCTACCGCATGTGTGAATTGATCTACCTGCTCTGTGAGTGCATGGATCAATTGAGCTACTTGCGCGAACTTTTCCTGTGTCACCCCTTCCAATGCCATTAGGAGATGGCATAGAATCAAAAAATCCCTAAAGACGACCTGCTCTGATAGCAAAATAGTGCAAGCCAATCATCGAATCAATAAGAAATTGACACCGAATCGCAAAGAAGCAAACAAGAATTACACTCACAAGAATATTGGAGTACGGAGGGAGAAATAACCTTGTAGATATCAAACTACTTCTTACACTGCTTAAGAAAAGAACTCACACTTGTAAAAAATTTTGAATGTCTGACTCCTACACCACCACCCCTTTTATAGACCCTCAATGAATCGTTAATGAAGATCCCCCCAACTAAGAGATTGATTTTAAATCAATCTAATCTACTAAAGATGGTAAAAGCCTAATAGCAAATATAGAAAATAATCCTAATTACATCTTTAATCAGCCTCATATCTTCAATCACATCCTCCTCATATCTTCGATCACATCTTTAAATCAGCCCCCATACTTCCGAAATTAGTAAATTGAAATCCTTGACTTTTTAAGCCTCCAAATCCATAAATAAACAGTCCAAAAATAGCACATGTTGGGCCTTACAGTGGGTTGTGGGCCTACATCATTGTTAGGCTTGGCCCTATGGTGGGCCTAAGTGGGTCGTTGCCCAAGTGGGACATGACCTAGATCAATTCTCCACGGATTTAAAAGAACTCATCATCAAATTGGAAACCAATATAAACGTTTGGACTTGTACCACCTCTACGATGAATCTTCTTCTTTGGTGGAAGCTAGTGATGCAACCCTAAGCGTCGGCTTAGCACAACTTTTATTAGAGCCCACTGTAGATGATGTCTCTTTCACTTACGCTTTTGTGGGTACCAACTAGTTTGTTGTAACTTTAAAGTTCTTTATGGATCTTGCGACATTTGCCCCATTTTTCATGCCACTGTCATCTTTCGCAAAGGTTCTTCAATTTGAGGGTTGAGACCTATTGGCATGTCTATTGATGTGACTACTACTATCTGTGAATCTATCAATTGATCTATTAGTGAATTCAAGTGTAGGTCCAATATTAATGCAACGATCACTTCATATGTTAACTTTTCCTTTGACTCCAAGGATCTCTTCGTCGTTTCTGGAATTTCTACTTGAATTCCAAGCTGTCTGCCACGTTCCAATAATCGAAGGATTCGATCATTGATGTCTTCATAAGCCAAGGTCGCCTGCTATTAGTTAAGACTTTGGTGGGGACCTTCCCCTACGTGTCCACATGCTCCAACTTCGGTCTCTGAATTCCCTCCATACCAAAGCTCCTACATTTGGTAAGGTTGCCTACTGCATACATGAGTTAATCTACCCGCATTGTGGGTGCATGGATCAATTGAGCGACTTGTGACTCTTCTTATGCCACCCCTTCCAGTGCCATTGGGAATGACGTAGGGTCAAAAAATCCCTAAAATCGACACACTTCGATACCAAAATGGTGTAACCCGGTTATCAAGTCAATGAGATATTGACACCGAATCACAAAGCAATGGATAAGAATTACACTAACAATAATATGAGCAGAGAGGAAGAAATAACCTCATTGATTTCAAAACATCTACTTACAATGCTTAAGAAAAGAACTCACGTTTTAAAATAATAATAATAATAATAAATAGAATGACTAACTCCTACACCACCATCCCTTTTATAGACCTTAAGGGCCTGTTTGGATTCTTGAAAAGCATGAGAAAGGAGTGTTTCTTCGGAAACCTTATTTCCAAGAAACTGGGGGAAATTAAATATTGTTTCCCTTGGTTGTTTTTTAACAAGATTTTCGTAGAATTTAGAATCTATTTTCAATTTTGTTGTTTGGCAAAACAAAAAACTTTTCTTGAAAAAAATTTAGGTAGTCACTAACATGTGCTAGATTAGCACATGTGGCACATGTGGGATGCTATAGAGATTAGCACATGTGGCGCATGTGGGATGCTTAGAGATGCATTGTAGCACATGCGGCATACACAAAATATGTGGGCACTTGAAGCTAAATTGTGCCACGTGTGGCACATGTGAGGTGTTTGAAGTTGTACGGTGGCACAAGACATACATTGGCACATTTGACATGTAGGCAATAACGCTAGATGATAACACTTATGCAAATTGGCACCATTAGCACAGGCATATTTGGAGAATTGAAGATGGAAAATTGCATGTGTGGCACACTGGTGCATGTAGGGTGCATTGCGCATGTGGGTCACAAGTAAGATGAATGGTGGTACATATGGTACAATAGCACATGTGTGGTGCAAGAGAAGATGGATGGTGACATATGTGGTACATTAGCACATTGGGGGCTCTTTACACATGTGGGGAATAAGATAAGATGGATAGTCGCACATGTAGCATAGTGGCACGTGTGGGGCATGATTGAAGATGGACAATGTCTCATTTGGCACATGTGGCACATGTGAGGCGATTGAACACGGATAGTAATGCATTTAGGCTTTAACCATTGAAAAATCCATTTTCCTTCCACCGTGGGAAAATGCATTTCTTAGGGGTGGAGATGGGAAAATAAGTGCATTTATTTTCCTACAAAGAAAGTGGGAAATGGTATTTTCCACAATTTCCCACCAAAAAAAAAAAAAAAAAAGACTAACCAAACAATGCAAAGTGAGTTTCACAAGAAACAGGACCATTTACCACAATTTCCCACCAAAAAAAAAAAAGACTCACCAAACAATGCAAAGTGAGTTTCACAAGAAACAATTTCCTATTTTATTTCCCATACTTACCACGAATCCAAACAGGCCCTAAATGAATCTTTAATGAAAATCCTCCCCAGCTAAAAAATTGATTTCAAATTAATCATTATTTATTTCAAATCAAGCCCCATACCTTCAATGACATTCCCCTTATATCTTCAATCATATCTTCAAAACAACCCGTGTACTTCCAAAATTAGTAAATTGCAATCCTTGATTTAAGCTCCCAAATCTATAAATAAACAATCTAAAAATAGCACATGTTGGCCCTACAGTGGGCTATGGGCCTACATCATTGTTGGGCGGGCCTAGGTGGGTCATGGCCTACATCACAGGCGTTTAACATTGGCTAAAGAAAACTTGGGAGCAAAAGAAACAAAGTATGAAAATGTGTGTTCCAGTCTTCCAAAAGGAATGAGGATACCACCCAGCCCCAATTGTCAATTTATCAGTATAGGGTTATTTCTCTACCAATGCAGCCACATACAACATAGATCTTGTAATTCGCAAATAGATAAATACACAAACAGCTAAGAGTTAGATTCCACAAAAAATAAATAAATAAAAATCATAATATCACACTATCAGACTTTAATCACCAAACAGAAACACGTTAAATAGCATGATAGTCAATATTATTTTTATATACAAGGGATTTTTCCATTTAACTGCCTGCCCTCTGGGCTATGGACCGAAGACCGGTTGCTTTTAAAATATTTAAAGTAAACCACCTACATTTTGCAAATACGATGAAAAAAATGCTACTTTACCTTTTACTAACAACACATGATGGAAAAGCGCTATTAACATGTGAAAAAAAAAAAAAATCAGATTTGCCCATCATGACCTCCTATTTTCATATACCTCATTTCAATGGGTGACGCGACATTGAGCGTGCAAAAGTTTCAATGGGGCCCACCATGATGTATGTGTTTGATCCACGCCGCCCATCCATTTTGCCAGCTCATTTTAGGCCATGAGCCCAAAAATGAAACAGGTCTGAAATGTAGGTGGACCACACCACTGGAAACAACTATGATTTTTATCATTGAAAACTTCTTGGGGGCCACAGAAGTTTTGGATCGAGCTGATATTTGTGTTTTTCCCTTCATCCAGGTCTCATGTGACCTTATCAACAAGTTAGATGGCAAGTAAACATTACGGCGGGCCCTAGGAATTTTTTTATGGTGGGCGTTCAATGAACATTGTTTCCTGCAGTGTGGTTCACCTGCATTTCAGATCAGCTTCATTTTTGGGCACGCCAAGATGGTCCACTGATGTTTGAGAAAAATCCAGTTCGTGCACCAGTTTCTTCAGATGATTTTAGGGTGTGGGCCCAAAAATGATGTAGATCCAAAACTCACATGGGCTATATGGCTAGAAACAGTGGGTATTGATCACTAACCATTAAGACATTGGGTGGGGGCAACAAAGGTTTTGGATCAGGTTACTCTTTGTGTTTTAAGTTCATACTGGTGGTAATGACCTTATGAATGGTTTGGTAAACCTCATCAACGATGTTGATGGCATATAAACATCACGTTGGACCCCAAAAGATTTCAACAGTAGGCATTTGCCGTCCCACCTTTTTCATGTCATGGGACCCACTTGAGCTTTGGATTTGCCTCAAATTTTGGCACAAGGCCATAAAATGACCTAATGAAACTAGTGACGGGGTGGATTTGTCGTAAACATCACGAAGGTGGCCCCACCTAGATTTGTCAATTGCATGAAATGACATTATGAGAGGTCTCTGGCTATCTATCTATCTTTGTGCTAGTATCAAAAGCCATGCATCCAAGATGTTGTGGCCCACCATGATGTTTGAGAAAAATCCAATCCGTCCACTAGTTTCTTCAAATGATTTTAGGGCATAGGCCCAAAAATTATGCATATCCAAAACTCAGGTGGGCCACATGGCTGGAAACACTGGCTATTGAAAGCCCACCATTGCGACATTAGTGGGGACATTAAAGTTCTGAATTAGGCTACTAGTTTTGTGTTTTAAGTTCATACAGGTGGGAATGACCATATGAACAGTTTGATAAACCTTACGAACGATTTGGATGGCATATAAACATCATTTTGGACCTTGGAAGGTTTCAACAGTAGGCATTTGTCATCCCGCTTTTTCCTACAATGGGCCCCACTTGAGCTTTGCATCTGACTTCATTTTTTGCCCAGGCCATAAAATGACTTGGTAAAACTGGAGGATGGGGGTGGATTTGTCACAAACAAGGTATTCTGTATCGGTGGTCATAACGATCACCACTACTACCGATACAGGTATTGGTCGTACTGGCCGATAAAAGGGTGTAACAACCATTACGACCCCTGTAATGGTTGAGAATTTTCTTTTGCCGGAAAAAATCTGAAAAAATATCTAGAAAATCCAAAATAATGTAAATATTCCAAATATGTATTCATTTTTTGTTTAGAACATGTCTACGGTAGTGTAACAGTCCACTTTTTGGTGAGGGTGTTGTATTGGGCTTTCTAGTGAATTTGTGAACATGATCATATGTCTCTAATGCTTACAAATCACAATCAAGCATAGAAAAAAGGGGCATAAATATTAATTTTTCAATTTTTTTTTTTTTAAAAGGCCTTCAGAACTTCTATTCACTCAAATCATTTCGATCTATGATTTTAATATTAAAAACTATAGCAAGAGTGGTCGAAATCTATTGTAAAATAATCTAGGAGAGTTTTTAGAATGAGAAAAGTGAAAAAATGAGGCGGATATAAATTTTTATTTTTATTTTTTTTAAATGTGGCCGTTTTTCAACCGTTACAGGGGTAACAGTCATTATGCCCCGTAATAGCTAATACGGTCCCAAAAAACCAACTGCCCCGTTTCACCTCCGTATCGCATAACGGTCATGGCCGTTACCTATACATATCAGCCTTTACAGGCGTATCGTAACAGATACAGAACACATTGGTCACAAACATCATGAAGGTGGCCCCACCTAGATTGGTCAATTGCATGCAAGGACATTACGAGAGGTGTCTACATTAGTTGGGAAGGGATATTATTGTCAATATGAAAACACAATGTTCAAAATCTACACGACACTTACGGCAGAAGGTTTTTGGACTGATGGTGAAAATAGTGGGCAGTAAACTTTAAATATTTTAAAGGCAGGCAGCTTTCAGTCCATAGCCCAAAGGGCAGGCAATTAAATGGAAAAATCTGTATATAATTTTTTTTGTATTTAACCGTTTTATTAGTTTTCCATATTTGTTAGCACAAATTCTGAATCATCGTTGTGGCTATGATACAAACACTGACACAATAACACCCAACACATTGGTTATTGAGTCAAAAAAAAAAAGTGCTCACCAAGTACCCCATCCTTGTTGATACAAGTTTTAGATATATTATACCAGTGGTTAGCACTGATACCTACACCAAAGTCTGGAGCATGTAGATGTAATGTAAGCAGACACAAATAAGTTAGGTTTTCAGAAATGATCATTTCCAGCATGATAAGGCTAACGGTGATTGCATTAAGTAAAGCAATTTTTTTCAAGAGGGGGCCGGGGGGAATGGTTTTAGGGAGCAAATGAGTTGCTTAAGCAAATCAAGCAATTGATCAATTATTTAATTGTCTGCTTTAATTATTGTGATTTAGTATAAAATGGTCCAAGTGAAAAAAAAAATCCCCAACCCAAAAGTACCGAAGCAAGTACACACTACACACTGGTACTAGAATTAACATTTAGCATATCTCACCTATCATGTGTTTAAAAGCCTGAAATTTGGTGTTCCAACCAAATTAACAAGATCATGCCAGGAAAGGACTCCTGGAGAAACTGCACGGGAAAAAAAATAGAGGACATACCAGCACTTGTTATCTCCTGCAACGGATGATCAGTCGTGTGTGAGGGGCTTGCATAATTCTTTCCATTGATACTGGCTTTCCGGAACTCCATCTTGTTTTCAGTCAGCGTCCCCGTCTTATCAGAAAATACATAACGTATTTGACCGAGGTCCTCGTTAATATTCAATGATCTGCACTGGAACCTTGAGTCAGAGCTACTGTCATACATTTGCGCATCTTCGATCATGAAATACGACTGCCCCAGCCGGACCAACTCCATTGTAATATACAGAGATATTGGTATCATGATCTGAAACACAATAATAGAACTCAAAAACGAGAAAAATATCTCCATTACAAGCCCATAATATTTGTATGTCTTCCGATTGTCTAGCCCATTTTTGAAGTAGATCCTCCTATAGTAAGGCAAAGTATCAAGCTGATCCTTGTGGCGCTCAAGCCACAACCCCATACCAAGTGCCACTACAGCACACATGACAAAGAGAAAAACCGACAACCACATGGTTTCCCGGTTCATATAATTTTCCAATTTGCTTCTTTTAGAAGGGGACGCCGTGCTGTTCAACATCGCCTTTGTTTCCTGCCCGGCATATACAACAACTCCAACAGCCCAATCCGTGTTCTTCAACTGGCAACCACGCAAAATGATGTTTGATTGGCTGAGAGGAACTCTATGGCCATTGAATTCCATGTTGGCAGTAAATTCATAAATATTTCTGTTTGGCTGCTCGCATCTTATAAGCCCTGAAATGGTACCCCCTTCGAAATCTGTAGAAGTCGTTTCTTGCCTGGCGTACCTTGTCTTTAGGTTTGACTCACCGTCCAAGTTCATTGTCTGAATATATGCGATGCCATTTGGATCACTCGTGCCCAGCAAAACCATGTCACATGGAATCGTTTCGTCCACACATATTTTCACGACCTCACCGGCTCTTATCTTTTTCCATTTCTTCATCACAAACCGACCAGATTGAAGAACTCGGGCCTCTCTATTGTTCTCTTTCCGGTCCGATCTGTGCCTTCTCCAATCTTCATAGCCATCTTTAATGGCCGTGACAACAAGCACGAAGAGGAGTGGGAAAAGAGACACAGTCCTTCCAAAGACGGCAAGAGGTGGTAGCTGGTTCAGAGCAGCAATTGCTAAGAAATACAAATAAGCAACCCGATGAAATTGGATGAACAGATTTTTTGGCAGGAAAGTGATTATAGTATATTTGCTGGTTCGGATCTCATTCCCTGTGAACTCGTATTTGTCATTTGTCCTCCTAGGGTCATTAATATAAATTAGTCTTGGATTTTCTTCAGAAGAAAATGCATCTTCAAATTGCATGCTCTTGTGGTGTATCCGCTGGGATTTATTCAACTTCTCCTGCCCCAAAGAAGTACCAGAAATTTCAAATGACGTGGAATTGTTATGCACCTCCATTGTACCCCAAGATAACACCCTTTTGACTTCTTGCCGCGGGCATTCCAGCAGAAACTGCTGAAAGAGCTGGGAGTCGACTGGCTGGAATTGATCTGTTGTCACAGCAGAATCCGACTCTACTGCAATTGTCTGACTACAAACCTTATCTTCAATAGCGACAGGGTCACCATCCTTTATATCTATGGAATGACTAAGAGCATCCTCAAAATTGGAAGAGGCAGAGGAAGCAGTGTGGCAGAGGCAGCTAAAAGAGCTGATATTTGAAGGTGGTGTTGGAAACCCGGATGAAGGATCTGAAGCATGAAAAGACGATGATAGCAAAGGCTGGCCGGAAGTCATAAAGAACCTCTCAATGAACACATTTGAGAAAGGGAAAAGGGAACTCTGAAAATTCCAATGATCACAGACAAAAATCGGTGATCAGCAGCAAATCTCTTTCCCTTCTGTCCTCGGCCAAAACAAATCAGCAGGAGGAATTTGAACTTTATTTTGCTGGAAAGGACAACCCGTCCCATCTAGACACCCCATTTCAGTTCATCGATTCACACTAGCTGGACTGCTATCATCTTCCCGTTCTTTAGAACATTTTATCGAAGTTATGAACTTGCAGTGTATTGTTTGATAGTAACAACAAGCAAGTCTGGCTTTACTTCATCCAAGAACAATGAATGCACAAACACCACTTCGAAGATCTCAAGATGGTATGTGCAAACACCACTCCAAACCTGCCTCCACGAAACAATGCAAAACTAGAATCCCTGAAATTTACTGGATCTCAGCCTTTTCCCACATCAACCAGCTGACCACTCAAAGGACCAGCAATCAACATCTAATATTATAAAGCAAGCAATCCAAGTTGAAGCAGCCCCTCCCCACCATTTTGAACCGAAACAATCCAAATTCCGCCAATGCCCACCGAAATCAGAGGAAGAGCAACCAGATCACACCAGAAACACAAGAAATCGGTGGGAATCACCAGTTACTCATCGTTCCTGGCACTAATATCATCAAAATCGCCCTGTTCACAGAGTTCAATGATCAAACTCGCGATCATGCCATAAAACCAAAAAAAAAAAAAAAAAAAACAAAAAGTTCAAAAATATAAGCAGAGAAAACCTGATTCTGCCAATCCAAAGCTCAAAAGCCCTAAATTTCTTGCAACTCTGCCAATTCAAGCACAAAAGTTCCCTGCTTTCTGTGAAAATACAACCGTTTTGAGGTCTGATCTACTCGAATTCAAGGATCGAAAACAGGATTCGCTCGAAAGACCAGAAAAGCTCTAAAATTGGAGCTGGAAAACCTACCTCTGCCGATCTGTTGCTCAAAAGCCTTGAGATCGCCAAATTTCATAAAAACCCAGCCATTTCAATCTCCTTCTTCACCAATCCGCCCGAGAAAACGTAACAAAAGCCAGAAATTCGAGCCGATCTGCTGATTCGACGCTCAAAAAAAAACCCGAGAATGCCAATCTAGGAAGCCTCGCCGTTTCAAGCCGTGCATTCTCGAGAATCGCGAGAGGAACTCAATTGCGCGGTGTGTTTTACTGCACTGAAACCGAAAAAAAAAAAAAATCAAAAAGAGGCAGAGATCTGATGGTCTTTTATCAGTTTTCTTCAGAGAGATCTGATGAAGATGGTCGGCTTTTCTGCAATTACAGGATCCTGAAGCAGAGAGAGAAAGCGCACGCGCTAGGGTTCGGATCGGAGGCTCGAAAAGCGAGAAGATCGCAGAGAGAAAGAGAGAGGCTACGATGAGTGGAGGAGCACGAATCTTGCTGCCTTGTTTTGGCGTTGGCCGGTGAGTTTGGTTTCTGCATTCCACTTTTTATAGCATCTACACGAGTATCATTTAGATCGTCGGAGTTGCCTCGGCGAGTCGCGCGAGGAGAGTTTAAAAGTTCGACCCAGCGTGGCATAGGAGAAATGAAAACCGGTTGCGTTTAACCACAAGTTACACTGCACGAGTGTGACATCTACTCCGTCCACCAGTTTCTTCAGCTAAGATTTCATCCAAAAAAAAAAAAAAAAAGCCAGATCCAAAACTCGCTGAGGCCATACCCAAAATAAAAATTAATAAAATAATAATAATAAAAGAAAAAGAAAAAGACCAGAAATATGATTGGCTTAGTGCCTGTTTGTTAAATCTGAATCTAAAGTCCGAATCCGAAAACCTAGTATTAAATCTGGAGCAACCTTTTTGTTAACTAATGTTTGAAATATCTAGAATATATTAATTTGACACATTTGCACTCATGAAACAATCATGATTGAATCCCTATTATTAAAATCTTCATGAATTCAATCAAAATGTTTATTTACAACTTGTTGTTAAGGTAAAGAGACCACACAAATATCATCTTAATCTAAAGGTTTTGTAGCTCGCAATAAATTTTTAATATTCATTTACCACTTTTTCTTTTACTATGGCCCATATGAGATTTGGATCTACTTCATTTTTTGGATCATGCTAAAAAATGAGCTTTCAATATGAATGGATAACATGAATGTAGTCACGTACATCATGATGGGCCTCACAGTCAGGGTCCCACCAACCTCAGTGGATCCAGATTGCATACTAATGACCTCAGTAGCCCTTAGCTATTAGATGGTATTGTGTGGCCCCAATCATAATGTTTGTGTTTTATCCATGCCGTCCATCCATTGTTTCCAAATCATTTTAGGGATTGATCCCAAAAATGAGGATGATCCAAATCTCATGTGGCCTAGAACTTTTTTGGCCCATTAATGGTCACTCACCACTATTTCCTACGGTATGGCCCACTTGATAATTGGATTTGCTTCATTTTTTGTATGATGCTCCAGAATGATTTGAAAAAACGGATGAACAGAGTGGATATAGGATACATACACCAAGGTGTGCCCCACAATTAGGGCCAAGGTCGGTGGCATGTGGCACACCACAATCCGCTAAACCCCCATATTCTGGGAGCAGATTAGGTGAGATCCCGGATCCACCACCGTGGGTGGGACCCCTGACTATGGGGCTCACAATGATGTGTATACCTTAAATCCACACCATCTAGCCATTTTGAAAGTTCATTTTAGAGCATTATCCCAAAAATGAAGCTGACGCAAATTTGATGCGGACCACACCATAAGAAACAGTCATGATTTAATCCTCACCATTAAAAACTTCATTGATTCCATCAAAATGCTTAGTTTTCATCCAACCTATTTATAAGGACACAAACACCTAGATGAAGAGACTACACAAATATCATCTTGATCCAAGACTTTTGTGGCCCACAAGAAGTTTTTACTGGTCAATCTAATGTTTCCTGTACCATAGTCCATATGGGATTTGGAGCTGCTTCATTTTTATTTTTTTTTAAGATAATGCCCTAAAATGAGCTTTCAATATGGATGGATGGTGTGGATGTAGTCATATACATCACAGTGGGCCCATAGTCAAGGGTCCCACCACCTCGGTGGATCAGGGTCTCACCCGATCTGCTCCCCCCAAATCCAAGTGGGATTGCGTACTACCCCTACTCATTCTAGCTAGAGATGGACGGTCCTGTCAAAGGGCTCTATGGGGCATACCGTGATGCGTATGTTTTATCCACACCATCCATTCATTTTTCCATATCATTTTAGGGAAAAGGACAAAAAAAAAAGTCAGATACAAGGCTTAAGTGGGCCACACTACAAGAAACAGTGGGAGTTGGTGCCTACCATAAAAAATTCTTAGGGCCACCTAAGCCTCTGATCAAGCTGATTTTTGTGTCTTCCTTTCATCCAGGTTTGTGTGACCTTATGAAAAGGTTAGATGCCAAATAAACTTCATAGTGGACCCTAAGAAGGTTTTAACGGTAGTCATTTCATTCCCACTGCTTTCTATGGTGTGGTCGACTTGAGGTTTGAATGTGCCTCATTTTTTAGGATCATGATCTAGGACAATATAGAAAAGTTAATGGGCAATGTGGATCTAACACATAAATCATAGTGGGCCCAAAGAAAGTGCCACACGTTCAAAGTTGGGTTATATTTTACGCAAAAGAGAAAGTCTAGGGAAATTTTAGAATTTTTAAAAAGAATACACGGAGCGCATTCTCCATTCACCATTAAGTTAGACCTTCATTGCTGGAAAAAAAAAATTCAGCCAAAACATATAGAGCGCTTTCCACATTTCGTGTCAACAAACAAAATTAAATGCGGAGTGCTTTCCGAATTCCACATTAAGTCAAAATTTTCAATGTTACCATACATGCCCTTAAGCTTGAGACCCACATCAGTTTTGGGTCAGGCTGCCTTCCCTTTATCACTGTGAGAATGACCCTTTGAACGATTGGATGGCATATATAAACATCAACGCAGGTCGCAATAACAACTCGATAGTATGCATTGTTAATGCTTGATTTGCAGTTTCTATCACGTGACAAGTGCATGCATGCTAAAATTGAATATATAGCTCAATTCAAACCGAACAACTATGACCTTAGTCACCAAGATACGCAAATATGTTAATATATGACCGAGATCAATTGAGATCGGTCACTGTTCAGCCACTCAAAATATATGTAAAAAGGATCATGTGATATTCATAGGGTACGGTTCGTCCTCAAATAATGGGTTACACTTTTGCCTTTTGTATAAAAGGACTTTTCAATATAGATAAGAGAAAAAAATGGAAAAGAAACTTTCCAATAGGTCACGAAGAGCAGCTACAAAACACCTTCCTAAATGGAGAATTGAATCCAAGATATGAGCGTAGATCCAAATTACAGCTAATATTATCAGCTACTTGATTAAATTAACGGGTAATTGAAAGATATATTGGGTTTGATTGGGTTGGTGTGAGATCCAAATACTCCCCATGTTCAGATGATTGTCATAACCGTTTAACACGTCTTAACCTTCTTTGTTTCTACTCCTATGATCTGTCCTGAAACTGCTTCTACACTATCACTCTTCGATCAACCGCTTAATGGATGACATGGTGTCGTTCGATGTGCTCCAGCTGTATTAACATAGAATCATCTTTGTATATCCCCAAAGATCTCCAAGTACACCCCGCAAATCCACCAAGATCACACGTAATTCATTTTATTAGCTTTTCGCAGGAATTGGTGACAATGGAGATGAACATTGCCCCCCCCCCCAAGTCGCTTCATATTTGGAATAATGTGAAAGCGATATTTGACCCCTCATTAATGCAACCCACCCCAAGTCGCTTCATCTTTGGAACAATGTGAAAGCGATATGTGACCCCTCATTAATGCAACAGTCCTTCGGCATACATGACGATGCCATAACAACTATCTCTAATCGATGTAGCCCTACACATTAGCTCTAACCACCTTTTAAGAAATAAGGGCTAACCCCATTGCGCTGCATGTACTTGTATCATACAAAATAAAAAATAATGATGCCCTAATAAATGCTCTATCTCCTTGACCGATATAAGCACGTTTCAAACAATTTTTTAAATCCATGCTTCCTTCTTCATCATTCCTACCCCGAATCATAACTCTTTCATTTTCTTTCCTACCATAACAATGGTTGTCTCATCGTCCTCTGGCCCATCTTTCCATCAAGACAACCTGGTCCCTGTAATAGACACTCTTTCTAAGTTCTCTAATAAAATACTATTCAAATCACTAATTGGAGACTGCTATATTGTGTAGGATCAGTGTTCTTTCCTAGGATTGATATTGATGAAGTTAGTATGATGGACCATCTGTTTCCCAACTACTCAAGTAAAACCTTACTAATTCAATCTGAATCCATCCCGGAGCCATCCAACACTTTAAAAAACCCTCGATCTTGGTCAAAACCACTACTAGAATGGGACGTTTGGTTCAATTGTGTTTCTTTCCAATATGAGACGACTTGGAGGAGCTCTGACATCTATGAGTACATCAAACTCTCTACATACGAATATCCGTCGGACCCTGCTCTTCTAACAGTGGCATCGACATTCTAGAACCCATCCACTAACATGTTCTTTTTCAGATGCAACTCTATGAATCTAACAATTTTTGACATTGTAGGTTTGACCTAACTCCTTCCCTTCGGCAAGGGAATCTTCCTAAGCTTCGCTCGGAAGGAACCAAGATAATTTGCTAATAAGGCCTACAAGGCCTATTCACACTCCATATAAGTGTTTCGCAAACGTGAAGGACTAGTCAATTATGAAGAACACACAACCTTCCTACTGCTCTAGATCTGCTGACATTTACTTTGCGTGAATGATATCCAAATCATAAATAAGAATGTTCAATTAGCCGAGGTGCTTATGCAAGGTTGAAAACTTGCTATGGCACCTTTGTACTCGGTCACCTGTACAGATGTATTTTTGAAATTACCACTAAAGGTCTGTATCTTGGATGAAGACCTCTATATCTTCTCCATATGTGGATTTATGAGTATTTTTGTCCCTCCCATGTACATACCCCCATTCATTCCGATATCATTTATTATTCTTATGGTCACCGCATCATTCATTATCCTCAGAAGATCCATACATTTTCCATGTATATGGACTCATTATTTTCTTTTAATAAAAGTAAACGTTGTAGGTCGTTCACCCCCTTTCATGATAGAGAGTTCAGTCCAGTCTAGTTTACCGATCAATGAGAGGATGAAGATAGCCAGGAACCATCTTAGATGCACCTCACTTGGGAAAGCTACCTCATTTGCAAGGATCTCCCCTATGGGGACACAATAGATACTGGCAAGAACGAGCAGTACTATCCAAACATGCTCGCCCATTAGTTCAGCCTTGTCCAGTGCATTCCTTATCCATTCATTCAGAAAACTTGCAACCAACCTCCTTTCGATTGGCCGATTATCAATCGAAATGACCTCTATCATTCTCTTCATTCTACTTTCTAAACGACCAGTCTGACTCTCAATCTTCCCATCTACCCAAATTAACCTCAGATGATAACACATTCTCTAATTGGTAGGAGAGTCACTACAAAAGGCTAGTTAATAAATCTCCTCAAGTTATTATAACTCAACTCTTCTCCTCTATGGAGCTGTGAGGAAAGAAAAGAGCAGTGTCTCAATCACCCACAACTCCTAGCCAAAAATTGAATAAGCCGAAGACCAAATAGGTTAACCGAGGCAACTACTCAACCAAAGTGCCAAAAAGCTATTGTGATAAGACCTGCTCCTCCAAAATCTCCACCGCATTGACCATCTCCATCGACCCCAAAGAGGATCCTTGACTTAGGAGCTCCTCTTGGCCCAACCCCGTAACCTCCTACTCTAGTCTTCACACGTGCTAATCTACCTTCTCATTTAATAACGACAAATCGACCTCTGCCGATTTCAACTAAAGGACGACAATAATCAGGTACTTCATTAGTTGAGGCTATGTCTTCATTTGAAAAATACTTCAAAACCAAATATTGGCCAGGGCTCTCCGTTAAAAACTATTCCAAAAAAATAAAAATGAACAAGGTCTAAAACGTCACCAAGAAGCTCATTATAATAAATGTTGGAATAAATGGTAGTAGGATAGGGAAAGGTTGAATAATCCTGACATTCCGGTTAATGATAAATACATTACTCCTTATCACCCCAATCCACCACCATTTCCAACTTCTACTCAAGCGATAGTGATGGTTATAAAAAATCATTAAGCTGTGGACAGATGATTCATCACCCTTGTCGCCCGTTCTGATTTAGGTGGATATCATTTTCACTTATATAACTACTCCAAGTCCTTCACCTCATCTTTTTACTAATTCTAACCTTTTTGTAGTTACTTAAGGAGTATCGGCAATAGAAAAGCAAGTCATTGTAGCGCAACCGCTACAACAAATTCAACCATTGACCGATATCCCTGGGATAGCTGAAGTGCAAACAATCGACTCTGAATGGACCATCATCAACGAAGCTCCTCCTTCTCATCCTTCTCTCGAGGCTATAAAAGTTATCACAAAGTCTGAATACATGCGTGACATCCCTCAGATACCAACCATTGCTGTCAACCAAGAGGATGAGGAAAAATATGAGCATCCCTTAACAGCTACTTCTTAGAGCTCCATAAGAGGATCATCCCCTCGACCCATTCCATCGTCTATTCAGCAACTTGGATTGTGGACTCTCTTCCTACAAAAACTGAAGAGCCTCTTCAACCAAGTACAACACACGAGGTAGTCATCTCTGACCAGGTAATGGAGGAGGTCCTCATGACCGATATCTCTCTTCCTGGCTCGACACCAATTCCAGCATCGACACCAATGCCAACTAATGATGCCTCGACTCTTACCGCGACAACTGAAGACTCACTCCCAGTTGAAGACATCATTTCTTTCCTCTGACAAGCTTTTATCAGTGATGTCACTATGGTCGAGTCTCCTACCACTCCCGCTGAGTTACAACATCTCAAGGAAGATATTCAAACCCTTGTGCATTCAGTGGTATCGGGGACTATATCGATCGAGACGATTGATAAGCTCACTGAGATGATCGATCAATATCAAATTTTCTCTCGCTTGGATGAGAACCTCTCAACCAAGCTACCATCACTTAAGGATTTCTTGGAATACATTAGAGAAAAGTATGAGCTCTGTACCATGATCGAGCGCTTTGAGGCTAAGCACGTAATAATATAATCCCAAGTAGCTACAACCAGTGATAGTGTTGAGAGGTTATCGGCCAGCCACACAGAACTAAAGAATTTAAATGATGAGGACATGAGCGTACAAATTGTTTCCTAGAAGCACAACTAGAGGTGTACATGACTTGATCTGAGTGGAGCTTAGCCTAGCTCAGCTCGACTCAGCCAGCAAGATACCTTAACTCGAAATCGGCTTAGCTCGGTCCTCGAGCCTAGATTGGCATCTCGACTTGGTTCGTTTAGCAACTCGAGCCAATACGAGCCAAGTTCGAGTTCGAGTTTTCGAGCCGAGTTCGAGTTAGATATATTGAGTTTGATTTTAGTTTGAATTTGATTTCAAATTCGAGTTTGAAGTTGAACAAAACAATAAAATATATAAAATGCATAAATTACTATTATAGGGAAGAATGGATCGACCTAGATAGGCAGCTCAAGTCGAGATCTGACACAGCCTAATGCACAATAGAGGATAAGGAATCCTACCGCTTGGTTAAGGAGAAAGTTCAGTTCAACATAGATCGGCACAACATAGGTCGACATGACCAAGGTCAGAACGACTAAGGTCGGCACGACCAAGGTTGGCCTGGAGGTAGCACGACCTTGAATGAATTCTCTGAGGAATGACCTTGAGAGGTTATCAGGACTCATGAAGAAGTTAAAGGCTACAGAAATTAGACATCACAAAGACCTTATGTAAAGATGTTCTTCCTAATTGAAAGGATAGGTTGACAGCCGGGGGGAACTCATCCGACCTTATCCGCGTTTGTAGTCTAAGCTTATCTAAGGGAGCCCGCAGTTCGACCTAATTCAAGGGAGCGGCCTGAAATCTTCTGCAAAGATTACGGAAGCTAATCCATGATAAACTCGAGATCCCGAGATCTCTGCCGAGGATCTCGGGAGACTCCCCAATCCTAATCTATCTACAACACGCACATATTAAACTGGGAAGATCCCTCTACATCGCTACTCCTCCTCAACTATAAATAGGGGGATCTCTAATGGTAAAAGGTACACATACATATACTATCTCTACCTTAAAACTATCTCTACTAGGCCCAGATTCCTGACTTTGGCATCGGAGGGTCCCCTGCACTAGCCAGGGTCTTCCTTATTTTATTTTTTGTACAAGTACTCAAGGGTCCAGGAAGGGTCAACCAAAAAACTGCATCAACAATTTGGTGCCATCTGTGAGAACGACATCGAAAGTTATCTTCACCACTTCATAAGTTCAACAATGGCAAAAGGGAAGAAAAAAAAGCCCAGGCCTCATCCGTTGCGCTCGATCTTGCACCGCTAGAACAACTTGGCAGCCATCGGGACTCCACTTCCCAACTGTAGGCTGACTCTGCCCCTACGAGGCAAGCCCAACGATCATGTACTAAAGGAGGATGGTTGAATTCCCTTAAACAACAGGTTAAAGCGTGAAACAATATGAACTCTATGAGACAATTGCTGGAGCAGCTACAGCCCCGGCACACACAAGAGACTAGGTAGGAAGCTGAGCAACTGGTCCAGGATCCCCCTCAGCCCTTTAATATGCCTGCTACCTCCCAGAGGAGCCAACAACTTGTGTCATTAAGGCCGACACCTTCTCATATCTCTGGTACTGCAGTTCTACCCGCTTCCAACCTTCGTCATGAACATAGATATGAAGAAGCGCGAAAAGGCTCTTGAGGTGGTCGTTGAAGCTATGGCCGAGAGCGGCAAGCCATGGGAAGCCGAATTAAAATACTTACATGGCCAAATCAGCGATATACGACAAGCCTACAATGCAAATGTTTTGACCCCAGTGGAGGCAATACTGGAGGAAACCAAGCCTCCATTTACTGCCAACATTATGCAAGCACAGTTGCCAGATAGATTTTGCATGCCACAAATTGCTCAATTTTTCAGAACCACCAACCCATCCGAGCATTTGGAATCTTTTAGGGTCTGGATGGAGCTCCACAACGCATCTATTGCGGTCATGTGTCGTACATTTCCACTAACCCTGATAGGAGCAGCTCGAAAGTGGTTCAGATAGTTGAAACCACAGCCGATTAGCTCCTTCTCTCAGCTCAGCAAAGTCTTCGTTAGTAACTTTATCAGAGGGAAGGAAAGACTTAAACTGGCCTCTCACCTTCTCCATATCATTCAAAAGGAAGGAGAAATGCTAAAAGACTATATTAAGCGCTTTAATCTCGAAGCGATGTAAGTATGGCGCACTCTGAAGAGATTGCTCTGACTGCAATAATGGGGGGCTTAAGAGACGCCAAGTTCCTCTTCTCGCTTGACAAAAATCCCCCGACGTCAATGGATGACCTTCTGAACAGATCATAGAAGTATTTTAATGCCAAGGAAGCTTCCAGTCTATGAAAGGTCGCCCAGAGTAAAGGAACAACGACTAAGGAACGACAACCGAATGAAGAGCTCGGTTCGACCAACGGTAGCAAGAAGAGGAAGGACGACTAATCGCAAGGGAGTCAATGTCCAAATAAGCGGCCCGATAGTAAGTTCAATATGTATATTCCCCTCAATAACACACCCGAGTAGGTCCTTATGGAAATCCAAGACAAGCGCATCCTCAAATGGTCGAGCAAGATGAAGTCTGGTCTCGACAGTTGACATAAGTGAAAGTATTACCATTTTCACCGAGATCATGGCCACTCGACAAGTGATTGTTTCGACCTCAAGGAAGAAATCAAAGCATTCATCATCAACGGGTATCTCTGGGAGTACGTCAGTAGAAGAGAAAATCGGACTGATTCAAAGAATGAACATCCCATTAACAACGAACCGATAGAAGAAATTCGTACTATCTTCGAAGGACCGACTGGGGGAGGAGACTCGAATCGAGCTTGAAGAGCTCACACGGGAAGCATTAGTCATTCCAGCTCGAAACATCAGATCCTCACTACCAGCAGACCCTCAAAAGAGCAAAAAATAGGGTCCTGTGACCTTACCTTTACCGAAGAGGATGCCAGAGGAATCCACCATCCTCACAACGATGCACTTGTAGTTACGATGACCATAGCCAACCCAAGGTGTTCTGAATCCTCGTGGATACCAGAAGTTCAACCGACATCCTCTTTGCTTATGCATTCGACAAAATGGGAGTTGGACGGTCTCAACTCCAAGCCATTAAAACCCCATTGCTCGGATTCTCGGGAGGCAAAGTCGTGCCGAAAGGATCAATACAGCTCCCACTCACCACTGTAGATGGGTATAACCAAATAACTACAATGATCGACTTCTTAGTGGTGGACTACCCATCTGTCCACAACTCAATTCTCGACCTACCTTCTCTCAACGCCCCGTAAGTTGTAGTCTCAACTTATCACCTCACGATGAAGTTTTCGACCGAGCATGATGCTAGACCGGTCAAAGAAGACCAACATGAAGCTCGGCAATGTTACACGATGGTGTTGAGAGCTCAGCATAAACGATGACCATCACCTCTCTGGACCCCCGAGAAGATTCAAGTGGGAGGGGATGTCCCATGAAAGACCTTGTTCCCATTCTACTTGACAACTCTGATCCTACCCGAATAGTCTAGATCGAGTCATCCCTGGTGCCTCCATTATGGGATGAGATTGTGACCCTCCTTCGGCAATATGCTGATGTTTTCGCATGGTTCCATCAAGATATGCCCCGCATTGACTCGAAGGTTATGGTTCACCGGCTCAACATCGATCTCGATCACTGATCAATTCGACAGAAGCGCATACCACTTGGTCCTCAACGATATGTCATAATCGGGTGAAGAAGTTGAAAAGATCCTTAAAGCTAAGTTCATAGAGGAGATGTACTATCCGAACAGGAGAGCCAACATAGTCCTAGTTAAAAAGTCTAATGGGAAGTGGCGGGTCTGTGTTGATTACACCGACCCAAACAAAGCTTGTCACGCCCCAAACTCGGAAATCAGGCTCACAGAATTCTCGATCACCGAATCCTGTGCCGACAGCCTCCGTAGTACCCTATTCTTGGCTCCAAGTGCCCATACGCCAGATTTCGATCCTGAGATCTTACAAGGAGGATTTTCTAACGTACATTTATCTCGTAAGAAGCATAACCACAAGTTTACCCAAATCACAAAGGTAACATCATCATCACATATCCACTAATATAAACAATTAAATACAGTGCTGAAAGGGAAATACATATATGAAAAATCAAAGCTCCAGAAGACAGCTGCACACTCCAAGCTCATCGTTACTGCGACTTAACGCTACCTGCACGCATCTATCGTGTATAAGCTTATAGAAAGCTTAGAGGGTGGTGTAAGTGTGTGCGTAAGATAAGTGTCAAGTATGAAATATCAGAACAATAATGAAATATGCTAGTAAGTCCATAAATACCATCAGCCTTATCCAGACTATGTGAAACAAAAACATAATAAGCCAATATCATATACTGAGGAAGCAATGTAGATCATCTATGCAATGCAGAGATATAGTAAGTCAAATATCATATACTGAGGATGCAATGCAATATGCAAATCCAGACAAATTAATGAATACCATCAGCCGTATCTAAGCCATGCATCAAACCTACGTGAATCGCATGATCATGTGGGGGTAACTTCGTCTTATAAGGAGTCCTATAAACATCTCAGCCCAATGACATATGCTTTAATCAATCATCCCTCACAACATGCATACAAATGATGGGGGTCCACAGAAGGACGGCGGATCTAGTCCAAATATCAAGATAGGTTTAAACAGTGGATACACCAAACCTGATACTACATATCCTTCTGTCTACGGTAAGGAGTGATATAGACTACTTTGCCGAAGCTCACTGATTTAAAATGTGTCACTACAATTAAGGAATGAATCCAACTTATAGCCACCACAACATCGGACGATGCTTCCGATGTGCGACAAAGTTCCGTCTTCACTATGTGTACAGTAGCCTGTTAATCACTGGTAGCTTGCCCAGGCCCTTAGGCCCCGCCCACATTAGTGTCTGCTCATGTGTGCCCGCCCATGTGTGCAACAGTGACGGAGCGTCACAATATCCCCCACCTAGGGCAGAGCCGAGTCTAAGTACAATAAATGGGCTTCCTTACCCTCTCTACTGTGCAATAAACTGCACTTCCCTATAGGGCCTACTAATTAGGGTTAACCCACTTAAAGAAGGATGAGAATAAGTCAAACAAGGCCTAAGAGAATGTCACAATGTGGACATTTAATCATCATTACCCATCAATATGGACATTCAACCAATATTGCTCCCAAGGAGTGACCCTCATAGGGCTAAACATATAGTGGGGCCCATAGCCTCACATACATCACAATGGGTCTCACCACATAGGCCTCATATACATCACACTGGGCCTCATCATATGGGCCTCACATATCACAATGGGTTGCATCACATGGGCCTCATATACATCTAGTGGACCACAATACACGGGCCTAATATACATCACAATGGGCTGCTCACACGGGCCTAATATACATCACAATGGGCCCCATCTCCTGGCCCCCAAATGCATCACAATGGGCCTCATCACTTGGGCCAAATATATATCACAATGGACCTCACATACATCACACTAGGCCTCATCATATGGGCCTCACATATCACAATGGGCTGCATCACATGGGCCTCATATACATCAAGTGGGCCGCATCACATGGGCCTCATATGCATCAAGTGGGCCGCATCACATGAGCCTCATATACATCAAGTGAGCCACATCGCATGGCTTCATATACATCATAATGGGCCGCATCACATGGGCTTCATATACAACACGTCGGGCCTCACTCATGGGCCATATATACATCATAATGGGCCTCATCACATGAGCCAAATATTCATCACAATGGGCCATAAATACATCACATTAAGGTGGGCCCTGCCCATTCCAAATGGGCCACAAATACATCACATCGGGCCTCATCAAATGGGCCACACATATGGGCCACACAAACATCCTATTGGGCCACACTAGATGGACAACTAGGATGTACAATGCATATAGTATTGGGGGCGGGGGTACATCATACATCACGGTGGGCCGCATAATGGATGGCATAGATGAAACACGCATAGCATAGTGGGCCCACGTGAATGGACAGTGTGAATATCAAAATACATACGTTTAGGTGGGCCCCACCCTTCCAGAAATTAGATGGACAGCATGGTTGAAAACACATACATCATGTGGTGGGACCCACATCCAACCCAAAATAGGTGGACAACGTAGAGAAACACATACATAAGGGTGGATTCCCACCGTCCAGCAATTTGGACGGTGAGGACAAGGCCCATACATCATGGTGGGGTCCACACGTCCCTTGTGGACGGACGGCCTGAATATACAACACTAACGGTGGCCCCACGTCATTCTTGTTGCAATGTCATAAAACGATCTTTGCAAATGGCTGGATGGTATGGATACAATGCATACCTCAAGGTGGGCCCCACACGTCCAACCAATAGATGGATGGCGTGGCATCAAATACATATATCAAGGTGGGCCCCACCCCCACACGTGCAGCACGTGTGGGGCGGGTCCCATGTCCAAAGAAGATGGACAGCGTGGAGAAATACATACATCATGGTGCGCACCACACAGCACACCATCCAGATGGACGATGTGGATACAAAATACACAAATCAAGGTGGGTCCCACCTGCCCACACGTGTCACACGTGTGGGGTGGGCCCACGCCTCAAAACAGGTGGACAATTGGAGAAACACATACATCCTGGTGCGTCCTACACCACCCGTCCAAATGGACGGTGTGGATATAGAACATATACATTAAGGTGGGTCCCACCTGCACACACATGTCACACATGTGGGGTGGGCCCCACGTCCAAACAGATGGATGGCTGGAGAAACAAGTACGACATGGTGGTCCACAGAACTTGTTGACATTATACATCAACTATATAGTTGTAGTGAGGTACTCCAGCCAATCTGCTTCCCACCGTCCAATCCCTGGACAGTGAGGATACAACACATCCATCATGGTAGGCCCCACACCCCACACATGCAAAACGTGCAGGGTGGGTCCCACCGTCCCAGACAATGGGCGGTGTGGATAAAACTCATGAATCACGGTGGTCCCACGTCCACTGGGCCACACGTTTGGATCAAGCTGATATATATATATATATATATATATATATATATATATATATTTCCTTCATCCAGGGCTTGTCCCAACGGGCAGGCAGCAAGGTGGGCCTCACGATCGGGTGGTCTAGAACAGGTGGGCCACACACTATCACAAAAGAGAGAGAGAGAGAGAGAGAGAGAGAGAGAGAGAGAGAATCATGTGATGGAGGGCTCCGCCACTATGAGCCCTCCTAGGATTACAATACGTACATCAAAATGGGTCTCAAATAGGATTCATACCTTCAATCGGTAGGCCCCACTTGGCCCATCATCAAAACCCAAATCTAAGCCTATAAAACACCCACTGTTGGATCTTCTTGGTTCCATGGAATGCCAAACTCCTTGGCTCTCTCTTTGATGGAAGATAATGATGATTGAAGGGCTAGGATGAGAGATGAGAGGGGTAGGAAGTGGGCCACACTTGGCTCTCTTGGAAGAGCTTGGACATCCTCGCCTTGGGAATTGCTTGGAATGGAGTGAGAAATGAGAGAGAGAGGAGTGGTGTGATGGAGATATGACATGGAAAGCATGGGTCTCATTGACTTTTAGGATGAGAGGAATGGGCTAAGCATGGGTTGCTTTGACTAGTTGGTAGGAGAGGTATGGGTGAGTGATGGGTTGTACTTTGATTGATTGATGTGATGTTTAGTAGAGATTCTCTCAGAATTCGCAACACGCGGCATTTTCCTCAAGATGAATGTGGACACATAACTCTTGGCCAGGGTATCGCATTGGTGCGCGAGACGCGGCGTTGGAACCGCGACGACGGCGTGGTCGCAAGGGTACAAGTCTCAAGTCAAGTCGATTCGGGTTGACAGGGTGTAACTCAGGGCAACGCGCAAATACTATCTATGGGTCGTGGGTCACCAGAATTAGACAGGGAGGATCGTGGAAGTCTAAGGAATAGTACAGACTAGGTTACAAGCCTTACAAAGCCTACCCAAAAGATAGTTTCCCTCTTACTAGAATTTATCAACTCGTCGATAGTATTGCAGGGCATGAATTGTTAAGCTTTATAGATGGCTATTCAGGCTATAACTAAATCACGATGCACCCGTACGACAAACCAAAAAAGACCTTCATAGCCGATAAAGGTCTCTGGTCATGCCTTTCAGACTGAAAAACTGAAAAGGCCAAGCTATATGTCCTAGAGGGGGGGTGAATAGGACAATGCCAAATAAAAACTTATAACAGCGGAATAATAAAGAAAATGATAGCCAAATTAAATAACAATGCAGGAAAGAAAAACAACCTCAAAATTCAGATCTTGAGAGGTTGATACAAACGTTATTCTAAGGACAACCTTACACCAAAAACAGAGTTTATGGTAGGACAACCTTATTTCTAGAAAGGTCTTTGTATCAAGTCTCAAATCGAAGAGGAATACAGAATTAAATATAAACTGAAATGAAATAACTTGTAATTAAAGATGTATTGTTCTAGGGACAGCCATACACCATAAAAATGGCAGGGCAACCTTGCTGGAACAACTTTCAAATGAAATTGAAAAACAAGCTTATAAAGGAATAACAGAAAGTAAATTCTAAGCTATTACAACATTCTCACAAAGCTTGAAATAATTACAACATTCACCATCATACATACATCCCACAAAAAGAATAAAAACAATTAAAAGAATAAATCAATCAACCACAACTCAAAGGATTTATAGTGGTTCGCTTGTGTGTTCACCAACTGTTATCCAACAGCCACACAAAAAGCTACTCCACTCCTAATATCCTCACACAGGGATATTAGCGTTCACTAAAAATAGGTTTTCCCAGTTCACCCAAAACCCTTACAATTGTGTCTTTGTATGTGGGCTTACACAATTAAAAACCCCCACTTCGAGTTTTCTGGCTCTCCTCGGATAACCAATATAACAAGATTTTTACGGCAAATCTTGAAAGAAACCAAAATAATAGAAAGGAATTTACAATATGTAAAATACGAATATCTCCTTCGTTGTAGCCCGGTAGAACCAAATCAAAGTAGATGATTGAATGTCCAAGTTCAATGTCCAAGACTTGATTACAATGGTTCTAGTTCTAATAGATTTTAAATTAAACCAAATAGGGCTTGCCTTAATTGATTTTGATTCCAAAGAAAGGGAATAACAATTCCTCTTTATCAAATCGATTGGAATATAAGAAACAAAATCAATTAAAATAAAGCTAAGGAAAGAAGATATTAAATAAGCACACTTAGCTTGGATGGAGCACAAAATTATCTCTCGAAGTTCGACGAAGATTGGCTTGAATACTTTAATTAAATCGATGATTTCTTCGAGATTCGTGCACTATTTATAGGTGAAAAGATCGGGTCTTCGATCGTCTAGAGTGCTCTTCGACTAGTCGAAGCTATAATAAATATTTGAAAGATTAGGCGGGATAAGCGCAGACCGTTCTACGACTGGTCGTAGGTCACCTACGACTGGTCGTAGGTTTCCTTCGACAGGTCGTAGGTCCTGAATATCTTCTGGACTTCGAGTCGTAGATTCTACGATCGTCGAAGATGCGAAACACTGCTTCCTACGAGTCGAATGCATTCCGTGACTAGTCGAAGGCTAATGATTTTATCCTAATTTGTAACAAACTTACGATCGGTCGAGGATTTTCTTAGACTGGTCGAAGCAAGTCTAGGACTAGTCGAAGCAGACCTAAGACTAGTCGAAGAACAGACCAATCACATGTAAAATAACATTCGGTTTATGTATCCGAAATGACCTACTTCTAAGGTCATCCTATGGTCAAACAAACCTCAATCATGAAGTATGGACATTGAAACAAGAGACCATGAAGAATGAGCCTTGAAGTCTTGATGTAGACTAAACCTTGAAGTAGCTCAATCATGAAAGTGGCTTGAGTTTCAACTTGAGTCTTGAGTTCAGCTTGAGTCTTGCCTTGTACTTTCTTTTTCTTTTCAGCTTGAGTCTTGTGAGCAGTTCTTGCATTCAAGAGTCTTGTCTTGTGATCAGTTCTTTCATTCAAGATCCTGAGTCTTGTACTTGAGAGCTTTGCTTGATGTGAGCTTGGTTTGTTCATGAAGTCATGAATGTTGATCCTTGAGAGAGCTTCACTTAAGCAGGTTATATAAAACATAACAGAGATTTTGTCACCACAAATTTGACAACTTACAGGGATATAAACTATAGCACTTACAATCTCCCCCTTTGTCAAATTAGTGACAAAACACATAACCAAACAAAAGTAAATCAACTAAATCAACTGGTTAATACATGCAAATCAATATTCAACATTTTACATTCAACCAGTTTCAACATTCAACAAGATCAAACATATACTCCCCCTAACTCCCCCTGGGTAACATAACCACTGCTATTCCCCTCACACAATCACATTAAGAACAAACCATTCTCCCCCTTTTTGTCACAATATGACAAAGGAGAACTAAATAAAGGAAGTCATGAGAGGAAACATGAGGAAGTAAGAGAGTATAGCAAAAGAAATATTCAGAGTGACATAGAGATACTCAAGATAGCATCACATATATTCAGCATTACATCAATAGAATCTAACTCATACCCAAGCAAATAAGTGCTAAGTAAGAAAGTTATTACAGACCAAAAAGTCTCATAAAACTAGTCAGAATTAGAACTTGAAGATGGAGCAGGAATAGAAGGATCAAGTTGGTGCATGCCTTTGTTCAAGCGCCTTAGATATTTGCGCATATACTTGAATTGCAAATCATGAGCAACAGACATGTTCTCCAACTTAACATTAATATTCTCAACTCTACCTTCTAATGCACTCAGACGTGCATTAACATCAGATGGTACAAAATCTGGATCATTAGCTGAGTCAGAATCCAGTTCCTCAAAAATGTATATACACTAATTCATATATCTTGCAAACCACCACCAACACCACCACCTTGTTCAGGAAGCAGATCTAACTTCATCTTATTAATATTTGTATTGTTGAAGATCGGATGATGGATTGGTGCTTCATCAACAGCATATCGACTAACATATGAGTAGCCAATACGATCATAAAGTATGCAAATGGAATGTCACTATGACCAGGATGGAGGCGAAATCGAAGAATGAAATGACAGATTAAGGAAGGCAAACAAATCGAGTACCATTTGAGATAGCATGGATAACACGAACCATAAAAGAAGTCAGTTGATTTATTACCCGATCGAGGATACAGATTAGACACAAAGATTCTGTGAAGAATTCTGTATTTGGGTAACAAATACCTTGCGGGGAGCGCATTCCCTTTTTGAGTCCATTGAACATCCATATTACACAAGTCTCTAGTGAGCATGCATTTTTCAGCCATTGAGGGTTTATCAGTTAAATTATGAATTGGAATACCCTCATCATTCACAAGAATTTCCATAAGGGCTGAAATTAAATGACGATCAACGTCAAATGGCCCTTCTCTAGTAGAAATTTGAAAAGTTAAATTATCCTGTGAAAATGCACTAATACATGAAAACATGGATTGGGCAATGGACCGGTATGCAGGCCCACCCCAATGCAATAAGTTAGTCCAACCTACAGCTTCAAGCATAGGAAGGATGTCAAATGGAGCAATGTGATTGACATCAACAGGATGTTCAATGATAACCTTACGAGATCTAATGTCCTTAACAAATGATGGATCATCATTGGGAACAAGAAGATGACGTTTAGATAAAGGGTTAGATCTGGAGGAAGAAGAAGGACCACGTGAAGTAGTTTTTCTTCCTCTAGAAGCCATTTGCAACAAGGATTTAAAGAAATAAAGAAGTTGCAAAGGATTGATAAGAGGGTTTGCTCAAAACAGATTTTTCAAAATCTCAACCCCAAATCTCAATGATTTTCAAGATAGAAAGCTTCAAGAGAGAAAAGGAAGCAATCTTGACACAAATATGCAAGAAAAACGGATTTGGAACACTAACCTTGAAGAACTTGAAGGATGGGTTCGACGAGTCGAAGTTCGGCTCCAAGGAGAAGAAAGAAGAAATGAGGAAGAAAGTAAAAATTCCCCAATATGAAGTGAAATCCGTGCTCCACGACTGGTCGTGGGTATCTACGACCGGTCGTAGTACGACTGGTCGTGTATACTCACGACTGGTCGTACAAACCCCAAAAATTCAATTTTCTTGCAATTTAAACAAAAATTGAAATTCAATCTAGCAAATATATACAATAATATACAAGAAGGCATAAATTATCAATTCAAAATGCACATGCCAAGATCAAATTTCATATTTTTGAACCTGCTTTTATCAAGAGGTTTTGTGAAAATATCAGCACGTTGATCTTCAGTAGGAATATATTCTAGAGATATAACTTTTTCTTCTACTAATTCCCTTATATAATGAAATCTAATGTCAATATGCTTAGTACGAGAATGCTGAATAGGATTTTTTGAAATATTTATCGCACTGGAATTATCACAATGTAATAACATAGAATCCTGTTTAATTCCATAATCACTTAGCATTCGTTGCATCCAAACAAGCTGTGTACATGCATTACCAGCTGCGATATACTCAGCTTCAGCTGTTGAAAGTGATATAGAATTTTGTTTCTTACTAAACCAGGAAACTAGACAATTTTCAATGAAAAAACAACCACCACTGGTTGATTTTCTATCATCTAGATTACCAGCCCAGTCAGCATCCGAGTACCCAACTAATTGAACATTGGTTTCATGAGGATACCAGAGACCAAGATTTACAGTACTTGCGACATATCTAATAATTCGCTTGACAGCAATCAAGTGAGATTCTTTTGGATCAGATTGATATCTTGCGCAAATACCAACACTTAAAGAAATATCAGGTCTACTAGCAGTTAGATATAACAAACTACCAATCATACTCCGATAAAGTTTTGAGTCAACATTTTTACCATTAGAGTCTTTTGATAGTTTCAGGGTAGTACTCATAGGAGTATCGAAATTCTTGCCATTCTCAAATCCAAATCTCTTGATTAGATTCAAGGCATACTTAGATTGAGAAATGAATATTCCTTGATTGTTGCTTTACTTGCAATCCAAGGAAATAAGTCAATTCCCCAACCATGCTCATTTCAAAGCGTGATTTCATCAAATCTGCAAACTCGATAGTCATGTCAGTTCAAGTTGATCCATAAATGATATCATCAACATAAATCGTACCATTAAGATATGATCATTATGTTTCTTAACAAAGAGTTTCTTCAACAGATCCCATTTGAAAATTATGACTTAAAAGACATTTTGTTAGTGTCTCATACCATGCCCTAGGTACTTGTTTTAATCCATAAAGTGCCTTTTTAAGCCGATATACATGATCAGTATTTTTAGAATCTTCAAATCCCATTGGCTATTCAACATAGACTTCTTCATGTAAATCGCCATTTAGAAAAGCACTTTTCACATCCATCTGATAGATCTTTATCTTTTTAAAACATGCAATGGATATAAATAGTCTGATAGATTCAAGACGTGCTACTGGTGCAAAGGTTTCATCGAAATCAATCCCTTCAATTTGAGTATAACCTTGTACCACCAGTCTAGCCTTGTTTCTAATTATATTTCCACATTCGTCAGACTTATTTTTGAAAATCCATTTTGTTCCAATGATGTGTTTATCTTTAGGTCTTGGTACGAGATACCAAACATCATTTCTTACGAATTGGTTGAGTTCATCTTGCATCGCAACAATCCAGTTTTCATTAGCCAGAGCTTCTTTTACGTTAGATGGTTCAATTTGGGATGTAAAACATACATAATTACATATATCCTCAAGTTGTCTACGGTGCGAACACCGGTGAGAGGGTTTCCAAGAATTTGTGTGGTTGGATGATCTTTAACAGTCCTTAACTCAGAATCAGTCTGATTCGATGAAGTATCGGGTTTATCAATGATTAGTACTTCATCATTATCTGAATTAGAAATTGGTGTGTTTAAATGATCATCAATGACAACATTAATGGATTCTTGAATCACACCAGTCCTTTTGTTCAGGACCCTATAAGCTCGACTATTTAAAGAGTATCCTAGAAAAATACCTTCATCACTCTTCGTATCGAACTTTCCCAAATTTTCACGATCACGTAAAATATAGCACTTGCTGCCAAAAACTCGAAAGTATTTAACAGTAGGCTTTTTATTGAACCACAATTCGTAAGCCGTTTTATTATTATCTTTTTTAGTGTAGACTCGGTTAATAATATAGCAAGCTGTGTTGACTGCTTCAGCCTAAAGATTTTTAGAGAGCTTCATGCTATTCAACATGACATTAGTCATTTCTTGAAGCACCCTATTCTTCCTTTCTACAATTCCATTTTGTTGTGGAGTTTTGGGAGCAGAGAATTCATGTAATATTCCTTGGTCGGTACAGAACTTCTCAAAATTGCTATTCTCAAATTCAGATCCATGATCACTACGAATTTTACTGATTTGAGAGGATTTTTCAGTTTGAATCCTTTTGAGAACTTTTCTTACTTCTTCAAGGGTTTTAGATTTATCCCTTAAGAAGACTACCCAAGTGAATCTGGTAAAGTCATCAACTATTACCAAGATGTACTTTTTCCCACCTCGACTTTCTGTTCTGGTAGGTCCTATTAGATCCATGTGGAGAAGTTCGAGTGGTCTTGATGTGGTATTTGAATTCACCTTTTTGTGTGAGTTCTTTATTTGTTTGCCTATCTGGCACGCACCACATATTTTATCTAATTTCTGAAGTTTGGGTAAACCTCTTACAAGTTCTCGTTTGCTCAATCGATATAAATTTTGATAATGTACATGTCCAAGACGTTTGTGCCATAAATCAGTCTCGTCTGTATGGACCATGTAACATGTTTGATTAGATGAGCTGGATTCACTAATAATATAGCAATTTTCAGACGTTCTACGTCCAGTTAATATTACAGAATCCTTATTATTTAGTATTTCACAGCTTTGATTAGAAAACCGAACATTATGGTTATTATCACATATTTGTGATATACTAAGCGAGTTGTGCTTTAGACCTTCAACATATAAAACATTTTTAAACACTGGAAGATTAAAAAGTTGAACCGTACCTTGGCCTAAAATCTTGCAGTTGCTTCCATCACCAAATGTGACTGACCCATCAGTCATATCTTTTAGATCGGTGAATAAACCTTTATTACTAGTCATATGCCTGGAGCATCCACTGTCTAGGTACCACTTTGAATGACTTGTTGCTTTGAAAGCGGTGTGAGCAACCAAGCAGGTGACTTTAGGAACCCATTTCATAACTGTTTTGGGTTTAGGAACATAGTTGGTCTTCTTTTGTGTATACTTGTAGGAATGACCTATAGAGTTAGATTTTAATAGCTCCTTGAGTAAATCAACTATCTTTTCAGCTAGTGGATTTCGATTCTGATTAAAGTTGACATGGCTGTTTCTAGGTTTTTGAAAAGTTTTTGAATTTTTAGAAAAATCTTGATAAGTATTTTTCCCTTTTGAGTTTGAGGACTCTCCTTTAACAAACATAGGAGTAGTACACTTTTGTTTAGGAGGTTGATTTTTATCATAGCCCAACCCGGATCGATCGCCACATTTTCTTGATCCGGATAACAATTTTTCTAACTTTGGATCACCTTGGGCATATTTCCATGTGTCCTTTAAACTCAGAAGAGAGGAAACTTCAGTTTTAAGTTTCTCAATTTCAGATTTTAAATCAATAATTTGAGAGTTTTTAAATTCCAAATCGCATTTTGATTTTTCAAAATTATCTGAAATTTGTGATTTTTCTAAGACAAGCGATTCAAAACAATTTTTGAGTTTAGAAAACTTTTCTTTTTGAAGTTTAAGTTTGTCACAATTTTACAACTTTCCTTATATAGGGCATTGTAAGCATCTTGAAGATCATCTTCATTTTCACATTCACTATTGAGATTTTCTTCACTTGTAGAGTCATTATTTGAAAATGTGAATTTGGCTAGAGTCATAAGAGCTTTAACCTCATTGCCCGACTCAGTTTCATAATCTTCTGATTCAGGAGAACCTTCAGAATCGGATGATTCATCCCATGTAGCCAACATACCCTTCTTCTTGGGTTTGTCCCTTTTAGGACATCTATTTGCTAAGTGCCCATATTCTGGCGTTGTAACATTGACTATCTTTCAAAGATTTTCGAGATTTGGGTCTAAACTTCTTTTTGTCATTTGATTTTTGAAAATCAACTCTTTTCTTGCTTTTGAAAATCTTATAAAATTTTTTAGCCAAAAGAGCCATATCATCTTCTGAATCAGAATTTTCTTCTGAATTACATTTAGAAGATTTTAGTACGATAGATTTACCTTTAAGAGCTTTAAAGTTTAACTCTTAGGTTTTTATAGAACCAAATAGTTATTCAACCATCTTATTATCCGTATCTCGAAGTTCTTGGATTGCGGTTACTTTAGAATTGAACCGTTCAAGTGAGCGTAATATTTTTGCACACACTTTACTTTCTGGGATTTTATCGCCAAGACCCCACATTGAGTTTACAATGTCATTCAATCTAGTGTAAAAGTCCATAAACATCTCATTTTCCTCCATATGAATTTCTTCAAATCTGGTTGTGAGGAGTTGGACTTTAGATTTTTTGACAATTGTAGTACCCTCGTGTGTCATTTCTAATATATCCCAAGCTTGCTTTGCAGTATCACAAGAGATGATTCTTTTGAACTCATCCGGTGATAGTGCGCAAGTAATTGCATTTAGTGCTTTAGCATTTGCACTACTCTCACTTTTCTGAAGGGTGGTCCATTGGTAATATGGTGTGGTTTTCATAGACTTTGAACCATCAACCCCAGAACTTCCATGATAGGAGGATTCCATTCGATCACCGTGGCTTGCCACACATTTTCATCCATTGATTTGAGGAAGATCCTCATTCGGCTTTCCAATAAGCATAGTTGGAGCCATCAAAGGGTGGAGGCCTAGTGATGAAAGGCTATCAAAATTTGACATCTGAATAGCTTAAATCGTTAGCTCAGAATTAAATCCAAGAATTAAAAAGGAGCTATTAGGCTTTGATACCACTTGAAAAGGCCAAGCTATATGTCCTAGAGGGGGTGAATAGGACAATGCCAAATAAAAACTTATAACATGAATAATAAAGAAAATGATAGCCAAATTAAATAACAATGTAGGAAAGAAAAACAACCTCAAAATTCAGATCTTGAGAGGTTGATACAAACGTTATTCTAAGGACAACCTTACACCAAAAACAGAGTTTATGGTAGGACAACCTTATTTCTAGAAAGGTCTTTGTATCAAGTCTCAAATCGAAGAGGAATACAGAATTAAATATAAACTGAAATGAAATAACTTGTAATTAAAGATGTATTGTTCTAGGGACAGCCATACACCATAAAAATGGCAGGGCAACCTTGCTGGAACAACTTTCAAATGAAATTGAAAAACAAGCTTATAAAAGAATAACAGAAAGTAAATTCTAAGCTATTACAACATTCTCACAAAGCTTGAAATAATTACAACATTCACCATCATACATACATCCCACAAAAAGAATAAAAACAATTAAAAGAATAAATCAATCAACCACAACTCAAAGGATTTATAGTGGTTCGCTTGTGTGTTCACCAACTGTTATCCAACAGCCACACAAAAAGCTACTCCACTCCTAATATCCTCACACAGGGGATATTAGCGTTCACTAACGAATAGGTTTTCCCAGGTTCACCCAAAACCCTTACAATTGTGTCTTTGTATGTGGGCTTACACAATTAAAAAACCCCCACTTCTGAGTTTTCCTGGCTCTCCTCAGATAACCAATATAACAAGATTTTTCTGGCAAATCTTGAAAGAAACCAAAATAATAGAAAGGAATTTACAATATGTAAAATACCTGAATATCTCCTTCGTTGTAGCAGCCCGGTAGAACCAAATCAAAGTAGATGATTGAATGTCCAAGTTCAATGTCCAGTACTTGATTACAATGGTTCTAGTTCTAATAGATTTTAAATTAAACCAAATAGGGCTTGCCTTAATTGATTTTGATTCCAAAGAAAGGGAATAACAATTCCTCTTTATCAAATCAGATTGGAATATAAGAAACAAAATCAATTAAAATAAAGCTAAGGAAAGAAGATATTAAATAAGCACACTTAGCTTGGATGGAGCACAAAATTATCTCTCAGAAGTTCGACGAAGATTGGCTTGAATACTTTAATTAAATCGATGATTTCTTCTGAGATTCGTGCACTATTTATAGGTGAAAAGATCAGGTCTTCGACTGGTCTAGAGTGCTCTTCGACTAGTCGAAGCTATAACAGATATTTGAAAGATTAGGCGGGATAAGCGCAGACCGTTCTACGACTGGTCGTAGGTCACCTACGACTGGTCGTAGGTTTCCTTCGACTGGTCGTAGGTCCTGAATATCTTCGCTGGACTTCGAGTCGTAGATTCTACGACTGGTCGAAGATGCAGAAACACTGTTCCTACGACTGGTCGAACAGATTCCAGGACTAGTCGAAGGCTAACAGATTTTATCCGGAATTTGTAACAAACTTACGACTGGTCGAGGATTTTCTTAGACGGGTCGAAGCAAGTCTAGGACTAGTCGAAGCAGACCTAAGACTAGTCGAAGAACAGACCAATCACATGTAAAATAACATTCGGTTTATGTATCCGAAATGACCTACTTCTAAGGTCATCCTATGGTCAAACAAACCTCAATCATGAAGTATGGACATTGAAACAAGAGACCATGAAGAATGAGCCTTGAAGTCTTGATGTAGACTAAACCTTGAAGTAGCTCAATCATGAAAGTGGCTTGAGTTTCAACTTGAGTCTTGAGTTCAGCTTGAGTCTTGCCTTGTACTTTCTTTTTCTTTTCAGCTTGAGTCTTGTGAGCAGTTCTTGCATTCAAGAGTCTTGTCTTGTGATCAGTTCTTTCATTCAAGATCCTGAGTCTTGTACTTGAGAGCTTTGCTTGATGTGAGCTTGGTTTGTTCATGAAGTCATGAATGTTGATCCTTGAGAGAGCTTCACTTAAGCAGGTTATATAAAACATAACAGAGATTTTGTCACCACAAATTTGACAACTTACAGGGATATAAACTATAGCACTTACAAAAACACCGGAGCCACATATCAAAGGCTCGTAACCAAGATGTTCGCTCTCCAGATCGGGCGATCAATGAAAGTCTATATAGATTGCATGCTCGTCAAAAGCATTAAAGCTGTGGATCATGTATTTGATCTCAAAGAAATGTTCCTAATTCTTTGAGAATACCAGATGAAACTGAATCCAAGTAAGTGCGCTTTCGGATTTAGTTGTGGAAAATTCTTCGGATTCTTCATCATTCAAAGAGGCATCGAAGCAAATCCTGATAAAACTCTGGCTTTACTCAATATGAGATCACCAAAGACGACTAAGGAAGTCCAACGCCTTACAGGGAGAATTGCTGCACTGAACTACTTTGTGTCTCGAGCTACGAATAAGTGCCTTCCCTTTTTCAAGCAATTAAAAGGGAAACAGATAGTGGAATGGTCAGAAGAATGTGAGCTTGATTTTCAGCAACTCAAGTAATACCCGGGGTCACCGTCGTTGCTTTTCAAGCCTAAGCAAGGAGAACATCTACAACTGTACTTGGAAGTCTCGGCCGTAGCGGTTAGTTTGGCCTTAATTAGAGAGCATGAAGGGAGATAACTCCCAGTGTATTATGATAGCAAGGCCTTTATCTCTGCCGAAATCAGGTACCCAGATATGGAAAAACTGGCACTGGCATTGGTCATTTCATCTCGACGGTTACGGCCATACTTTCAAGCTCCCACCATCATCGTCTCGACTAATCAACCTCTCTGCCACGTGTTACAAAAGGCTGAAGCATCAGGAAGGCTGACCAAATGGACGATCGAGCTCAGTGAGTTTGACATCAAGTGTCAACCTTGTACGACAATCAAAAGCCAAGTAGTGGCCAACTTTATTGCTGAACTTATTCCTGAAAATGATCAAGGACAAGATCCGAGCAACCAGTTCAAGCTGAAATTTGATCTGAGCATTTAGCTTGATCCTAGCATTCAGTCCGAGTTGGTATCCAGTCCGAGCAATTTGTCCAAGTCCGGCCAATCAATGTGGATGTCGTATGTCGATGGTTGATCCAATTCTAAAGCCACCGGGGCCGGTTTTGTCCTAAAAGCTCCAGATCACATGTGTGCACAGTATGCCTTAAGATTTGGATTTCAAGCCTCTAACAACGTCACAGAATATGAATCGCCGTTAGCCGGGCTTAGGTTGGCGGCAGCCATGGGAGCCCAACATCTCAAAGTTTACAGCGACTCGCAGCTAGTTGTCAATCAGATATCTGGTGAATATTAGGCAAAAAAAGAATGTATGAAAGCAGATGTACTAAAAACCAAAGAACTAATAGGCAAATTCCATAAATGGAATGTTGATCTAATTCCTCGGGCAGAAAACTCTAAGGTGGATATGTTGGCAAAGTTAGCTACTACAGCCGAAGATGATATTCCAAGGTCGATCCCGATCGAATTCCTTACCAAACCAAGCGTCAACGAACTTAACCCAGCTGTCGTTCTCCCGATAAATTTAGGGCCGACCTGGATGGATCCGATCATCGACTTCCTCAAGGATGGTAAGCTGCCCCAAGATTGCTCAGAAGCACGCAGACTACAAACTAGGGTAGCTCGTTACACCATGGTCAGTGACATCTTATATAAAAATGGATTCTACCTTCCCTACCTTAGATGTCTCCGACTCAATGTAGTTGAATATTTCCTAAGAGAAATCCATGAAGGTATTTGCGGGAATCACTCTGGGGGTCGAGCCTTAGCTCATAAAGTTAGTCGACAGGGGTATTATTGGTCGACCATCCAAGCGAATGCCCGGCAATATACCCAAAAATGTGACAAATGCCAACGCTTTATGGCTATACCCCAGCAACCACCTGAAGAATTGACCCCTATGACTAGGCCATGGCCATTCGCCCAATGGGGAATTAACATTATCGGGCCCCTTGCCGACTGACAAAGGGCAAACCAAGTTCGCAGTGGTCGCGGTCAATTATTTTACTAAATGGGTTGAAGCTGAGCCTTTGGTGAAGATTACTAAGCAAAACATTACGAATTTCGTCTGGAAGAACATCGTCTATAGATATGGGATCCCCCGTGCGATTGTTTTGATAACAGGAGGCAATTTGACAACAAACAGTTCCAAAGTATGTGCGAGAACCTCGAAATGTAGAACGTTAATTCATTGCCATGCCATCCACATGGTAACGAGCAAGTTGAGGTGGTCAACAAGATCATCAAAAATCATCTCCAGACGAAGCTCGAGAAAGCCAGAAGTTCATGGGCTGAAGAGCTCCGCCATGTTCTCTGGGCATACTGGACTACCACCCGAACAGCTACTGGGGAGACTCCCTTCTCCTTGGCCTTTGGCGCCGAAGTTATTACTCCGGTTGAAATAGGTCTTCCGACAGCTCGAACTTACTCCTATGACAAACAACAAAATGTTGAGCTGATGGCACTAAACCTTATCGAAGAAAGGAGAGAGCAAGCTCAGGTCAGGACTGCGATCTGGCAACAGTAGGTCACCCATTTTTACAACTTCAAGGTAAAGATAAGGAGGTTCCGAGTTGGAGACCTATTTCTCCACAGAACCTTCTAAAATACTAAGGGACTCGGCTTGGGAACCTTAGGGCTGAACTGGGAAGGGCCTTATGTGGTAACAAGCACGAGCCGACCTGTATCGTATTGACTCGAGGACTTGGAAGGCCGGTTTCTGCCACATCCATGGAACGCCGAACACCTCAAGATTTACCACGCCTAGAGGGCCGACCTACCCCAAGTATGAAATCTATTATGTAGTTCACATTTGAACCATTTAATAAAACTCTGAAGTCTACCTTCTTCTTTTATGTCTACGAATGGTCATCTACCGAGTCTTTACTGGAGGCTTCTTGTGATATTTGGGAAGAACAACCCCTATTAACAAGCTACCCCTCCAAGAGAACCTATATAAAACTACTAAGGGCCCTCCTTGATACAAGGAAGAAAAGGCCCTAACCAACTAATTGACTCTTAAAAGAAGGGACGGACGACCTTCAACGATTGTCAAAATTAAGGCTTCAATAGACCAACCTTCCTACTTAGAAAAAGTTTGTATACAAATGTTGTGCCAAAAAACTTGGGTTATATTAACAAAGCTCTGAGGAGCACATCACATCAGGTTAAAAATACCAAAAAAGGGATAAAGATAGTTGTCGTTTAAGTCTCGGGGGGCTGCTCGATAGATGCTTCCTCAGCAGGGGCCTTGGAGTCGGAGTCGGCTTCTTCAAAGACTGAGAGGTTGAGCTCGGGATGTGCTTCCTTCACCACCTCGAGGAACTTCTCGTAGCTTGCACTGTATAAAGTGTCCCTATCATCCAAGTACTCCTTAAAATATTTGAACTCCTCAATAGTGACCACCCGAGCTGAGGAAATAGCCGCTTGGTGCTCCTTAAGCTTCACCACCATGGTGTGTTGTAGACCCACATTGTTAGCCTTTCATCATACCACCCTTTCGGAAGCGTCAGCGAACAGTTTCTTCATCACCTCCAGCTCGGCTGTTGATTCCCTGGCCTGGGTCTCCATAGTAGAGTGAAGTTGTTTGGCCATGGCATGAGATTGCTTGGCTTCTAGGTGGAATCGCTCAGCTTCGACTCCTTTCTATAGCAACCCTGCTTCTGCCTCCTTTGCTTCCTCCCGCAAACGTAAAAATTCATAGTGTATGCTTAGCAAACATGGGGCAAACTACCAACAAAGGAATAAGAATGTCAAGATAAGTCGAAAGAGAAACAACATCATCTTAAAGACTTACCCCGAGGAAGGTCTTTGTCAGCGACCCGAGGATCGCATCTAACAGTGAGTCCATGACATAGGTAAATTCGGCATCAGGCATATGTCGATCCACTAAAGGTAAAAGGCCCTTCAAAGCCCTTCGTATTGACCTGAGAGAGCGTTGGCCCTCTTTGCGGCTCTCTCCTAACAATTCTCCCACTTGAGGCGTGGGAGGCTTGGCAAAGGGCCCAATAGTCTCCTCGGCCTCTATAGGACGAGCCTCCTTAGGTGAAGTCGTCCCAACCACCACTTCTAGAGCGGTGGAGATAGGCTTTAAGGCCGCTGCCTCATCCGCGATCTCTACGACCACGAGGGTTGAAGGGCTGACCTTCCCTTTACTCTTGGATGTCGTCTTCTTCTTCTTCTTCTTCGCAGCTAACTCCCCAGGAAGGGGAGCTCAACGCTTTATGCCCGGCTGAGCTTCAGGCATATCTACACCAACAAGAACAAAAGATTAACGACGGAGTCATGGTTTCTTTAAGTCCCAAGGTCATCTAGAAATTATACCCGCTAGCTCAGAGTCAAGACTCGACTTAAGCAAAAGCTTGGGCTGGAGAAGATTTCTTCAAGATCTCTCCTTGGCCTCTACCGACCTTGCTTCTGTGATTTGAGCAAGAGAGTCAGCCCCAAGCACAGAAGGATACTTGAGAACGACTGCAAAGAAAAAAAGGGGCACTCGTGAATAAGTCAGAATGCTGATGATGACCAAGTTAAAAATAAAGGAAAAGGACCAGGTCCGGATAATACGGACCTGGATCAGAGAAGGCAGTTGGGACCTAAGTGCGGCATAGGGTTACTCCTGACACTTCCTAACTTCCTGAAGCCCAGAACCACTTGTTCTTTCAGTTTTTATTAGAGGTCAGGACGTTCGTGACCAAGGCCCTCCCGGTTCCCCTCCAAGCAGAGAAGTACTACTAGCCATCATGGAGAGGGTTGGACTTCACTTAGTATAAATGGAGGAACTCGCTCGCAGTAAGGTCCGGTTGGCCAAGCTCGGACCAAAGGACATAACAACTGACCAATGCTCTCCACACATTGGGAATCAGCTGCCTTGGAGCCAACTCCAGCCGCTCGAGCATTTGCCTTACAATTTTTTACAGAGGGAGCCTTAGGCCTCATTGGAGGGTGACTTGGAAGATGGCCACTTCTCCCTCAGGAGGATTGTTGGGAAGCTCACCTGGTAAGGGAGCTCGAAGTACCACAGAGTCGAGTATGTGGTATCCCGACCTAATCCTCACCAGGTCTACCTCATTGAGAATGGATTCCATGGGTCCCTTCTTCACGTCCTCGTCTATCTCGTTAAAGGATTCGACCAACCCTTCTTCTTCAGGCAAGTCTCCTCTATCCCAGATGACCATTTTGCCAGGGAACTCTCCAACACCCGTGATGCCTGCAACGCCTGAAATTCGACGTCGCACATCACCATCAATGGAGATGGTGGGTTCAACATAGGGTAGAGATCACTTGCCCTGCTATCAACACCAAAGGCCCCCTCCCGAGAACTCGATGTTTCCAGCATGGCAATAACCAAAAAATGCCAGAAATCGTCGGACAGGAAAGAAGAAAAAAAGGGAGGGGTGAGATAAGAAGCAGAGCTCATCAGAGGAGTAATGCCGCCGATAGTTTGGAGTAAAATAGTCACTGGAAATTGCCTCTACTAAGATCGCAGTGAACCGGGAGTAAACGAGTGTAAACGGACTCAGCTCGGAGATTAGGGTTTCCCTTTTATAGGGAGGCCATGTGTATGAGCATTTAATGCCCTCATTAATGCGCAGCCATACAAACGCCTCCTCTACAACCCCATTTTAACACATGGCACATACCCACTTTTCGCATGCCTCCACTACCGAGGATGGGCCACGTGTCACCTTCCCTTTAGTTGGTCACCGAAAAGGCAGCCTGAAAGGGCACGCTGCCTCGTACGACGACACGCCACCACGACAACTATTGTATCATGATTACTGATGCACCTCAACCCTTGTGCCTACTGCCTTGTTCAACATTAATAATGACCCGACCTAACTACGTCCGACTTACTTCCCAAGCCTGTTTCATCGACTTGAAATTAGGGGGGCTTACTATTATGGGGAAGAATGTACCGACCTAGATAGGCAGATCAGGTCGAGATCTTACAGGGCTCAATGCACAACAGAGGATAAGTAATTCTACCACTAGGTTAAGGAGAAAGCTCAGTTCAACATAGATTGGCACATCATAGGTCGGCACGACTAAGGTCGGCTTGTAGGTACCACGACCTTGAATGGATTCTCCAAGGAATGACCTTGAGAGGCTATCAGGACTCATGAAGAAGTTAAAGGCTACAGAAATTAGACATCACAAAGACCTTCTGTAAAGATGTTCTTCCTAATTGAAAGGACAGGTCAGCAGTCGGGGGGAGCTCATCTGACCTTATCCGTGTTTGCAGTTCGAGCTTATCCAAGGGAGTTCGTAGTCCGACCTTATCCAAGGGCGCGGCTCGAAATCTTCTCCAAAGATCGCGGAAGCTAATCCGTGATAAACTCGAGATCCCGAGATCTTCGCCGAGGATCTCAGGAGACTCCCCAATCCAAATCCATCTGCAACATGCACTTATTAAACTAGGAAGATCCCTCTACGTCACTACTCCTCCTCAACTATAAATAGGGGGATCTCTAATGGTGAAAGGTACACATACATATACTGTCTCCACCTTAAAACTCACTTTACTAGACCCATATTCCTAACTTTGGCATCGGAGGGTCCCCAACACTAGCCAAGGTCTTCCTTGTTTTGGTCTTTGTACAAGTACTCAAGGTCCAAGAAGTGACAACCAGAAAACTTCATCAACAATTACAATTATAATCCATCATAATTACATTATTCACAAACTATAACTAATAACCTCCATAGGAGGAGTGCCTTCCTATTCCTAACACATAATTATAAGCTCCTGCATCATCATCCGATCCATCCGAACTACTATCTAATTTTTCATATACATATTGGTTTACCTCTTTTGAGTCAGAAGGTGAAGAGATGTTTCATTCGTGCTCTTTTATAATTTGAAGTAGATTTTTTAAACTTTTTTATATGAAGATTTGTATGTAGTACCCAACGCCTTATAAATTTTGAAATGATGAACTATAGATGTCCTAGAGGAGGGGTGAATAGGACAATACAAAATATTTTGATATAATGCGGAATAATAAAATAAATATGTTCAATCGCTTAGAGTATTGAATTCTTGATATCAAATAATTTGTAGGACAACCTTCACTTAAAAGATTTAGGCAGGACAACCTTATTTCATGATATATTTAAAATCAAAATATCAAACTTTGCAAGAGATAATTAATCACAAGGAAAATATATAAAGAATTAAACATTCACCACAATGCACTTTTAGCTTTTAATGAGTGAAGGCTTGTGATTAATCACAAGGAGTTATATTTGTTCGGTGCTTAAACCCACACTTACTCCACTCACAAAATTACTACCATCGCAATTTTAGCTTTTAATATTTCAAGGTTTTCATAGGGTCACATTTACAACCTTATACAGTTCTTGTGATTTTCACAGGCTATCATAACAAGACACACTTTGTGATTTTCACGGGATCACCACAAAACAACTTGCTAAGATTTCAGGGTTATCTCAGAAAAACCCAAAATGAAATGAATGTAAATACAATACTTATCTTCAAATGGCGGGTTGAAGATGTTTCTATAGCTTGATTACAACGATCTTCTTTCTCGAGAGATTGATGAAGCCGTGTACGAGTTTAATCCAAAAAGAATGTAGGGATCAATGTATTTTCAATGAAATGAACAATACCCTAATGGTGCAAATTTGATTCTCTATTTCTCAAGTAGAGTATGAATTATTCTATTAAAAAATGATCAAAACTAACTTGAGAAAAGAAAATAAATAAGCTTAAATTAAATAAGATTTACTGCATAAATAGCTTAAGAAGGCCCTGACTTTCTCTCCTTACTTGAGTATATTGGTCGAAAATTTTCGTTATAGAAATGAATGAGTGAAGGCATCTATTTATAGCTAAATGATTAAAAAATTCGGCTGGCCGAATTCCAATGATTGCATTCTAATGACACTCAGATTTTGCGGGATAAGATATTTCAAAAATTCAGCTGGCCCAAGCCAAAATTTAGCTAGGCGAATCTTCCCGATATTTAATATTTATACACACTAGAAACTTGATCGAACATCTTTCGGGCTGGCCAAGCGGACGTGTTCGGCTAGCCGAACCCAAGGTTGGGCTAGCCAAACTTACCGTGAAAAATCATTGTTAATCTATATAGTTGACCGAATTATGTTGGGTTAGCCGAAGGTAGTTAGGCTGGACAAACTAGATGTCGGGCTGGCCTAACTTGAGTGTATTTTAGTTAGAATTTTGTTCATTATGATGCTATGTGAAATACACCTAACCTAGGATCAATATAAGGTTATACTACCTGATGATTGACTCATACGAAGTGTTCCGAACTTCAAACCATGTCCTTTTACGGCTTGAGATGTTGATTCTTCTTCGAGATGCTTGATTGAATCTTTAATAGTTCTTCATGAGTTGTTGAAGAGTATTTCCATGAGTGCTTGTGTTCCTTTCAGGACTATGTAACTTGACAATCGTAATAATGCTTAAGTATAAGCACTTACAATCTCCCCCTTTGTCAATTTTGTGACAAAACACAATCATGCAGAGCTCATCATACAAGCATACTACTCATCATAACATATTACAACATCTCGCATACTCATCATGCAAATATGATCTCTGATTTAAAGGAACATTTGTACACTACCAGTGATATCATTCATATCTTGGATCTTGATACTCTCCCTCAGAACAGGCATTCATAACTCCCCCTGAGCACTTAGTCACATAGAATATAATTCCATACAATTCAATGCTTTATCACATGCCAATATATATATATATATATATATATATATATATATATATATATGTATGTATGTATGTATGTATGTATATATTCATGCATGTGAATGCAGGTGCTCATATCTGTATTCAAGGTTAAAGTGAGAGTTGTGCTTGTGCTCATGCTCATATATCCATAACCATATTTTCTCTCCCTTTTTGTCAGAAGTTGACAAAGGAAGAAAAAATTAAATGAAGTATGTAACATGAATATCAAGGATACAGAATATAAAACATAAGGATTGAGAGTCATTTAATTTTAGTGATAACATCATCCAAAACAAATAAAGACAATTATCCAAATGTTCAAAGGGAAAAGCCATTAAATTGTGTATGTAATCCAAAGAGAGAATAATAGTTATTACAGACCATAAGAAAATTTATCAATTAGAACCAGAGGAGGACAATGCAGGCATTTTAGGATCATTAATTTTTAGACTCCGATTGAATCATTGAAAGTACTTTTTCGTGTATTTCATTTGTTGTTTTTTAGTATGAAGTAATGATTCTTGAGATACATATAAAGCACCCACCTTCCTCTCTAAACTCTCCAACCTATTAGAGAATTGAGAAGGCTGGAAGTCTGAATCATTTGTATCAGCAGATTCTTCCAAGTCAGCAAATATGTCATCCATGTTGACATCACCTTCAGGAACCTCTTCCTGATCACCTTGCTGGTCAGGTCTCATATCTAACTTCATCATGTTCAAGTTTACATTACCAAATGGAAGCTTGGACTCCGATGCTTCAATCGCGGGAATTTGGACATTGAACCGCAAAGCATGGAAAGTCATAAGAAATGCAAATGGTATGAAACCATAACGAGGGTGGAGACAAAATTTAATAATCAAGTGAGATATCAAAGATAGAAGACAAATGCAAATACCGGATGCAACAGAATGCATAATACACATCATGTAGGGAGTAAGATCAGTCTTGTTCCCAGCTCTATGATAAACATTGGATGTAAATATGCGATGAAGAGATCACTATTTTGAAAGTAAATTATGAGTGGGGAGAGAGTCACCAGATCGCCATTGGGCATCAAAACCACATAACATCCTGGTAATGGTAGTTCTTTTTGAAGTATTCATCCCTTGTACAATCAACCGGTAAGAAGCTCCCCCCAACTTAAAATTTTCTCCCATCCTACCTTGGAGAGAGGATTAACAAGACCATATTGAGTAATGTGATTGACATTAACTGATCGCTCAATTATAATACTCCGAGTGCAGAGATCCCATACATTCTCCGGATCATCCTCTGGTGTGCGTTTGATCCACATAACCCAATGAGCGGAGCGGGATGAGGAATCGAAATGAAGATAATGAATTGTACACTTGGTCCGATGTTCCATGGAAAAAATGAGTAAAGAATACCAAGGAGGGTGATGGGTTTGAGTTGAAGGATCTAGATTCAAGGAAATTGAAAGATTCACAAATAAATCATAACCAGGAACTTAAATCTAGAAGGAAATGACAAATAAACCATTTATAAGGAGGCTAAAGAGATGGGTTGGCCGAATGAAGCACCGGCGAGCCGAGGAAGAAGAAGTGGAAATGAGCAAATTTGGGGTTTTTTCCCCTTTTTGTTCAATCCGCGCCTGATTCGGCTAGCTTAAGTATGTGCTGGCTAGCTGAACTGGTTGGTCAGCTATGGGCTGGCTAAAAATTCCTCCAAAAACTTTATTTTTATATTTTTCCTTTTTATGTAAAAATAAATAAATAAATTGCAATGAATAAAGATTAATCAGTTAATAGAACATAATCCAATATCATTTTTCAAATTGGAGAATCTAACACTGTCTAGTGGTTTTGTTAAAATGTTTGCAAGTTGTTTCTCAGTATTAATGTATTCTAACATGACAATCTTGCTTTCAACTAATTCTTGAATATAATGATATCATATGTCAATGTGTTTTATTTGAGAATGTTGAATATGATTTTTGGATATATTTATAGCATTGGTATTGTCACAGTATAGATTCATGGAATCTTGATCAATACCATAGTCTGCTAACATATATTTCATCCAAATCAGTTGCGTGCATGCATATCTTGCCGCAATATATTCAACTTCTGCGATGGATAGAGATACTGAGTTTTGCTTCTTGCTCATTCAAGAAATAAGAAAATTTCCAATGTAAAAGCATCCACTACTTGTGGATTTTCTATCATCGATTAAAATTATTATTTTTTTAAAATTTTTATTTTTTTTTTAAAATTTGGATAAACTTTCGATTTCCATATATTTTGCCAAAATTTACATTTCAGGCTATCCCAGGAGAAAAAAAGACCTAGGGAAAGCCTATCATAAGGAAACAGAAGAAAGGACAATAGGGAAAAAACTGAGGGGCCAGGCCCATACAAAAACTCAAGGCTGGATTACTGGCCGAAAGCAAGGCTTCCTTAGAGCTCCCTGATTGCCCCCAATCCAACCTTGTCGAGGAATAGTAACCCCTTGACCTGAGCGGGCAAGTCAGCCTGGCTGACCACCAGGGTCGATGACTGGCTGGAGCTGCCTATACGAGCCATAGCGTTAGCCGGCCCATTTCCTTCTTTGAAAATGTGTGCGAACTTGACCCGACTTGAAAGCTTGAGATTCACTATCTAGGAAAGCCAGTATTTCAATTTCCAACCAGGAATGGCAGTACCTGATAAAAAATCAATAACCAACTAAGAATCTGATTCGACGACAACAGACGTATGACCCCTGGTGGAACAGTGGCGCAGCCCATCGTGAATAGCTCGGAGCTCAGCATTGATGTTGGAACCCACTCCATAACCCTCTGAGAACGTAAACAACAAATTGCCTTGCTCATTTCTGCAAACACCTCCCCCGCCAGACATACCAAGGTTGCCCATCACCGACCCATCGACATTTATCTTCACCCAGCTGCAGGGAGGCTTCATCCATCTCACTAAAAAAGAGGAAGGAGGGCGACGGGTGGTATAACCATGGATAGAAGAAGAAACAGTCACTGCGTCTGAGCTAGGACTACTGGTCAGGCGAGCACCAATTATAGGGCCCGTGTCTTAGACCGTACCATTCCGTAGGCTTCCGCGGTCCTCCCAATCGAATTTTGACAACCCGCGACTTATAATCCGTATTTGCGCACGACCCTGAGTCGTATCCCGCATTTCAGAGTCGGCTCAACCCGAGACTTGTACCCTAGCGACCGCGCCGCCGTCACGGTTCTGACGCCGCGTCTCGCGCGCTGAGGTGATACTCAGGCTAGGAGATGTGGGCCCGCATTCAGTTCGAGAAAAACGCCGCATGTTACAAATACCAAGGGAATCTCTACGACACATCCCATCATTCCCATCAATCAAGTACACATCACTCTCATCACTCACCCCCATCCCTAAGTACAACTACCCATCCCCAAAGTCAACTCTCCCCATCACCCATCACTCACTCACCATCTCTCTCCCATCACTTCTCTTACATTACTCTCTCTCTCATCTCTTTTTCTCCAAGCAATCCCTCCATGGAGCAACCCACGTCCATGGCTCTCATGAGAGAGCTAGTGTGGCCCACCTCCCTATCTCCCATCTCCACCATCCAATGATCATCTCCACCATTGAAATTGTCTCTTTGGGACTCTATCACGCATTGGTGGAAGAAAGAAGAAGAGATCTCGAGGTGGGTGATCTACCGTTGTTTTTTTTATTTGATGGCCCACTTGTGGTGGGACCCAATTTGATGCATGTGTTGTAATCATAAGAGGTGCCCATAGTGGCGGGGTCCCTCCACTACACCGACCTCTCTCTCTCTCTTATAATGATGATGAGAATGATGTATGGACCACCTGATGTACTTGCATTTACGCCATCTAGGGCCAGTGGCCCACCCTGATGATGATTTACCCACGTTGTCGGTCCAGCGGGTAGGCTCATCTGCCTATCTGTTCTGGATAGACCTGGGCATTGGTAGGTCACGAATATCAGCTTTATAGAGAGCTGTGGGCCACACATGTGACCCACCTTGATGAGGTGCTGATCCACACCATAGAACAGTGGGTCCCTTGCAACAAATGTTGCTGGATATATATCCGTACCGTCCAACCTTGTAGCAATTGCTGCTTGACTTGTGACGTGTCCATACCGTCTAACCATTTGGAGGTGGTGTGGGGCCCACCCCATATGTGTTGCACGTGTGGGATGAGACCCACCTGATGTACGTCTTCTACATCCAAACTGTCCTTTGATTTGGACGATGGGGCCCACCTTATGACGCTATATTTTTTGAGCCATCCATCTATTGTGGCCTCCTGTAGTAGTAGTTACTGTTGCAATTTATGACCAACAAGTTTTGTGAGTCCCTTTGATCCACGCCGTCTGATGGAGCCCACATTGATGTATGCTTCAGATCCACACCGTCTAGATTTTTTGGATGGTGGGTTGATCTTGAGGTGTGCGTTATATCCTATTTGTCCAACCATCTGACGGTGGGCCACACTATGATATGTGTCTTATCTCCACCATCTGTGATCTGAACGGTGGACGCCATCATGATGTATGTATCCCGGGCCATCCATTCATGGGGCCTGCCTCCTACACGTGTGAAATCCTCACTGTACAGCAAGGACGGTGGGATCCACCGTGATGTGAGTGATTTATTCACACTATCCAAATGCGGTGCATGGACCCCCATGCTGCATGTGTTTCATCCAGCCGTTCAGCTGTGGCCCCAGTGATTTATGTGCTATATCCAAACCGTCCCTCCAATTCACATCCAGACCATCTATCAATTTTGCTGGTGGGGCCCTGCCCTGATGTATGTGTTTATCACTGTCGTTCATCCATCAGCAGATGGCTACTGGGTTAACATCAGCAATCTTGTGGAGCCACACGTGCTATACAAGCACCGCCCATACTTGGACGGTGTATATTCTCACCGTCCATTCATTTTTCCTTGGCAGTGGACGAGGCCCACCTTGGAAGTATGTATTTTAGATCCACACCGTCCAGAGTGCTGGACAATGTTTGGGTGGTGCTGTGGCCACACCGTGATGTATTTGTCTTATCCACACCGTGATGTATTTGGGAGGTGCTATCCAATGTTTGGACGGTGCAGATTTACATAGACCATGTTTGGATGGTGCTGGTTTACCTCGACAATGTTTGGACAGTGTCGATCATTGTTAGTGGGCCATGTGCCCCATAGAATAATAGTGTACAATGATACACATGTTACACCTACAACTATTGAAATGATTTTTTTAGTGTAATCCAAGCTCTCACTTGGGATCCACCTTGATGTATCTATGACCCATCCATGAGGCCCATTTGATGTATTTGAGGCCCAGGTGCAGGGGCCCACCTATTATGTATATTAGGCCCATATGCAGGGCCCACTTGTTGGTATATAAGGCCCACGAGTGAGGGCCATTGTGATGTACTGAGGCCCATGGGTCGTAGCCCATTAAGATGTATTTTTGGCCCATATGTCGTGGCCCATTGTAACGTATTTTTGGCCCATGTGAGAGGGCCCATTCTGATGTATTTGAGGCCCATGGGCGAGGCCCAATCTGATGTATGTGTGGCCATTACGTTGTGTATGAATCCCTTATGTGGGCTACTCCTTAGGAGCAATGTTGGTTAGATGTCCACATTGATGGGCAATGATGGTTAAATATCCTTATTGTGACCTTTCCTTAGGCCTTGTTAAGCCCATTCTTATCGATTCTGATTGTCGTAACCGATTTGTTGATTCTGATTATCGATCGATCCCGATTGTTGTGACCGATTTGCTGATTCTAATTATCGATCGATCCCGATTGTCGTGACCGATTTGCCAATTCTGATTATCGATCGATCCCGATTGTCGTGGCCGATTTATCGATTTTGATTATCGATCGATTCCGATTGACGTGACCGATTTGCCGATTCTGATTATCAATCGATCCCAATTGTCATGACTGGTTTGTCGATTCTGATTATCGATCGATTCCGATTGTCATGACTGATTGTCGATTCCGATTGATGTGACCGATTTGTCGACTCTGATTATCAATCGATCCCGATTGTTGTGACTGGTTTGTCGATTCTGATTATCGATCAATCCCGATTGTCGTGGCCGATTTGTCAATTTTGATTATCGATCAATTCTGATTGTCGTGGCCGATTGACGTGACCGATTTACCAATTCTGATTATCGATCGATCCCGATTGTCGTGGCCGATTGCTGATTCCGATTGACGTGACCGATTTGCCGATTCTGATTATTGATCAATTCCGATTTGTCGAGGCTGAGTATCGAGGCCTATGTGATGAGGCCCATTGTGATGCATTTGAGGGCCAGGCGATGAAGCCCATTGTGATGTATGTTAGGCGCATGTGAAAGGTCCAGCGTGATGTGTATTAAACTCTTGAGTGAGGCCCATGGTGTTGTATATTCGGCCCTTGTGTGAAGCCATGGGTCCACTATATGTTAGGATCTAGGTGGGTCATTCCTTGAGGGCAATGTTGGTTAAATATCCACATTGACGAGGTCGATTGTCGATGCCGGTTATTGATATCGATTATGAGTAGGTGATAGCATAACATCATGATACATGCCCATACACATCATTTGCATGCTTATTATGTGATTTGGTTGATTATTGCATATATCATTGAGCATGTTGTTATGAGACTCCTTGATAGGTGGAGGTTATCTCACATGAGCGCATGGTATGCGCAGGATTGATGCATGACTGGATTGTATGACTCATACATCTCGCATTATGATTACTGTACGCCCTAGCGATATCAGGGCCGTAACCTCCACAGGCATATCGTGGATGGCCAGACGGGACACAGGATATTTGTTCTAGCATCAGGCTGCCATAGATAGCCCTGGGTGAAAATTCCTAAACCCTCTTGGTACTAGAGGACGCCCCAACGTCGAGACCGAGTGGATATATGATTGCCTGAGTGCTGAAAACCAGGAGGCCGCGTCTCCCACTATGTCGTGGTTAGTTGGGAGGGGGTGTGGCCTTACCCTCCCGAGCGTAGGGGGCATTAATAGGCTGAGTTTGACCAGCTCGTGAATGGGTCTGCTATCGATGTGCCAGATAGGTATTGGCAGACTATTGGTCAGGCGGATAGTGAGGTTTCTTACGCTCACTTGGACTGTGCGGCTGGGAGAGCGGCAGTGCCATTTGGAGTGTACTAAACCCCGATGATGATCCCAGAGATGAACAGTACTGATATGTGGACTTATTGAGCAGGAGTTGTATACTCATTCATTCATTCATTCACTATCCACTCGGGCTAGTGGTGCACAACTATTTGTTACATGTACCTTCGCAATGGCCAGAATTTCGATTGGGGCGCACGACTAACCTGAGATCAGGAGTTTACCACATTGAGTCTGACTATCCAAATTTAGGTATGAGACTGGTTTGGATAGAAGACCCTTGTGATAGACCCCATAGCCTGCGATACTACGTACTATCATCCCCACTTCACACTCCAGCATGGTCATTCCATTCGCACCGCATATGGCATCGCATCCACGGCATATGGTATTTTGGGTTACTGTGTTTCTGCATTTATATGGTCTAGATATGGCTGACGCTATTCATGAACTCATTAGGAATTATATATTGCATCGCATCCTCGGCATCTGATATTTGGCTCTTTATGACTCCTCATTTGCGTAGTTGTTCTATATTGCGTATTCTGATATTGATCGACTCATGAACTTGTCTGTATTTCTGCTTACTCTGTTATTGTATGATTTATGATCTTGTCAATATTTCTGCTTACTCTGATAATTCATGATCTTATCAATATTTCTACTTATTCCGATATTATATGATTTATGGATTACCGGTATTTCCGGTATTGTATGTTGATGTCATTATGTTGAATACTTGGCACTTACCTTGTGCACACACTTACACCACCCTTTAAGCTTTCTATAAGCTTATGCACGATAGATCCGTGCAGGTGATGTTAGGTCGCAGTAGTGTTGAGCTTGGAGTGTGCAGCGGTCTTCTGGAGCTTGATTTTCGATTTATGTATTTCCCTTTCAGCATTGTACTCAAATGATTATGTTAGTGGATATGTGATGATGATGTTGCCTTGTGATTTGGGTAAACTTGTGGTTATACTTATTACGAGTTAAATGTGTGTCAAAAGAAAAATAATAATAATAATAAAAATCCTCCTCGTAGGGTCCCAGGATCGGAATCTGGTGTATGGACGCCGGGAGCCGAGAAAGGGGTACTACGGAGGCTGTCGGCACCGGATTCAGCGATCGGGATTCCTGTGAATCCGATTTCTGAGTTTGGGGCATGACACCAATCGGACAGTGATAGCTGAATGAAGGGGGAGATTGAGTGATCCCTTGGCTCTTCCCGCTAATGTAGGATATCCACCAACCAATGCGCGAGATTAACTTTGTGGGCGAAGGGGATTTCTCATAAAAAATTGCTGTATTCATGACCTTTCATGTCTCCCAGAGAATGATGCATGGAACCAATTTCTGGACAAAGGAGACTGATGTCCTGGAAGACAGGGAGTTCCACCATTGAGCTAATCTATTCCATTGATGTGGCCCCCATAATATCGATGTCAAACATCCACCCGAAATATGACCATGCAGATTTTGCCAGGCTACTTTCCAGAAAAAGGTGCTGAATAGATTCGCTGGATCGGCCTAATTAACTCTGGGTATCGCAAGACACACACACACACACAGACACCCCTGGATGCCAGTTGAATACCCTTAGCTTGCACAGCCTCATCTACCGGAACCGCTCTTATCAGAATTTTCCAAAGCCCAAATTAGTCGTGCTAGCAACATATTTGATTATTCTTTTAACTGCAGACAAATGAGATTCTTTAGGGTTAGATTGGTATCTAACACATATGCCTATGCTGAAGTAAATATCAAGTCTACCGGCAATTAAATACAATAGACTACCAATCATGTTGTGGTAAAGATAAGGGTCAACACTTTTACCTGAATCATCTTTAGACAGTTTGAGTGTTGTAGCCATGGGTGTTTGAAAATTTTTACCATTCTTAAAGCTAAATTTCTTTACAAGATTCATCGCTTATTTGGTTTGAGAGATAAATATCCCATCTTTAAGCTGTTTCACTTGGAGACCAAGGAAATATTTTAGCTCACCAATCGTACTCATTTCTGTTTTGACAAGAAACCAACGCATTTGATTTGGGGGTTATCTTACTTGATAATAACAAAGAAAAGATAAAAAGAACAGTCATCAAAATGTATTTCATTTATTCTGAATTCATTTACATCCTCTCATCCCTTGGTTCTAAGATAAAGTATATAAAATACAAATATTAAATAAGTTTGGATATCAATTCCGGCAGCATTTCGGTTTGCGATGTATTCATTCCCTTAATAGAAGTGTTGTGCGGGTTTGAACATTTTTTATCTTCTCCTTCAATTCATCTATGATAGAAGCCTGGATTCTAGAAAACACTTGTATACTTGAAGGAATTCGAGAATTTCGACAACTTATATGCTCTTTTATATCAATCCTCGCGCAACATGTTGTTACGCGGATAGTGCAACAAGTTGCACGGTCTGGCGTGATGGATAAAATCCATTTCTTCTTCTTCTTCTTCTTCTTTCCCAAAGTACCTTAAGAGGTCTTCTTCTTCTCGGGAGCTCTGTAACGCCCCGGTTTTCAAAACCCGAGTACGCAACTCACATTCCAAAAACTCAGGAGTTAACTGATAATAATGATAACCATCAAGTGAATCAAAGTGCAAATGGTAGAGATGAAAACATAGCATAGATGTGACCCAAAGATGGGAACAATATTCTGGCCCACTCAGCTGGGGGCCAATTACATAACCTCAGGTTTCTCAAATTCCAAATGTACTGAAATAAAATTAAAGGGCAAATCTACTGGTTCAGCCTAAAATAGGCGGTTGCCTCCTGCTGCACCTCCTCAATGTAGAGCTCCTCCTCGACTGCCACCGCCTCCAAGTCAGCCGCATACTCATCAGCTCCTATACCTGTGTCCTCTGTATGGTTGAGCATTGATGAATGAGTGACCATCTCAGTATGATCTCTCCTCAAGATTATACACCGCCGCCCTAAACAAGCAATAGCATAAAGACATACAGACAATCCAAAACACAGTAGATGCAGTCTTGTTAAATGCATGAATGCATGAATGCAATCGTCGGCCCAGGTAAAACATCCAGACGGCCTGTGCCTTGGGTAAAACATCCAGACAGGCAAGTACGTACGATGACAATCGATACTGGTGTGCCCCGTGTAAAACATCCAAACAGACAATTACATATGCTACATACAACAACAATAGATACTGGTTTGTGGTATGTATGCATGATTAACCAACCCATTATTAGTCCAATAGCAATCAGCCAATTTTAAATTAGCTCACGGTCACAACGGGACAGCGTAGGCCGACGACTTGGACATAATGACCCATGACTACCATCCCCGGCCCATGAGGCTACCGCCTTAGGGTGTGTATAGATCCATCAACATGTGGCCAATCAATTCTCAATATAAGGGAACTACCACCATATGCTGAACGGAAATGATGTATCGAAATCATTTAAATACAACGACTAAAATGAGACGGTATGTATGGATCAATACGAGTAAACAACAGAAAAAGAGATGTTACCAGGTTCATTCCATGTTAGAAAAGTGGAGTCACTTCATAGGTGGTAGACCCCATAGCTCAAATGTTGCTAACCATAACCTCCATATCGATGGTCTATTTTCGTCACAATTCCATCCCGTTACACCCTAAGCTCGGACTCTCTTAAGGCAGGAGTTCCCATAGAGAGATTTCAGATAATGTATGATTTATATTCAATCCAATCTTATGAAGATTCAAGCATGTATTGATAATTGAAGAAAAGCTCATGTATACAATTAGTTTCAAGAATAATATGTTCCTAATTTGCCAATTTCTAGAGCATGCATCTTAAGTAAGCAATCGAGCATTTTAATAAATTCAACTCATGCTTTCAAGTTAAGCTAGTTAACAATCCCACAATTTCTAAGAACATATGATGGAGTAACCATTACAAATGGTCGGCCCTATGACATGTGGTGAAATGAATTATGGATTGGATCACTGCTAGAGTACATAAGAATAGCTACTCAGTGGTTAAACAAGGCCAAAGAACACGTACTTCCAAACAACCAATTGAATGATTATCCACTCCTAGAGTATCATTTACAATTGCTATAAAAGACTACCCTTGATCTAGTTTAGAGATGGAAAGCTCAAGGGGAAGAAAATCATTACCAGACAAAGCGTAGAGTGCTTCTAGATGCAAGTTTTCTTAAGAAGATAGTGAATTTACACCACTCATGTAATTCCTTGCACAAATTCATTTACATTAGATAATGAGTCACAAAGTTTAATACATGAGGATTGGTGGAGGGTTGGAAGGTCCTAAATCAAGGTTGTTTGGGCTGCAACCAAGGGCAATCAACCTATTTCAGTGTAACCAAGGCCCTATTTCAGTGTAAACTAGGCCCAATCAGGGTCCACTTCTGCTACATCCAACCGTCCAAAACTGGGCCATGGTGGGCCCTGTTTGGCCTGAGCATGGCAGCCCACGTGCTGCATACCCAGCCCATAGGCGTTAGTGTGGGGCCTGCTGTGCTACAACACACATGAGCCTTTTGCTAGGTGTGGCCCACAAGTGTTGTGGTTCATCCCATCAGGAAGTGAAGCCCAGGGTATTTAGTGTATGGCCCACTGCTATATATGGTGTGACTGGCTGTGGAAGGTGAGGCCCACAACATTCATGGTGCAGCCCGCCTGTTTCAATACAAGGTGCGGCTCACCAGCGGCTCATGTGGCCCAGTTCAGGGATTCATGTGAGCCCACTGTTATGTATGGTGGGGCCCACCCGAACGTGATTGCATGGCCCAATGGGCTCATTCTCAGTCCGGTTGAGGGCTACTTCCATGCAGCTCACCCCATTATGGCCATCAACAGCGGCAGCAACAACGTCCCGAGCTTCTGCTCATACCAGTAACAGCAGCAGCAACAACGTCCCAATTTGAGAGCGAATCTGGCCTGATTTCAGCTTAAAACAGAGCTTCTATTAAGCTCTATCTTCAGCTGCTATTAAGGTCCGTTCCCTGCCAGATTTTCGGCCCAGACAGAGCCCCAGATAGGCCTGCAGCAAGCCATGAAATACGACCATTCCTTGGCTAGCTCTTAACTTAAAACAGAGCTTTTGTTCTACCCGATTTTTGGCCTGACACATGGCCATTGTTTGGCTAGGTCCTGGTCCGAAACGGGTGTTGCAGTTGGGTCGGATTTTAGCATGGGACAGAGCCATGGATTGGCTCAGCTTTGGTCTAAAACAGGGACCCTTTTCAAGCTGATTTCTCAGTTCATCCCACAGTCATTGCTTGGCTTGGGCCCAGACTGAAACAGAGTCATTTTCCAGCCTTGTTTTGGGCATGATCACAGCCATTACTTGGCTGGTTTCCGGCCCTAACTACAGCCACCATCCAGGCCGATTGTCTGCCTGAAACCCGACCATTGTTTAGCCGGTTTCCAGCCTGATACATCCATTGTTTTAGCTTGTTCCCTGAGTTTGTTTTAAAGCTCTATTAAGAGCTCAAAACAGAGCTCAACTAATGCCTCAACCCTGCTCGTTTTCAGCCTGGGTTGCTTCAGCAATCTGCCTGACTCGCGGCCTAAAACAGTGCCATTGGACAGTGCTGTAGCCTGAAGTGGAGCCATTGTTTAGCTCGACCCCAGCACCCAAACACCACTGTTGCTTCATCCTAGCTGAAACAGAAAGAAGGAAACGGTCACCTGATCTTCTGCTATGAAGAAGGCTCGAACCACCCAGCTTTCACTCCCTTTCTCTGCCCTCCCTGGTCCGAATCCCGAGAGCTACAGGGCCCTTCTTATAGAGGGGGAGAGAGCAGGAACGGCTGAGAATGCTCCCACTATGGACGGTCGAGATCGCACTAGCACGGGTTTTCCTCGAGAGGAAAGTCTCCTCTCTGCTTTTTCATATGCAGGCCGTTGCTTGGCCGAATCTAGAAAGGAGGGAACATCGGTTTCCCAGGCGATGGACGGATGAGATGGGTAAGCCGGGGCGATCATGGGCAGATCGTGCGGACCCACATGGGTCCCATCTTGTTGATATATGCCACGTGTAATGATTCAACGGTCGCACGTTATCTTTCCTATCTGTTTACCAAGACCCAAGAGCCTATACAGTTTTGTTAAGTGGACCCATGCGAATAAAATGGACGGCTTGGATCGCTTGGAAAGTGGCCAGGGTGGGCCACTTTGGAGCTCAAAGGTATTTGGCTTTGAACTCTATTTTGGCAGGAGTTCAGGTTTTCTCTTCTTTTGCAAAGAGCTCGGTCAAAGCTCAATTGACCGAGTTAGTGGTTCCAGTGCACCTCGCGCACCAGTGCATGGAATCACATGCACGTTGTGTGAGGTTCATCGGGATGGTCACGATGAATCAGATCCGTTTAATCATTTTTTAAGTAGCCACAGGGGGTATTGACCCATGATTTAGGGCGAACTCGAGGCCTAGGTGGGCCGTTACACACTTCTTTGGGCCATTATCGGCCCATATGACATGATCTATTAATCGGGTGGGCCTGATGCTAGTTTTCAGCGGCTACTATGAGGTACTGGTTATGATGGAGGCTTGATTTGTCACTAACTCTTACGTGTTGGGGACAAGTGTGTTGTACCGGTATCAATCGACATAATGGCTTTAATTTAGGGTGTTCGGATAGCCTCACCTTCTTGACTGTCGTAAGGCACGTTTTGGCTCCTAGAGACCCTGATGGAGGGCTTTAATGTCGACCGGAATCCCCATCCCGTGTACATTGAGTTCAAGCTATTTGGTTAATCCCATATGATTTAGGTTGATGTGGGTTTAAAAGGTAACACCTGTGTTCTAAAGGTACGGGGTGTTACAAGCTCCAATCTCTTATTGTTGTTAAATGAGAGGGGGAGCGGGGTGTTTATAGTCCTTCACACATGTGAACCCTCAATCTCTATGCCATGGGTGTAATGCCCCGAAAATCGAGGGTCGAGTAGAAGCTTAACTCTCGAGTTCCGACGCATCACTTATGCAACATAGATAGTGATGACTAAATGTTGTCCATATTAGCGCATTAACATGAGTGGGATTATACTAAAACAACATATCATACTCCAGAAATAATTAAATTTAGCAAGCGGAGGACTGTGATAGATATATAAAGTATATAAGTGGTTGCAAATTCTCAGAGTATGATTATGTCAGCAGGCTGAATATATACATGTATAGTTTCAAAATTTACAAAATAGTAAAAAGTAATGGTCGTCTAATCCTTATCCCTGTAATCCCAGTGACGCAACTCCAGGTCTACATAGACCCACCAGAGAGTTGCATGTAGGAGAACTCCTCCTCGTCATCATAAAAGTCAAGCTCTGCTTCGTAAGCATCTCTATAATTTGCAGCTAAGATAGAGTCTGGTTGGTGTTTTAAAACACCATTCCAAAGTGAGAGTGAGTGATCAACTCAGTGGAGTTATAAGGCAAAGGTTAACATGTTATCAATTCAATCAAGCAATAATGATAAAACAATACAACAATCATATCCTAAGTACTCTTGTTAATGCAAGAATGGTATGCGATAATGATGCATGCCCTCGCCTGCACTCCCTCAGTGACATCATCTCACGATCGCGCATGCACCACTCCGGACACGTGTACTTCAATGCCAAAGGCACATGCAATAAGGTGCATGGTCATGTTAGCCGATATTTAATTAGGCTCATTCATACAGTAGGTTCGGGAAGCTAAGGTACCTCCCTTTATATCATTTACCCAAACAATAATCCATCTAGGGTCGTCAATCCTAGTTAATCACATACGATAGGCAAGTTATAGGGCAACATCACCCCTGATTTAAAAGCAGTGGATAGGCAAATTCAGGTCGTTATGGGAGGCTCGTCACCTCAGCGTAGGCCTAGTTTATACTCGAGGTCACTACGGAAAGACTCTTCACCTTAGCGTAGGCCGACAGCTCGAATACAGTGTCCCATACCACCGTATTTGGCTCACGAGTTTGGGTTGCTCACTGGTCACTATGGGGAGGCTCGTCACCCCAGCATAGGTTGACAGTTCAACCACGGTGTCCCATACCACTATGCTTGGCTCATGAGTCTTAGCAGATCGTGGTACCAAGGTTAAACTGGCTTTTCACTGGTAAGTAATACCTTAGATTCAAGCAGTAGAGTCCATATATGGTAAACATACATTAGGCCAATTGGGTTACTTGACAAGTTCGATTGGTACGAGCGCACATTAAATTAATTGACATGGAGTGCATACGCACTCCTCGTGGCCTAACCACTGTCGATAATCACCGTACGACTCAGATTCATCGAACGTATCCGTTGTGGCGAACTACTTCAGCCACTGATCGTAAACCGTTACCGATTGCCTGGACTACGTATTAGTCCCATTCATACTCAAACACAATAGGCATTCATATGTGATAGTCAAATAACATGTGATAACCAATTCAAATATAAATCTCATTTTAACATTTTAACAAACACATAGTACACATGTTGTCATACATAGGCATTTCATCCATAACTCACGTAGTAGCAAGATAGGTTACATGAAGGAAATTGTAACTATAGATAAGGTAATTGAGAATCCTATCTCAACACCCTCATTAAATACATTTCAACAAGCATTTTCTTATTCGGGCATTTTATCAAACATTTAGACTACACATATCAACATACATATAATAAATTTGTTATAACATATATTATAGCAAATCCTTTCACAAGGAGTTGCCACACATACAATAATCATGTATTCTCAATCAATAATCATGGCAAGCACAAATCATGATTCCATATTCATTCAAACATTTCAACAAACACATAGAATGCATTATATTCAACATAGTTCATATATATATGTGTAAAATATGGGAAACATCGCATCTAAATACATGTGACAGCAATCAAGTCAGTCATAAATCATTAATTGACATTGAAAGCCTTGAAAACTATAACCTAAATGTTTATAGTCCACATCTTTCGTCGGTACGCTCGTTACGAACTCGGTTCGTACACCATGCCTTTATTTACGACACAACTGCTACCTACACATTGAAATAGGTTAGCTATTTCATCGATTTCTCTATTTTAATCCTTAAAATAGATTGGAGTTAGGATTTCTTACCCAAAAATAGAATTGGATTCGATGGTGTAGTGATACAGGAGGGATGATTCAGCACGGGGAGTGGTGGGAGTGAATCCCAACAACAAACCACTGACCTCACTCTCTTCTCCTCACTCTTTTCTCCTCTTTTCTCTCTTCTCTCTCCTAGGGTTTTAGGAAATTCGTATGGAATGAGAGAGGGGTTGGTTTAGGGCTTTAAATAGGCCCAGAAGTGATGTCAATGGCCCCAAGGCCATGGTATACTTAGGTTATAGCCAAGAGGTGACTGTTTTGGGCCAACGGAGCTCATCAGGAGGTCTATTACCTGCATATGATCTAGGAAAAGTTCCTTGACAATGGATCTGTTCCAGGTTAAGATTTTGGTCCAATCGAATTAGTGGATCGATCGTGGATGACCCGTTTCAGTTCAACGACTATCGTCACTCGATCAGGGCCACAAGTACACTGACATGTGCAGGGAAATTTTCCTGATCCAAGGGTGTAGTTGAGTCAGAATCTGACGGTCTGAAGCCTTAAATTTGGCTTATAAGCGAACGGCCGATTCACTTAAGCTTGAGTTCATTTTCTAAAGATATTCGCGTTTCTCACACACTTCGCTCCAAGCTCAAGTTGTGCGTTTTGGGATACTATTTAGACTTGATTCCCACGATGGTTGTCAAGCCCAGTAAGGCGGTCATAACCATATAGTTTTGCGGTAATCAGACTTTCGACGTGCAGTCTAGGCCCGATACGGAATTTTAATGTGCTCCCGAGGGCAACTGGATTTTGAGATTGCTCCTAGGTTTTTAGGTAATGTAGAGTTAGTGATTTTACTGGTTTTGGGTCTTGCAGTTCGTATAGAAAGCAGTTCAAGCTAATCTATTAATCAATTCAGTTTAGTACTTAATTAATTTTTGTCTAATTTCTAAAGGATTCGGTCCTTAGCGATTTCTGCCTGAGGTGATACTCGGGTCTTTGTACGAATTTTTTCAAGACGTTACAATCTACCCCCCTTAAAGAAAAATTTCATCCTCGAAATTAGTACCTTTTCGTACTCCTTGAGAATCTGAGGGTAGTTCTTAAGGACCTCGGCTTCTATTTCCTAAGTTGCCTCTTCCTCAGTGTGATGTGTCCACAGTACCTTCATAAGCAAGATGACCTTATTGCGTAGCACCTGTTCCTTCCTGTCTAGGATACGCGTTGGTCGCAGTACATACGTAGCATCCTCACTCAACTGTACCTACTCCCATTTGATAATGTGGGAAGGGTCAGGAACGTATTTCTTCAACATTGATACATGAAATATGTTGTGCACGCCTGCAGTGGTGTGGGCAAATCAAGGCGGTATGCTACCACACCCACTTGGTCTAGAATCTGGAATGGTCCGATAAATCGTGGCGTGATTTTTCCCTTCTTACAAAATCGAAGGACTCCCTTCATAGGGAAAACCTTAAGAAACACATGGTTCCCAACCTCAAACTCTAGCGGTCGCCATCTTGTATCGGCATAACTCTTCTGTCTGCTCTATACTACAAGAAGTCGATACTTAATAATGTCGATCTTCTCTGAGGTCACCTGCATTAACTTGGGGCCAATCAAACTCTTCTCGCCAATCTCTGCCTAGTAATGCGGTGCTCGACATGGGCGCCCATACAAGGCCTCGTAGGGAGCCATGCCAATACTCACTTGGAAACTATTATTATAAGTGAACTCAGCATAGGGGAGACAGTCATCCCAACTATCTTTGAAATTGAGCACACATGCCCACAACATGTCTTCTGTAACGTCTCGAAAAAATCCGTACAAAGACCGGAGTACCACCTTAGGAAGGAATCGCCTAGGACCAAAACTTTTAGAAATTAGGTTAATATTAACGAGTGCTAAACTAGAGTACTTATGAAATTAGCACTAATCACTTTAAATATGATCTGTAAGACCCAAACCGTGCAGAATCATTGACGCTACATTACCCTGAAATCTTGAATCCATCCCTAAACCTGGTTGCTCTTGGGAGCACACCGAAACTCCATATCGGACCTGGACCGCACGTCGAAAGTCCGACTGCACGTGGAAAAGGGGCCACCAGAAGTGCTCCGTTGGGCTGAAACAGACGCCCTTTGGATATAACCTAAGTATACCTTGGCCTTGGGGCCATTTCCATCAAACCTGGGAGTATATAAGGGCCTTAAACCCTCTCTCTTATATTCCATACGAATTGTAAACCCTAAGAAAGAGAAGAGAGGAAAAGGAAAGGAAAGAGAGAGAAAGAGAGAGAGTTGGAGATTCATCCTAGGAATCGATCCCGCTATTCCACGCACTCAACCACCATTCCTATATCGCTATACAGGCGATTCTGATTTCGTTCTTAGGTAAGAAAACCTAACCCTTATCTGTTTTAAGGTTTTAAATCGTGTAAAGCACGAAATAGCTAACCTATTTCATACTGTAGGTTGCTATTGTGCCGTAGACAAAGACTCGGTATACAAATTGAGTTCGATACTTGTTTATCGGCGTAAGGTGCAGACTATAAATATTTAGGTTATGGTTTTCAAGGCTTTCAATGTTGGTTAATGATTTATAACTGACGTGGGTGCCATTTCACATGCCAAATGCGACGTTTGTTTCGCTTTTCAGATATATATGAACTATGTTGAGTTTAGTGTATTCCATGTGTTTGATGAAGTGACTGGATTCGTATGGAATCTGAATTTGTGCTTGCCATGATTAATTGTTGTGGATATATGATTGTTGCGGATATATGATTGTTGCATATGCGACAGCTCCTTGGCGAAAGAATTTGCCCTAATACATATTACGGCCAACATACGTCGTGGAACGTGTAGCCTAAGTGCTTGTGAAAATATTCGAATGAATATGGAACTATGATTTATGCTTGCCATGATTGTTGGTTGCTAATGCATGATCGTTATATGCGTGGCAACTCCTTTGTGATAGGATTCACTACTATATGTGTTTTTTAACTAAGTTATTACAGGTACGTAATATGTGTAGTCTAAGTGTTTGATAAAATGCCCGAATGTGAAAATGAATATTTAAATGCATATAATGAGGGTGTTGGGATAAGAATCTCAATTCCTTTAACTATGGTTATAGTAATCTTTATATAACCTATCTTTCTACTATGCGCGGTATGGATGAAATGACTATGTATGATACTATGTGTAGTATGTGTTTGATAAATTGCTCAAGTACGATTTATATTTGATTTTGGTTGTCACATACTGTTTTGGATTACTATATGTGAATGTTATCTTTGGAATGTGATTGGGGCTACAATGTAGTCCAGGCAATCCGTAATTGTCTATGAACGGTGGTTGAACTACTTAACCACAACAGACACACCCGATGAATCCAAGTCGTATGTTGCTTGTCGGCAGTGGTTAGGCCACGCGGATTGCTTACGCACTCCATGTCGATCGGCTTGACGTACGCTCGTACCAATCGAGCTTGTCAAGTAACCCGATTGACTCAATGTATGTTTACCATGTATGGACGTTACTGCTTGAATCTAAGGTACCATACTCACCAGTGGAAACCCTTGTAACCTTGGTACCTTGATCCGCTAAGACTCATGAGCCGGACATGGTGGTATGGGACACCGTGGTCGAGCTGTCGGCCTACGCTGGGGTGACGAGCCTCTCCATAGTGACTAGTGAGCAACCCAAACTCGTGAGCTAAATACGGTGGTATGGGACACTGTATTCAAGCTGTCGGCCTACACTGATAAGGTGACGAGCCCTTTGTAGTGATCTCGAGCATACTCTAAGATCACGTAAAGGTGATGAGCCTTTACGTAGCAACCAGAGTATATACTAGGCCTGCACTGATAAGGTGACGAGCCCTTTGCAGTGACCTAAAACCGTAACATCGTATGAGATTTACTAGGACTGACGACCCTAGAATGGATCATCATTTGAGAATTGATATAAGGGAGGTACCTTAGCTTCCCAATCCTGTTGTATGAATAAACCTAAGTAAGCAACCTGGCTAATCACGTGTATGCACCGCATTACATGTGTGTTTGGCGTAGCAGGTCAAGCACTAAGGAAGTGTTTCATGTGCGATCGTGAGTTGAAGTTGCTGAGGGAGCGCAGGTGAGGGCATGTATCATTATTTCATATCATTCTTGCATTAATCACAGTACTTAGGGATGTTTGATTGTATTGCGTTATCATTACTGCTTGACTGAATTGATAACATGTTAACCTTTGCTTTATTATTCTACTGAGTTGATCACTCACTCCCACGTTACAGGAAGGTGTTGTACACACCAACCAGACCCTATTGTAGGTTCAGATGATGGCGTAGCCTGTGAAGCAGAGCCAGGCTCTGAGGATGACGAGGAGGCATTCTCATACATGTAGTATTCAGGCGGGTTTGCGTAGACTGTTCTGAATCGACGGGGCTTCACGGTTCATGCTTGTAGAGGACTACCACTCTTTTGACATTTTTTTAATATTTTGAATCAATACTTGTAACTATTTAACCTGGCAATGTGTTCATACCTTGGGGGATCTACAATGGTACATATATTGTATCCACTTATCACAGTCTTCCGCTTACGTAAATTCAGCTGCCTCTGGGTATGATTCACTGATTTAGCTTAATCTCATTCATGTTTTATGCACTAACATGGACAACATCAAATCATCATTATGTATGTTACATAAGTGATGGTTGGAACTCGGGAGTTGGGTACCTGCTCGACCCCCAATTTTCAGGGCATTACAAGTTAATATCAGAGCATGATTTGGATTAAACTGGATCTGGGTTATGGTCATACGATGTGCGCTGACACATTTAGAGCAAGGTGGGTGTGAGAAAAATGTAGAGATAAGCTTAGGTTTCCCAGTTTCGCCAATTGGTGAAATTTACCGAAAACGATTGTTGAGATCGGGTCTGTACACATCCGTGATCGCTTGAGACGACCCCGGATCACCCCTAGGCCGTCAATCGACGAGTTTAGACCATGATTTACCCCATCCCAGCCTTCAATAATCGATAAATGCGAATGTACATCAGAAAGTACTTGAAATGACCTGAAACAACTCAAGAGGGAGTAAGGGGCAAAGAGGGGACACTTCCAGGGGGAACCAGGATGGAACCCACACATTTTTAGGGTCCAGGGGGCAGGAGGACCTCGCCCCATCGGCGAGCCATCGCCGGTTTGTCCAGAGGTCGGCGAGGGCCTCGCCAGTTCCACGAGGCCTCGTCGCTTGGCGGGCTTGGCGGGGCGGGCCGGTTTGGGCCGATGCCTCTAGGGCATTGTGTGGCCCGCCGGCACACGTTGGGGTGGTTTAAACCCCTCCCAATGCTCACCTCCTTCATAACCTATCCCTCCAAGCTCTCCTTTTTCTTCAAAAATTCTTGTTTCTCTCTCAAATCTCCCCTCTATTCACCCATTTCCTCATTTTCCTTCAATACACACACCCCTCCATCATTTTCCATCAAAACCCTCTCCCATCTCTCTCTTTTCCTTCGATTTGAGTGCACAAATCTCTCATTTGTGTCTCATATACCTCCAAGTCCAACAACCCATCCTTTTTCCCACATATCATTCCACTCCAATAGCTCTATTTGAGCCTGTGACGGTCTTTTTCTCGATTTCCACCATTCTCTCTATCATGGGAAAGAAAAGGGCTCCTGGGGACAAAGCCAGGCCTAGTCGCCCTACTCGTTCAAGGAAGCCGAGAGGCGCCACCACAAGTGCAAGCGTTGATCGAGAGTTAAGGACCAAGCAGGAGCTTGATCCAAGGGATCCCCTCGAAAGGATCCTTCTGATGGATATGTCTCATGGGAGATTTCATGGTCGCAGGGTCCTTTTTGAAGCTCATGTGGATGAGAGGCTCTTTGGGCAATATCTGGTGATGGACCACCTGGTCGAGGCCGGGTGGGGTCCCGTATTCGAGGGTGAGTACCGCGCAAATGTGTACACAGTCCGAGCCTTTTATGCCCACATTCGAGAGCCTATACTGAAGCCCTTGAAGTTCAAGATCCCAGTGGGTAGAGATCGGGAGGCCACAATTGATGCTGACTTGATAGCCCGACTCATGAGAATGCCGCTTGGTGAGGCCCATGCAAGCGAGAAGAATTTGAGGACTGCACATGAAAGGGATCACCGCACACGATTCCTTTGTAGACAATTGGCCCACTGGAATCCAAAAAATAGCCTCCTAACAACCAATATGACTAACGACTTCCGCCTGCTTCACCACATCTTCACATACAACGTGTACCCCAGGTGGAGCAATCGCAGCGAGTGCACCCGTCTGATGGTAGATTTCCTGTACCAAGTGGGGTAGGGAGAGAAGTTGTGCTTGCTTACGCATGTTCTACGATAAATAATTCTTACTGCACGCTCCACTAGAGCATCTGATTCGCTCCCATTCGGCTGACTCATTTGTAAAATTGCACGTGAGTTTAGCTATAGACTTGGGGCGAAAATGCTGATGCCGACCCATTACATCAACAAAACTACTCTCAATCAGATGGAAATTGGGCCACGGCAGTGGTAAGCCCGCCTCGATGAGAGTGACGACGAGACGGGTAACGAGGAGTATGAAAGTGAGGAGGAAAGCAGGGAAGAGATAGAGGAGGAACAGGAAGAAGAGGTGGAGGCTCAGGACACGGATGAGAGCTCCCCTCTGACACGGGAGCATGACACTGATCGGGCTACTAGAGAAGCCCGTTTAGTTCGACTTGAGGAGGGCCAGGCTGCCCTGCGACAGGAGATCATTAATACCTGGGCCCTCGTAAAGCATAAGTTTAAGAAGGTGACTCGCACTTGAAAGCTATCCTGTGCTGCCTGCAAGATGAGGGCACCCCTCCTCTGTCCCCAGACTCGGATGTCTAGTCATCCATGCCGTTGCCATGTAGTTTATTTTGTTGCTGTTTTAGAATGTCTATGTTTTAAGGTTGATGGGCTTAGTAGTATTGCAGGTGGATAGTATATTGTGCTTGTTGGTTTGTTTTAACGTTTGTAGCCTTGCTTGTAATAGCTCATATGCATTTCCTGTCATGATTCATGTAATGTCATATCTCATATAATTGTGAGAATTTTGGTAAGTGAAATGCATGAAGTTTCTTTAAGCTATGTGTGTATGCTGTGGGTTGAGTAGTGGGCATGCTGAATCTGACTTAGGTTGCACCCTATGTTGTATATAGGGAATGCCACCTAGGGCCGCACAGAGTACGGCACGTCTCATTATTGGCGAGTCGTTTGACGGGGCACCTCCCTTGAGCGATAGCCATACGGACCCCGGTTCGGGCCCTTCTCCCTCTGACACCATGCCAGATTCTTAGCCAGCCACTGGCCCCACTAATGGGCCTACACCTGTTGTACCACCGGTTCCAGAGCAGAACCGTGCATCCTCTTCGACGCCATCTGGACCTCAGTTAGTCCCCCCTACTGATAGGTTGGAGCAGATGATGTTGTTGACATAGCAGCAACAGTTCTTGACCACCATGGCAGGAATTTTTACCCAGGGTATGGGTGTGGCTCCACCTACATCACCTGTGCCCCTTGCTGGGAATGTGGGTGCTAGCGGCCTTTTTGAGTGATTTCAGCACTTGCGGCCCCCTACCTTTGCAGGTACTTACAGACCCAAGGAGGTCGAGTATTGGCTTGACCGCATCTCTAAGATGCTAAAGCCGCTGCACTGCACAGAGCCTGAGCAGGTGGAGTTAGTCACCTTCATGTTCGAGAAGGAGGCCAGCTTGTAGTGGGACAGTGTCCTCCGTACTGTTGCGGTCAGACACATATGGACATGGAAGATTTTGAGACCCGCTTCCATGAGAAGTACTATCCCATCACCTATCGCCACGAGAAGGAGAGTGAGTTCCTTCACCTCCGGCAAGGAGGGATGTCAGTGGCCGAGTATGAGAACAGATTTATGGAGTTGGGCAGGTACACCCCGTTGGTTCTGGTGGACGAGCCGATGCACATGCGTCGATTTTCTAAGGGTCTACGACCTGAGATCCTCTCGAAGATGTGTTGCGCTAGCATACCCGGCTATGCTGAACTAGTGAACATGTCTATGCGAGCGGAGCAGGACGGGGACAGGCAGTCCAGTATGCGAGCACCTATGGCTCCCAGGCCGCGACCAGATCCTCTGAGCAGATCGTTCCTCGGCAAGAGGCCACGTGCAGACTCATCGCCGAGCCTGATGGCTTCACCTTCCCTAGTGAGGCGACCTGATGTGTGGTGTACCTACTGTAAGAGACCTGGCCACACAGAGGTGAACTGCTTCACCAGGATGAGAGATAGTAGCTTCTCACCACCCCAGAGGATCAACTGCCAGCTTCCCCAGGTTATATCAGCACCACCTCTACAATCGGCACCAGCTCTTCCATCATTCCGGCCACCCGCACCTCGATCTAGGCCACCTCAACGGCCTATGGTACCTCAGCCCAACCGTTTTCAGTAGGCTCGTGTGCACTCACTTACAGATGAGGCATCAGAGGCAGCACCTATAACACCTATGGCTTTTGATGTTATGGCACACATCCAAGGTACTCCAGTCTTCTTATTAGTGGACACCGAGTCCACTGTCTCTATCATATCGTGCGCAGCAGTCAAGTGGCTAGGGTTAGAAACTAGTCCTATGGTTGGGGGAGAATCCTTACCACCACAAGGACTTTCTCAGATGCTACCAAGATCTGTAAGGGGTGTTTGATAGATATAGAGAGCAGGATAGCGCTCCTCAACCTGATTGTCACCCCATTACATCATTATGATGTTATTCTCGGTATGGATTGGCTCACAAAGATGAAGGCAGAGATCGACTGCGATACTAGAGTGGTGACAGCCTGTGGACCAGAGGGCACGGCCTTTACATTCCTAGTGCAGGTCTGTTGGCCCTATCGCATTGATTGTTATGCTTCTATGCTGGAGGGTGCTAATGATCCAGCGCTTGAGGACACTCCTGTGGTCCAAGAGTTCTCAGATGTGTTCAGGAAGATACCTGGACTACCCCCTTAGCGTGAAATTGATTTTACGATCGATCTAGTGCCTGGTACGACACCTGTATCCTTTCCGACCTATCGCATGGCTCCGTGTGAGATGGAGGAGTTGAGGAAACAGATCGATGATTTGTTGGATGCAGGCTTTATACGACCCAGCGTGTCTCCATGGGGAGCACCCGTGTTGTTCGTAAAGAAAAAGGATGACTCTCTGCGATTATGTATTGATTATCGTAAATTGAACCAAGTGACAGTAAAGAAAAAGTATCCCTTGCCCAGGATAGATAACCTGTTTGATCAGTTGAAGGGAGCAAAGTATTTCTCGAAGATTGACTTACAGTCGGGGTATCACCAGTTGCGCGTCAGGGATAAGGACGTGCAGAAGACGGCCTTCAAGACCAGTTTTGGGCACTATGAGTTTCTCATAATGTCGTTCGGCCTTACGAATGCACTGGCCGTGTTCATGACCTGATGAACAGGGTATTTCGGCCATTTCTATTCCGATTCATCATCATGTTTATTGATGATATCTTGATATACTCTAAGAGTCGGGAAGAGCACGAGGAACACCTGCGAGCAGTCTTGGATACTTTGAGGAAGAACTAGTTGTTCACACAGTACAAGAAGTGCGACTTCTGAAAAGAGGAAGTCAAGTTCCTGGGACATGTGGTGTCCAAGGAAAGGATAGTCGTGGACCTTGCCAAGGTAGCCGCAGTTCAGGACTGGGAGCAGCCCGGTTCGATTACTGAAGTGAGGAGTTTTCTTGGGCTGGCAGGTTATTATCAACGATTCATTCGGGACTTCTCTAAGATAGCCAAACCCTTATCTCATTTGACTCAAAAGGATCTTAAGTTCGCCTGGAATGAAAAGGCAGAGGTAGCTTTTCAGGAGTTGAAAGATAAGTTGACGTCCGCCCCTGTGCTAGTATTGCCAGAATAAGGGGTCAAGTATATGATATGTCATGCCCCAAACTCGGAAACCGGGCTCACAAAATTCCTGATCGCCGAATCCGGCACCGACAGCCTCCGTAGAACCCCATTCTTGGCTCCCAGCGCCCATTCGCCAGGTTCCGATCCTGGGATGCTACAAGAAGGATTTTCAACATCAGTTTGATTCGTAATAAGCATAACCAAAGGCATAACCTACAAACAACAACCAAAAACTCCATCACATTTCCACTATGATAAAAAACTTTACAAGTACAATGAGCATAAAGGGAAATACAATGATGATAGACCAAAAGCTCCAAAATGATCTGCCACGCGTCCAAGCCTCAGCGCTGCTGCTATCCAACGTCACTTGCACGCAACGGTCGTACATAAGCTTATAGAAAGCTTAGAGGGTGGTGAAAGTGTATGCTCAAGGTGATAATGCAGCTATGCAGTATCAGAGTAATGCAGAACATGCTGATGAATGCCAAGAATACCATTAGCCGTACCAAGGCCATGCGGTGCAAAGGATGATGATGTCGGCCCTACCAAGGCCATGCAATGTGAAATGCAACTCAAGCATACAAATCCTCCTCTAAGTCCACATCAATACAGCTCAAAATCTGAGATATCATCGGGGTCTAGTACACTCCAAGACAGATTGCCGCCCCATCGCGCGCAATAAGGTGAGTGGAAAAGACCTCACTATCCCCCTGCCAATATCGGGCTCGGCTCGTCAATAGCGGACCCATTCCTCGAGCTGGTCAGACTCAGCCTAGCATTGCCTCCTACTCTCGGGTGGGTAAGGCCGCACCCCCTTCCAACCGACCACGATACAGTGGAAAGTGCAGCCGTCTGGTAATCGGCACTCAGCGCTCATGCGCCCACTCGGTCTAGACGTTGGAGCAACCCTTGGTACCAGAAGGGTTTAGGGACTTTCACCCAGGGATATCTATCGCACCCCATGTAGAACAGTATTTTCAGTATCCAATCCTGCCAACCACGATACGTCTGTGGAGGCTACGACCCTGATGTCGCTAGGGCGTACAGTAACCATATCACACAATGCGAATGCATGAATCACACTATCCAGTTATACAGCAATCCTACGCGTATCGTGCGCTCATGTAGGGCAACACCCCCTATACGGGAGCCCCTAAACAATCTGTCCAAAGGCATATGCTATGATCAGTCATTTCTCATATCAAGCATATGTATGATGCATATGTCATGAATTATGGAACTAAACATGTTATATGGGATGGATGATGTTCATAACGAAGATGGGCCTAGATGGCCTACACATAATACATACGGGCCTATAATGAGCCCTAGGGTGAGTTATAATGCGGACATTTAACCAACACTGTACTTGCAATGTGGACGTCAAACCACCATTGCTCCCAAGGCATAGCCCGACGTAAACATCATTACATAACCCATGTTGGGATTGTACATTGCAATGGACCTTAGGTACATCTCATTGGGCCTTAAATACATCAAATGGCCATATCATATGGGCCTTATATTCATCAAGTAGGCCACATCAATGGGCCACACCAATGGGCCTTATGTGCATTGCAATGGACCATGACCCGTGGGCCTTAGAATGCATCAAATGGGCATAATCTCATGAGCCTTATGAGTATCAAATGGGCCACACCAATTGGGCCCCATATGTACATCAAATGGGCCTCGACCCATTGGTCCCATTACATCTTAATGGGCCTCGACCCATGAGCCCCTAATGCATTGAATGGGCCTCGACCCATGGGCCTTACATATATATCAAAGTGGGCCTCAACCATGGGCCACAAGTAATGAGATGGGCCTCCCACCACCATTATATTATATATGATATAATATATAATATGTATATATATATATACAACACATACAATATTATAAATAATATAATATTTTATATATATGTATACACACACACACACACACACGAACACACACACACGCATGCATATGAGCACACCCACCGTCCTGGACAGTGGGGATAGAACACAAACATCACAGAGTGCTCCACCATCGCCTGGACGGTGGCAATAAAACCCATGTATCACTGTGGGCTCCATGTGGGGCCCACTATAATGTTTGCTTTCCATCCAACCTGTTGAGAAGGTCACGCAGACCTGGACTGAAGTGGAAAAACAAATTTCATATTGATCCTAAACTTCTGTGGGCCCAAAAAGGGTTTCAAAGGTAGAGGTTCAATCCCACTGTTTAGCATGATGTGGGCCACCTGAGCCGTAGATCAGGATGATTTTTGGAGTGGGCCCACGTCAGGGGGTGGCCCACCCTATGAACGGGTCAGATGACAGGTAAACATCAAGGTGGGGCCCATGGCTACAGCCGTGGGTGGCTGTACGTCCGCCCAGCTCGCCCGGGCGCTGGTGCGCAGGCAGCGCCTGCTGCTCTCTGACACAGCAGCGGCAGCTGTTGTGATGCTTATATATTTTTTTTAATTTTTAGTTTTCTTGCGGTTTTCACAGGTGGGGTCCGCATCTAGACAATCCACTTCGTCCAATGGCCCTCCACGGCTCAAGACAAGCAAAACAAGCCCAATATTGGGCATATTTCAGCGTATAAACAATCAAAGAAGGTTTTAATGGTGAGAACCACCATTTGATATGGTATGGCCCGCCAGGACCTTGGGTTGACACCATTTTTTGGTTCAACGCCTTAAATGAAGTTGAGAGGGGAATGGACGGCGTGGATTGAATATATGCATCAAGGTGGGGCCTACATGAGTGGGCCTCCTCCATTGGCTTGGAACCAAGCTGACATTTGTGTTTTCCAACAAAACGTCCAGCGTCCCTGGACGCTAGACTGTTTGGTCGTGCAAGGTGGGCCTGCTCAGGTGGGCCACCACTTATGGATGGTGTGGGTACGATACACAAAGTGGGCCTCACTTGTAGATGGTTTGGATGGACTACATACCTTGTGGTGGGGTCCATTCAAGTGGGCCACACAACCTCATTATCATCACACATAAAAAAAATAGAGAGGGAGAGAGAGAGATAGAGAGTGGGACACGCTTGATGGAGGGACCCCGACACTATGGGCCCTCCCTTCGATGATCTATAACATAAATCAAGTGGGCCATTACATGTTGGCCCATAAAATTGAAATCCAACGGTGGAGATCCCTTCTCCACTAGATTAGACGGTCTAGATGACCCTAAGTATGCAAGGAAAATAAACATCATGATGGGGTCCATGGAGAATGGCTCCATCATGGAATGATCATGATGATCCAAGTGGGCCCTTGGCCACATCTTAGGGTCCAAAGTGAGATCCAAACCATTGATCGGTTAGCCTCATTGGCCCATCTTAAAAACATCAAAAATTACCCTATCAAAGCACCCACCGCCTGATCTTCTTGCTCCCTTGGCTTCCTTAGCTCCTTGTGCTTCTCTTTGATGGAGGAAGATGAGAAATGGATGGCTAGGATTGGAGATCTAGGGATGGAAAGGTGGGCCACACATAAGCATTTTTCTCACCATGGGAGGGCTTGGACGTGAGGCTCTCTTGCTTGGATTGGATTTTTGAAAAAAATGAAGGAGAGAGAGAGTTGTAAAGAGAGAGAGAGAGAGGGAGTGATGGGTGATGGGGGTGATGGATGGGAGAGAGAGGGAGGGTGTAAGAGCTTCTTTTTGACTTTTGTGGCAAAAGTTGTAAGAAAGGTAAGGCTTGTGTAAGAACTTTTTGACTTTGGGGCTTGCTTGGGAAAAGGTGAAAGGTGATGTGTACTTGACATGATGGGATTGATGGGTTGATTGATTGATGTGACACCTTGTAGAGATTCTCTCAGAATTCGCACACGCAGCGTTTTCCTCGCACCGAACGCTGGCCCACATCTCCCGACTAGGGTATCGCCTCGACGCGCGAGTCACGGCATCGGAACCGTGGCGACGACGCGATCGCTAAGGTATAAGTCATGGGTTGAGTTGACTCAGGTTGACGGCATGAGAATTAGGGTCGCACGTAAATACTGGTTAAGGGTCGAAGGTTGCCGAACTTCGACCGAGAAGACCGCGGAAGCCTATGGAACGGTACGGTCTAGGATACGAGGCTTACACGATATACACAGACGTGTCTCGCGTCGGTTTGGGCGGTGTTTTGATGCAGAAGGATAGGGTTATTGCCTACCTGTCATGACAGTTGAGGAAACACGAGGAAAACTACCCTACGCATGACCTAGAGTTAGCTGCCGTCATATTTGATGTAACGACCTTGGAATTTTCTGTGCTAATCTTTCCTTAAGTAGTTGTTTTGGGGTAATTAGCGCTTTACTCGATTGCTTGTGAAATTCGCATCAATCACTTTAAATTGTATCTGCATGGCTCTAAACGTGTAGATTAGTGAGCGCTACGTTACTCTGAAATCTGGGATCCATCGCTAAATCCAGTTGTTCTGGGGAATTTTTGGAAGATCTGGATCGGACTTGGACAGCGTGTCGAAAGTCCGATAGCGATGATCTTAGGCTGTTGCGGTCACCGAGTTGGGCTTGATCTTCACCTCGAAAATCAAGTCGATCTGATGTTCTGGGTCGATTTGGTTGAGCTCGGAGTGAAGAGTGTGAGAACGGTTGGAATTTAATAAGCTTTATTTGAAATCTGAGTCGTGTCGCTTGTGCGACGATTTTAAGCTATCTGACCGTTGGATTCTGACCCAATTTCACCCTCTGATCAGGATAGTTGGCCCAGGCATATCCTAGTGCTTGTGGACCTGATCGAGTTTCCGTGACCGTTGAATTGAGTGTGGTCCGCCACGGCTGATCTGAAGAGCCGGTCGGTATGAAAACTCTGCTTGACCTAGATCCATGGTCAAGGAGCTTAAGTCCGACCTTTCGTGGTTATAGGCCCACCAGAAGTGCTTCGTTGGATCGAGAAAGGCGTGCTTTGGTTATAACCTAAGTATACCTTGACCCTGGGGTTATTTCCATCATTTTAAGGCCTATATATAGTCCTTAAACCCTAGCTCTCATTTCCATACGAATTTTCTCTAACCCTAGCTTGGAAAGAGAGTGGAAAAGAGAGAGTTAGTGAGAGAGATTGGTTGGTGAATCATCTTGATTCTTCCTTGTTCTTCTTCATCTTCGAACCTTTACTTTGAATCGTTCCTCTGACAATTCTGAGTTCTTTTGGGGTAAGTTAACCTAACCCTAACCTTTGTTAGAGCTTAGCCTAGACTTGGTGTTGTTGTATCTCATTTCTATCCTTATTTTAGGGTATTCTAGTGCCGTTGACGAAGACAACTCGTCTAAATCAGTTCGGCGATTCTTTCTTTGCTTAAGGTGCGGACTTTAAGTGTATAGGTTATGGTTTTCAAGGCTTTCAATCCCAGTTAGTGATTTATTCTTGTTATGGATGAGATTTCACATGCCGAATGTTATGTTTACATTGCTTTCCTGATAGGCATGTGCTATATTAAGATTTATGTATTCTAAGTGTATTTATAAAGTACCGTATACGTATAAAATACGCACTTGTGTTTGCCATGATTATTTGTCATGTATGTATGCTAGATGCATGTATGATAACTCCTTGATAAAAGGAATTGTCTAAGTGCATGTATTTCAACATGCGTTATGTATGTTGTTCCATGTATGCTAAGTGTTTGTAGAAATGCATGAATGATCTAAGTGTAACTGATTACACTAAATGCGGGCGTTGAGAAGTGATTCTCAATACTCCTATGGATGCGCATGATTTCCTTTATGCAGTTACTTTCCAAGTTATTTAAATTCAAGCATCTCCTATGCTTACATTTATGTTAAGTTGATATTCTTCAGATGTGCATGTACCATGATTTGAGTTGTTGATCCATTACTGTTTTACTTTCCATATGATTATCTGTAGTAGTGTAATGTGTTTGGGACTATGCCTTAGTCCAGGAAATCGGTAATTGACCCTACGAATCGTGGTTGAGATTGCTTTCGCCACGTAGGATGTATTAGACGAACACGAGCCGTATTAGAGTTGGCGGCAGTGGTTTGGCCACGCGGAGTATTTGCGCACTCTATGTCGCTCAATTCAACGTGCACTCGTGCTAGTCGAGTTCGTCAAGTAACCCGATTGTCCGTTGTATGTTAACCATGTATGGACGCTACTGTTTGAATCTAGGGTACCGAACTTACCAGTGAAATCCTAATAACCATGGTACCTGATCCGCTAAGACTCATGAGCCGGACATGGTGGTATGGGACACCGTGGTCGAGCTGTCGGCCTACACTGGGGTGACGAGCCTCCCCGTAGTGACCAGTGAGCAACTAAACTCGTGAGCCGATTATGGTGGTATGGGACACTATATTCGCGCTGTCGGCCTACATTGATTGGTGACGAGCCCTTTGTAGTGACCTCGAGCATACCTGGATACCGCAAGGAGGTGACGAGCCGATCTGTGGTAGTAAGGGCATGAAAGGCGTGCATTGATTGGTGACGAGCCCTTTGCTACGACCTCAACTATATGATCGTATGAGATGTCTAGGATTGACGACCCTAGTATGGATCACTGTTTGGATGGTGATATGAGGAAGGTATCTTAGCTTCCCAATCCTGTTGTGTGAAATGAACTAATAACAACTTGGTAATCATATCCATGCACCGCATTTGCATGTGCTTTGTAGATGTGGCGTACTTTGAGGCGATGTCATGCGTAACGTAAGATGAAGACGCTGAGGGTGTACGCGTGAGGGCACGCATCATACCGCATTCATACTTGCATTAACAAGAGTACTTAGGATTTATTTAATTGTCCTGCTTTATCATTACTGTTTGATTGAACTGATAACATGTTAACCAGTGCCTTATTGTTCCACTGAGTTGATCACTCACTCCCACGTTTCTGGGGCGGTGTTACACACCCACCAGACTCTGTCTTAGGCTCTAATGTTGCAGATGTGGATGCGACGTCTGAGGCAGAGCGGGAGCTGGATGACGACGAGGCTGCTTTCTCCTATATGCAGTTTTCAGACGGGTTCTAGCGAGCTTCGGTCTGTTGCGCGGGATCTCTGGGATTATATTTTGGGAACTGAAATGATGTATTTGATACTTAAATTTTGTTAAATAACACTTTTACACGATCTGGCTTGTATATGAAATTCAGGGTTTTACACTTGTACACATTTTACTACAAGTCTTCCGCTTGCTTTATTCACTTATCCCTGAATCATATATGTGTTTTGGCTTAATCTATTCCATGTTTTATGCACTAATACAGTCAACATACATTCATTATTAAATATGTTGCATAAGTGATGTTTTGGAACTCGGGAGCTGAGTTATGCTCGACCCCCAAATTTCAGGGCGTTACACAAATAAATGTCATGGAGCACAGACAACAAAGATTTGGAGGAAGGATCTTTGAAACCATAGATGACATACATATTCATTCAGCGGGACCTGAATATGAGGCAGCGGCGATGGATGGAAACCTTGAAGGACTTCAAGTTCGAAGTCTCTTACCATCCTGGCAAGGCCAACCTTGTGGCAAACGCGTTAAGCCACAAGAAGGTATTGGCATTTGCGGCTCCGCTGATGATAGCAAAGTGGGACATGGTTGAGTTTGTGCGAGACTTTGAGTAGAAACTCTTGGTGGAGGAGCTGTATGAGGGCATCACGCATATTCGGATACGGCCCCTTAATGATAATAGGATCATCGTGGCTTAGAAAGACGATGAGCTATTGGCAAAGATGAGAGAACATGCTAGCAGCGATGAGGACGCCGAGTGGAGAGTTGGTAAGAATGGGGGCTTACGTTACCAAGGTCGCCTATGCGTCCCGAACCTTCCTGACTTGAGGAAGGAAGTTCTCGAGGCTGCTCACAATTTAAGGATGGCAATGCATCCTGGCAGTACGAAGATGTATCGCGACGTGAAAAGGTTGTAATGGTGGGACAACATGAAGGCCCACATAGCAGAGCATGTATCACGCTGTCTTACGTGCCAACAAGTCAAGGCCAAACATCGCCAACCTCCTGGACTGCTTCAGCCTATGCCCATCGCTGAATGGAAGTAGGATTTCATCTCTATGGACTTTATCTCGGGATTACCGAAGACGAGGAAGGGTTATGATTCCATATAGGTGATCGTGGACTGGTTGACAAAATCGGCTCATTTCCTCCCTATCAGAGTTTCGAACTCTGCAGACGAGTTGGCCAGGTTGTACATCAAAGAGATTGTGCATCTGCATGGAGTTCCGTTGGAGATCGTGTTGGAGCGAGACATGCGATTCACATCTATCTTCTGGACTCGTATCCAGGAAGCAATGGGTGTGAAGTTGAAGTTCAGTACCGCGTTCCACCCACAGACTGACGGGCAGACGAAACGGGTAAATTGGGTGTTGGAGGATATGCTGCGAGCCTGTGTGCTAGATTTCAAGGACAGTTAAGATGACTGTCTTCCTTATGCAGAGTTCGCCTATAACAACAGCTTCCAGGCGAGTATTGACATGGCTCCTTACGAGGCACTATATGAGTGTTCGTGTAAGGTACCACATTGCTGGGCAGAGGTTGGCGAGAAGAGCCTGATTGGCTTAGAGTTAGTTCAGGCGACTTTAAAGAAAGTCGACATTATCAGGCGCCGACTTTTGGCACCACAAAGCAGATAGAAGAGCTACGCCGATACGAGACGGCGACAGTTAGAGTTCGAGGTTGGGGACCATATATTTTTGAAGGTTTTCCCAATGAAGGGAGTCCTCCGGTTTGGGAAGAAGGGGAAGCTCATGCCTAGATTCATTTCCTCATTTCAGATACTTGATCGAGTGGGTGTGGTGGCATACCGCCTTGCCTTGCCCACACCACTTGCGGGCGTTCATAAGGTATTTCATGTATCTATGCTGAAGAAATACGTTCCCGATCCTTCCCACATTATCAGATGGGAGCAGGTATAGTTGAGCGAGGACACTACATATATACTGTGACCGATGCGTATCCTAGACAGGAAGGAGTAAGTATTGCATAGCAAGGTTATCCCACTTGTGAAAGTGTTGTCGACGCACCACACCGAAGAAGAGGTTACTTGGGAAACAGAAGCCGAGGTCCGAAAGAACTACCCTCAGATTCTCAAGGAGTATGAAAAGGTACTAATTTCAAGGATGAAATTTTTCTTTAAGGGAGTTAGATTGTAACGTCTCGAAAAAATCCGTATAAAGACCCGGTACCACCTTAGGCAGAAATTGCCCAAGACCAAAACTTTTAGAAATTAGGTTAATATTAACAAGTGCTAAACTAAAATACTTATGAAATTAGTACTAATCACTTTAAATATAATCTGCAAGACCCAAACCATGCAGAATCATTGACGTTACATTACCCTGAAATCTTGAATCCATCCCTAAACCCGGTTGCTCTCGGGAGCACACTGAAACTCCATATCGGACCTGGACTGCATGTCGAAAGTCCAATAACGACAAAACTATACAGCTATGATCACATTACTGAACTTGACAACCCCCTCGGAAATCAAGTCTTAATTGTGTCTAGAAATGCATAACTTGAGTCTGGAGCAAGGGTGTGAGAAACGTGAATATCTTTAGAAATATAATCCGAATTTAAGTAAACTGAGTCGTGTAGCTTACGGGCCAAATATAAGGATTCAGACCATTAGAATCTGACCTAAATACACCCTCGGATCAGGGAAAATTTTCCATACATGGCAATGTACTTGTGGCCCTGATCGAGTGATGGTGACCGTTGAACTGAAACTGGTCCGCCATGGTCGATCTGTAAACCCGATCGGAGCAAAAACTCAGCCTGACCTAGATCCATGGTCAGGGAGCTTAAGTCCGACCGCACGTGGAAAAGGGGCCATAAGAAGTGCTCCGTTAGGCTGAAACAGACGCCCTTTGGATATAACTTAAGTATACCTTGGCCCTCGGGCCATTTCCATCAGACCTGGGCCTATATAAGGGCCTTAAACCCTCTCTCTTATATTCCATACGAATTTTAAACCCTAAGAAAGAGATGAGAGGAAAAGGAAAGGAAAGAGAGAGAAAGAGAGAGACAGAGAGAGAGAGAGAGAGTTGGAGATTCATCCTGGGATTCGATCCCGCTATTCCACGCACTCAACCACCATTCCTGTATCGCTATACAGGCGATTCCAATTCCCTTCTTAGGTAAGAAAACCTAACCCTAATCTATTTTAGGGTTTCAAATCGTGTAAAGCGTGAAATAGCTAACCTATTTCATAATGTAAGTTGCCATTGTGCCATAGACAAAGACTCGGTATACAAACTGAGTTTGATACTTGTTTATCGGCGTAAGGTGCGGACTATAAAATTTAGGTTATGGTTTTCAATGCTTTCAATGTTAGTTAATGATTTATAACTGACGTGGGTGCCATTTCACATGCCAAATGCGACGTTTGTTTCACTTTTCAGATATATATGAACTATGTTAAGTTTAGTGTATTCCATGTGTTTGATGAAGTGACTGGATTCGTATGGAATCTGGATTTGTGCTTGCCATGATTAATTGTCGTGGATATATGATTGTTGCATATGCGACAGCTCCTTGGCAAAAGGATTTGCCCTAATACATATTACGGCCAACATACGTTGTGTATGTTGGAACGTGTAGCCTAAGTGCTTGTGAAAATGTTCGAATGAATATGGAACTATGATTTATGCTTGCCATGATTGTTGGTTGCTAATGCATGATCGTTATATGCTTGCATGATCGTTATATGCATGATAGGATTCACTACTATATGTGTTTTTTAACTAAGTTATTACAGGTATGTAATATGTGTAGTCTAAGTGTTTGATAAAATGCCCGAATGTGAAAATGCTTATTTAAATGTATGTAATGAGGGTGTTGGGATTGAAATATCAATTCCTTTAACTATGGTTATAGTAATCTTTATATAACCTATCTTTCTACCATGCGCGGTATGGATGAAATGACTATGTATGATACTATGTGTAGTATGTGTTTGATAAATTGCTCAAGTACGATTTATATCTGATTTTGGTTGTCACATACTGTTTTGGATTACTATATGTGAATGCTATCTTTGGAATGTGATTGGGGCTACGATGTAGTACAGGCAATCGGTAATTGTCTATGAATGTGGTTGAACTACTTAACCACGACAGACACACCTGATGAATCTGAGTCGTACGCTGCTTGTCGGCAGTAGTTAGGCCACGCAGAGTACTTGTGCGCTCCATGTCGATTAGCTCGACGTACGCTCGTACCAGTCGAGCTTGTCAAGTAACCCGATTGACTCAATGTATGTTCATCATGTATGGACGCTACTGCTTGAATCTAAGGTACCAAACTCACCAGTGGAAACCCCTGTAACCTTAGTACCTCGATCCGCTAAGACTCATGAGCCGAGCATGGTGGTATGGGACACCATGGTCGAGGTATCGGCCTACGCTGGGGTGATGAGTCTCCCCGTAGTGACTAGTGAGCAACCCAAACTTGTGAGCCGAATACGGTGGTATGAGACACTGTATTCGAGCTGTCGGCCTACACTGATAAGGTGACGAGCCCTTTGTAGTGACCTCAAGCATACTCTCAGACCGCGTAAAGGCGACGAGCCCTTTGCAGTGACCTAGAACCGTAACATCGTATGAAATTTACTAGGACTGACGACCCTAAAATGGATCATCGTTTAGGAATTGATATAAGGGAGGTACCTTAACTTCTCAATCATGCTGTATGAATAAACCTAAGTAAGTAACCTGGCTAATCATGTGTATGCACCACATTACATGTGCGTTTGGCGTAGCAGGTCAAGCACTAAGGAAGTGTTTCATGTGCGATCGTGAGTTGAAGTTGCTGAGGGAGCGCAGACGAGGGCATGCATCATTATTTCATATCATTTTTGCATTAATCACAGTACTTAGGGATGTTTGATTGTATTGCGTTATCATTACTGCTTGACTGAATTAATAACATGTTAACCTTTACTTTATTGTTCCACTGAGTTGATCACTCACTCCCACGTTATGGGATGGTGTTGTACACACCAACCAGACCCTGTTGCAGGTTCAGATGATGGCGTAGCCTGTGAGGCAGAGCCGGGCTTTGAGGATGACGAGGAGGCATTCTCATACATGTAGTATTCATGCGGGTTTGAGTAGACTGTTCTGAATCGACGGGGTTCAGGGTTCATGCTTGTAGAGGACTACCACTCTTTTGATATTTTTTTTTGTATTTTGAATTAATACTTGTAACTATTTAACCTGACAATGTGTTCATACCTTGGGGATCTACAATGGTATATATATTGTATCCACTTATCACAGTCTTTCGCTTGTGTAAATTCAACTGCCCCTGGGTATGATTCGCTGATTTAGCTAATCTCCTTCATGTTTTGTGCACTAACATGGACAACATCAAATCATCATTATATATGTTGCATAAGTGATGCGTTGGAACTCGGGAGTTGGGTACCTGCTCGACCTCGATTTTCAGGGCATTACATCTTCCAACACCTGATTTACCCGTTCCATCTGCCCATCAGTCTATGGGTGGAACGTGGTACTGAACTTCAGTTTCACACCCATTGCTTCCTGGATACGAGTCTAGAAAATATATGTGAATCGCATGTCTCGGTTTGACACGATCTCCTTAAGAACTCCATGCAGACGTACTATCTCCTTGATATACAGCCTGGCCAAATCATCTACTGAGTTTGAGACTCTAATCGGGAGAAAATTTACCAATTTTGTTAATCGGTCCAAAATCACCCAAATGGAGTCATGTCCCTTTCTCGTCTTCGGTAACCCTGAAATGAAATCCATAGAGATAAAATCCCATTTCCATTCAGCTATGGGCATGCGCTGAAGTAAACCAGGAGGTTGGCGATGTTCGGCCTTGACCTGCTGGCACATGAGACAACAGGATACATAATCTGTTATGTGGGCCTTCATATTGTCCCACCAGTATGAACGCTTCATATCTCGATACATCTTCGTACTTCCAGGATGCATCGTCATCTTTGAATTATGAGCAGCTTCGAGAACTTCCCTTCCCAAGTCATGAAGATTTAGGACGCATAGGCGGCCTCGATAACGTAAACCCCCATCTGAACCAACTCTCCATTCCAAGCTTTCATCGTCACTAGCTCACTTTCTTAACTCTGCCAACCCTTCATCTTCCTTCTGAGCCACAATGATTTGGTCATCAATAAGTGGCTGTACACGAATATGTGCGATGCTCTCGAACGGTTCCTCTACTGTAAGTTTTTACTCAAAGTCTCGAACAAACTCTACCATGTTCCATTCATCGATCATCAGCAGAGCTGCAAATGCTATCGTCTTCTTGTGACTCAACGTGTCTACCATAAGGTTGGCCTTGCCAGGATGGTAGGAGACCTCGAACTTGAAGTCCTTCAATGTTTCCATCCACCATCGCTACTTTATATACAAGTCTCTCTGCGTGAATATGTACCTGAGGCTCTTGTGGTCGTAAAAGAGCTTGAACTCCTCTCCATAGAGGTAATGTCTCTAGAGCTTTAATGCAAAGATGATGGGCGCTAACTCTAGGTAATGCATAGGGTAGTTTTCCTCGTGCTTCCTCAACTGTCGCGAGGCATAAGCAATCACTCTGTCCTTTTGCATTAGAACACAATCCAAACCAACACGAGATGCGTTGGTGTATATCGTATATTTGATGTCACGCACCAAACTCAGAAACCGGGTTCACAAAATTCCCGATCGCTGAATCCAGTGTTGACAGCCTCCATAGTACCCCATTCTCAACTACCTGCGCGTATACGCCAGATTCCAATCCTGGGATCCTATAAGGAGGATTTTTCAACGTACATTTGTCTCATAAGAAGCATAACCACAAGTTTACCCAAATCACAAAGGCAACATCATCATCACATATCCACTAATATAAACATTTGAATACAATGCTGAAACGGAAATACATATATCGAAAATCAAAGCTCCAGAAGTCAACTGCACGCTCCAAGCTCGACGCTACTACAACCTAATGCCACCTGCACGCATCTATCGTGCATAAGCTTATAGAAAGCTTAGAGGGTGGTGTAAGTGTGTGCACAAGATAAGTGCCAAGTATTCATTACAATGTCTTAATCATATAATATCGGAATTACTGGTAAGATCATGAATCATACGACATTAGAGTAAGCGAAAATACTGCAAGTCTATAAATCATACAATATCAGAGTACGTAATACAGATCAGCTATGCAAATGGGTCATAGAGAGTCAAATATCAAATGCCAATGATACAATGCAATATGTAAATCCTGTTAAGTCTATCTAGGTCATATAAGTGCAGAAACATAGTAACCCAAAATGCCATATGCCTGCGGATGTAATGTAATTTGCGATGCAAATGAAATGACCATGCCGGAATGTGAAGTCAGGATGATAGTACGTAGTATCGTAGGCTACGGGGTCCATCACAAAGAAATTCTATCCAAACTAATCTCATACCTAAATTTGGATAGTCAGACTCAATGTGGTAAACTGCTGATCTCATGTTAGTCGCACACCCAACCGAAATCCTGGCCATTGCGAAGGTACATATAACAAATAGTTGTGCACCACCAGCCCAAGTGGATAGCGAATGAATGAATGAATAAGTATGCAACTCTTGCTCAACAAGTCCACATATCAGTACTGTACATCTCTTGGATCATCACCGGGGTCTAGTACACTCCAAACTAGCTACCACCCCTGCAGGCCGCATAGCCCAGCGAGTGGAAAAGACATCACTATCCACCTGTCAGCAGTATACCAATGCCTACCCGGCTCATCGATAGCGGACCTATTTAAGAGCTGGTTAGACTCAGCCTAACTATGCCTACTCTCTCAGGTGGGTAAGGCCACATTCCCTCCCAACCGACTACGACACAGTGGGAGACGTGGCCTCTTAGTATTGGCACTTGGGCGCTCATGTATCCACTCAGTCTCGACGTTGAGGTGTCCTCTGGTACTAAGAGGGTTTAGGGATTTTCACCCAGGGCCATCTATGACAGCCTGATGCTAATAACAAATTTTCGGTGTCCTATCTAGCCATCCACGATATGCTTGTGGAGGCTACGGCCCTGATGTCGCTATGGCGTACAGTAGTCACAACACACAATGTAAGGTGCATGAGTCATACAATCCAGTCATACATCAATCCTGTGCATACTGTGCGCTCATGTGAGATAACCTTTGCCTATCTGGGAGTTTCATAACAACTTGCCCAATGTCATATACAATGGTCAACCACATCTCATAACAAACATGCAAATGATGCGTATAGGCATGTATCATGATGCTATGCTATCACATACTCATAATCAGAATCAGTAACCGGCATCAATAATCGACCTCGACAACGTGGGCATTTAACCAACATTGCCCCCAAGGAATGACCCACATAGAGCCTAACATATAGTGGACCCATGACCTCACAAGAGGGCTAAAAATACAACACCATGAGCCTCACTCAAGAGCTTAATACACATCACGATGGGCCTTTCACATAGGCCTAACATACATCACAATGGGCTCCATAGCCTGGCCCTCAAATGCACCACAATGGGCCTCATACAATCATAATGGGCCCCGTCACATGGGCCTAATACACATCACCTAGGCTGCGTCACATGGGCCACATATACATCACGATGGGCCACGTCTCATGGGCCCGAATACATCACAATGGCCCACAACCCATGGGCCTTATATATATTACATTAAGCCTCGACCATCAGAATCGGCCTCATCAAACGGAATCGGCCTCGACCATCAAAATTGGCCTCAATAATGGAATCGGCCTCAATAAACGGAATCAGCCTCGACCATCAAAAGCGGCCTCAACAATGGAATCGGCCTCGATAAACAGAATCGGCCTCAACAATTGGAATCGGCCTCGATAATTAGAATCGGCCTTGACAAACGACACCAATGATCAATAATCAGCACCGACAATCAGCATCGATAATCGGCACCGATAGTCAGCATGTAAACAAGGCAGGGTCCATAGAGGAACAACCGATCAACCATAATATAAAGATCGGCCCTCAGCCGAGGTTATATCGAATCTGATAGCTCGAAACCATCCATTTATGGCGAATGGGACCCACTTATCTGGGTTAACCCACAAGAGAATTATAAGAATGGGCTTAACAAGGCCTAAGGGAAGGTCACAATGTGGACATCCAACCACCATTGCCCATCAATGTGGACATTTAACTAACATTGCTCCCAAGGAGTGGCCTACATAGGGCCAAACATATAGTGGGCCCATGGCCTCACATACAATCATGATGAGCCTTATTTACATCACATCGGGCTCGTCATATGGGCCAACATACATCACATCGGGCCTCGAATACAAAATAGGTGGGTCTTGCACCTGGGCCTCAAGTATATCATATGGGCCTCAATACTAGGCCTCATATATCAAGTGGGCCTCATTACATGGGCCTAACAATATAAACGGGTGGGCCCCGCCCATGGACCAAAATACATCGTGATGGGTCGCACCAATAGGCTTTATATATATCAAATTGGGCCGCACCAATGGGCTTTAAATACACAACAGGTGGGCCCCATCACATGGGCCTTAAATACAAAGTAGGTGGGCCCCATACATGCCAAAAATACATCATGATGGGCCCTATAGATGGGCCGCACCAATGGGCTTCAAATGGGCTTGGACCACACCAAAATCATTTCACTAGTTGCAGGTATAACATGTGTATCACTTTACACTTTCATTCTATGGGGCGCATGGCCATTAATGAAGATCAGCACTGTCCAACATTGGACGTGCAAATTAGCACCGTCTAACCCTTGTCCATGCAAATCAGCACTGTCCATCCATTGGACAGCACCGTCCAAACATTGTCCAGCACTGTCCAGCACAATCTAGACGGTGTGGATCAAATAAATACAATGTGGTAGCATCCATGCTGGAAAAACAGGTGGACGGCTTGGGTAAAACATATATAAGGTGGGTCCACAATGGACGGACAATTTGGATCTAATACATATATCGTGGGAGGGCCCACCGTCAGAAGCAGATGAACTGCTGGGGTATAACGCATACCTCGTCCCACGCCCAGAAAACAGACGGCCAGCGTGGTCATAACACATATACACTGAGGTGGGACGGTGAAGATGTAACACATGTATCATGGTGGCTCACGTCCAGTCAATGGACGGACGGCCTGGATGTAGAATACATAGGTAGGCCCCACCCCACACGTGTCACACGTGTAGGGTGGGTCCCATTGTCTTAAAAAGGGACGGGTGGTTGGATAGAACACATACTTTAACGGTGGGTCTCACCGTCCAGATTACTGGACAGTGATGATATAAGATACATACATCGTTGTAGGCCCTACACGTGCAGTTGCTGCACGTGTGGAGTTACAACACATACATCATTGTAGGGCCCTCATCCAACCAACATATGGTGCAGGTGAATGCACCAAATCGAGGTAGGCCCCACACGGGCGATTGGATGAAACACATACCTGATGGTGGGGCCCACAGAAATTGCTAACGTCATGACAGCAGCAGTATAGTTGTTGTCAACACTCGCCAGCCAATCCGCTTCTACACAAGGTGGGTCCCACGTAGGGACCACCATATATATATATATATAACAGTTTATTATTATTATTATTATTATTCATCCAGTCCAGCGTCTGGGGGTCCACACACGTGGCCCACCAAATATATAATATATTATATTATAATATATATATATAAAAAGAGTCTCCAGCGTCAGGAAGAGATGGACAGCTGGAATAAAAAAATACATGTATAAAGGTGGGTCCCATCCCACACGTGCAGCACGTGTGGGTGGGCCCCACACATCTGCAGGATGGACGGGTGGCATTGATAAAACACATACATCATGGTGGATCACCACCGTCCAGACTTTGTCCATGTAAGTCAGCACCATCCAAATCCGTTGAACCTTGTGCATACGCCACATACATCAAGGTGGTTCCCACCTCACATGTGTCACATGAGCAAGGTGGGCCCCATCATCCAAATCAATGGACAGGCGGGGTGGATACACATTACATGCATCAGGGGTGGGGTTCCACCGTCCAGCACTGGACGGTGTGGATCTGACCCACGCATACCTCCAATCAGACCCATGAAACTTACAGCGTACGAACAACAGCCATATAGTTGGTGTAGATGTACACCAGTTGATGTACTTCAAAACAGGTGGGTCTCACATGGGGCCCACCACATAATATGTATTATTATTATTATTATATTAGTTCCTTTTTTTAAAGGCTACAGCGATCCAGTGCTCAGCGTCCTGAACGGACGGCCTGGGTAAGACACCTGTACCATGTGGGTCCCACGTCCAACCACTGGATGGTGTGGACACCACACATAGATCATGGTGGGGCCCACAGGTCAAGCTGATATTTATGTTTTTCTTACAAACAGGCTCGTCCAAGCAGGTGGACGGTCCTGCTGCTGCTGTTACGGTGCAGCCCACAAATCATTGGATTTGGGCCATACAGATGGACGGTTGAGGATATAGAACACATACATCAAGGTGGGGTCCACTTCAATGGGCCACTCCACTCCAAAAACTGAGCAGAGATTGTGCTTTCCCTTCATCCAGGGCCTACCCAAAAAACGGGCAGCAATGGTGCTGCTGGACGATCAGCAAGGTGGGCCCTGCTGATGAATGACAAGGTTGTCCTACTTGCGGACAGCATGGATAAACTCATATATCAGGTGGGCCACAAACACGGAAGGGAGAGAGAGATAGAGAACGAGAGAGAGAGAAGCACCCACTTTACTCTTCTTCTTCATCTCATATACTCCAATGCTTCTATGAAGCTCTTTCAACGGTGAAGATGACGATCTAGAGGTTGGATTGGTGGGGATCTAAGGTGGGAGAGGGCTGGATTTTTGGGAAGGGTTGGACGTCCATGGCTCTTTGCAATAGAAAATGAAAAAGGAAAGAGGGAGGGAGGGAGAGATAGGAGAGAGAGAGGAAAAGGTCATGGCTTGCAATAATGATATAAGGCCATCATTAATTTCTTAGTAAGGGAGGGTGTTGACTTTTGGGAAAAGGAGAGGAAATGATTACCTAGTACATCACCCCATGATAGCTTAGAAAATTGTGCCATTGCAATAGGTGGGTCCCGTAATGTGCAGTCTAAAATCATTATAATGTGCGGGCCACCACTTATGATCTAAGCGTCGCATTGACGCATGAGACACGGAGTTGAAACCGCGGTGACGGTACAATTGCTAGGGTACAAGTTTCGAGTCAAGCCGACTCTGATATACAGGACATGACTCAGGATCGCACACAAATGCCAATAACAAATCGTGGGTCGCCGAAATTCGACCGGGAGGACCGTGGAAACCTACAGAATGGTACGGGCTAGGATATGCATCTCACATTTGACCCCCTGCTCTGGCAATACTAGTACGGGTGTGGATGTCAACTTGTCCTTCAGTTCCTGAAAGGCTGCTTCTGCCTTCTCATTCCAGGCAAACTTGAGATCCTTCCGAGTGAGCTGAGACAACAGTCTGGCTATCTTGGAAAAGTCCCTAATGACTCGACGATAGTAACCTGTCAGGCCAAGGAAACTCCTTACTTCAGTAACCGAACTGAGCTGCTCCCAGTCCTGAACTGCGGTCACCTTAGCAAGGTCCACAGTTATTCCTTCCTTGAACACCACATGTCTCAGGAACTTGACCTCTTCTTTCCAGAAGTCACACTTCTTATACTGGGCAAACAACTGGTTCTTCCTGAGCGTATCAAAGACTGCTCGCAAGTGCTCCTCGTGATCCTTTCGACTCTTGGAGTATATCAGGATGTCATCTATGAATACAATGATGAATCGGTACAGATATGGCTGAAACACCTAGTTCATAAGGTCCATGAACATGGCCAGTGCATTCGTGAGTCCAAATGACATCACAAGGAACTCGTAGTGCCCAAAGCTGGTTCTGAATGTTGTCTTCTGCATGTCTTCACCTCTGACGCGCAACTGATGATACCCTGACTATAAGTCGATCTTTGAAAAATACCGTGCCCCTTTCAACTAATCGAACTTGTCATCTATCCTGGGCAAAGGATACTTGTTCTTCACTGTCACTTGGTTCAATCTGCGATAATCAATACACAATCGCAGCGAACCATCTTTCTTATTCACAAATAGCACGGGTGCTCCCCAAGCAGATACACTTAGTCATATGAAGCCTGCATTCAATAGATCATCGATCTGTCTCCTCAGTTCCTCCATCTCACATGGAGGCATGCGATATGTCGGTAGAGATATAGGTGTCGCACCTAGCACTAAGTTGATAGTAAAATCGATCTTGCACCCAGGAGGTAGTCCAGGTATCGTCCTGAATACATCCGTGAAATCTCGGACTACAGGCGTGCTCCCAAGTGTCGGACCATCAACATGTTCTAGCAAGGTAGTATAAAAACTAACACGGTAGTACCAACTGACTTGAACTGGAAAAGTAAAGGTCGTGCCCTCAGGTCCATGGGCTATCACCACTCTAGGATCGCAATCGATCTCTGCCTTCATCTCAGTGAGTCAATCCATACCGAGAATGACATCATAATGACATAATGGGGTGACCATCAAGTTAACAAGCACTGTTCTGCTCCCTAAGTCTATCGGGCAACCTCTACAAGTCTTGATGGAGTCTGAGAAGGTCCCTGTGGCGGTAAGGAGTCTTACCCCAACTATTGGAGTAGTTTCCAACACTAGTCGCTTGACTGCTGCGCATGATATGATCGAGATAGTGGACCCGGTGTCCACCAATAGGAAGACTGGTGTACCTTAGATGTGTGCCTTGACTTCGAAATCCAGTGGTGCTGCAGTCACTGTCTCGGATGCCTCAGTTACAAGTGAGTGCATACGAGCTTGTTGAGGACAATTTGGTCGCGGTACCATAAGTCATTGAGGTGGCCTACTACGAGGTACATTCAACCTATAGAAAGGCTGTGCTGGTGGTACTAAATGTAGAGGTGGAGCCGAGATAGCTTGAGAAAGTTGGGGATTGATCTTCTGAGGTGGCGAGAAGCTGTTATCCCTCATCTTTGTGAAATAGTAAGTATTTACATGGCCCGACCTCTTGTAGTAGCTACACTATAGATCTGATCGCCTCAGCTGGGTCGGTGAAGCCGTAAGTCAAGGAGGTGAATTTGCACGTTGCCTCTTGTTGAGGAATGTCCTGCTCGGCAAATCTGGTCGAGGCCTTAGACCCACGGGAACACGTGAATGGGATAGTCTGTCCACATCCTGCTCGGCTCGCAGAGACATGTTCACTAGCTCAACATAGTTGGAAATGCTAGCACAACATATCTTCATGCGGATATCGGGCTTCAGACCATCTAAGAAACACCGCCTCTTCATCAACTCGTCTATTAGTATCAAGAGAGTGTATCTGGCCAGCTCCGTGAATCTATTTTCATACTCAGCCACAGTCATTCCTCCCTGATAGAGGCGAAGGAATTCACCCTCCTTCTCATTACGGTAGGTGAGGGGAAAATACTTTCCGTGGAAGCGGGTCTCAAAAGCATCCCATATCCACACATACCCCTCGGGAATGGTCCGAAGGATGTTGTTCCACTAGAGACTGGCTTCCTTCTCAAACATATATGTGACCAACTCAACCTACTCTGCCTCAATACAGTGCAGTGGCTTCAGCATCTTAGAGATGCGGTCAAGCCAATATTTGGCCTCCTCGGGTCTGTGAGTACCCGCAAAAGTGGGAGGTCGGAAGTGCTGGAATTGCTCAAATAAGCCTCTAACATCCAGGTTTCCAGCAGGGTGCACAGGTGGTGCAGGCAGAACTGCATTCATGTTCTGGGCAAGGGCCCCAGCGATGGTGGTCCAAATCTGCTATTGCTGCTACATAAGGAGCATCATCTGCTCCAACCTATTAGGAGGAGGAGCTTGATGCATTTGGGGCATCGACGAGGATGCACGGTTCTGTTTCGGAACCGGTGGTGCCCTAGGTGTTAGCCCATTTGGAGGGCTAGTGGCCGATAGAGAATCCGTCATAGTCTCGTGATTCGGGCCCAAATTGGGGTCTGTGTGGATATCGCTTAGGGGAGGTGCCCCGTCACTCGATTCGCCAAGTGTAAGACGTGCCGTACTCCGAGTGGCCTTAGGTGGCATTCCCTATATACAACATAAGGTGCAACATGTGTAAGGTTTTGCATAACAACACTTAATTTCTCAAGCATTCTACATATTTCATAGCAAAAGGAGCTACATGCATTTCATTTAACTAAAATTGTCACAATACATGAGATGTAGTTTTACATGAATCATGACAGAAGATGAATGTGTGCTAATCTAACATAGCTTTAAACACCAAAACACACCATCAACTCTACACTACTACTAAGCCTATCAAGGCTGTAACATAGAAAGCAAGAAAAATAAGGAAAGAAAAGGCCCAATGATGACTACAACATAGGACTAGTCGTCTGAATCTGGTGATGGTGGAGGAGCACCCTTGTCCTACATACAGCACAGGAGAGCCTTCAAGGTGAGAGATACCTTAAATCTTTGCTTCACGTAGGCCTAACTCTCTTCAAGCTTGGCCCGGGTCTCTCTGACCTCCTGTCTTAGGGCGACTTGGCCTTCCTCAATCTGAGCCAAGCGTGCTTCTAAAGCAGCCCGATCATGGTGGCGCTCATGTGTAGCAGGTGGAGAGCCCTCGTCAAAGTCTTGGGCCTCCTCTTCTTCCTCGCTTCCTTCCTCTATTTCATTTTCATCCTCTTCTTTATCACTTTCTTCCTCTTCACTTCCCGTCTCATCCTCACTATCATCGAGTTAGGCTTGACGTTGTCGTGGCCCAATACCCGTGTTGTTAAGCATAGTGTCATTGATGAAATGGATCAGTGCAAGATTTTCTGAGCCAAGTCTGTGGCCGAATTCATGAGCAAGCTTGCATATAAGTCGACCGAATGGGAGTGAAATATCTATCCTAGGAGAGCATGTAGTCTGAACTATTTGTAGTAGTATGTACGTAGGTAGCACAACTTGTCTCCTTGCCCAGCTCTGTATAGGAAGTCTACCATCAAACACATGCATTCACTGCACTTACTCCACCTAGGATACACATTGTGTGTGAATATGTGGTGGAGTAGGCGAAAGTCATGAGTCATCTTAGTTATTGGGAGGCAGTTGCCTTGATTCCAGTGGATCAGTCAGTCATAAAAAAATCGTGTACGACGATTTCTTTCACGCATACTCCTGAGATTTCTCTCGCTAGCATGTACCTCTCCACACGGAATCCCCATGATTTGGGCTATCAAGTCTACATTGACAATGGCTTCTCGGCTTCCCACGGGGATAGAGAACTGCAGTGGCTCCAGCAGTGGATCTCGAATGTGGGTGTAAAAGGCTTGGACAGTGCTCTCATTCGTACGTGACTTGCCCTCAAATATGGGACCCTACCCGGCGTCCAGTAGGAGGTCCATCGCCGGATAAAGCCCAAATAGTTTTTCGTCCATGTGTGCTTCAAAGATGACTCTACGGCCTTGAAACCTACCATGTCCCATGTCCACCGGTAGAGTTCTTTCGAGAGGAATTTGGGGATCGAGATCCCACTTCGTCCTCTGTTCTCGTGCGGCGCTTGTACTTGCTTCAGTACCCGATTTCTTCCTTAGACGGGTTGGGCGGCTAGGCCCAGCTCCATCTGTGGAAGCCCTCTTCTTTCCCATGAGGGAAAGAAGTGTGGAGAGAGAGAAGATAGTAGCCACAAGCTCGAAAAGAGCCATGAGAGTGAAACAAGATAGAGGGATAGGATGGATTGGTGGACTTTGAAATTTTTGAGACTCAAAGGAGGGTTTGTGTGCTCAAATGGGAGGAAATGAGGGAGATATGAGATGGGTTTAAAAGGAATGTGGGAGGTGGGTATGTAATGAAGAAGATGAAGAAGGTATGAGAATGGAGGGAGACTTGTGAGAGAAAAAATTAGAATTTTGAGAGCTTGGAGGGGTTTAGAAGCTTGAAAATGGAAGAATGAAGAAAAAATGGGCATATGAGGTGGTCCCACAAGTGTTTCGTGGGCCCCACATGCGTGTACATCATCGGCCCGCCGCGGCCCACTGCGGCCCAACTGGCCTACTGTAGCTGGACCGCGAGGCCTCGTGGTAGGCGCGATGCCATCGCGGTCCACTGACCTAGGGTGATGGCATCCCCCCAAGGTGTCAAAAGTATGGGGGCCACTTTGGTCCCCCCCCCCCCGATTTATGTCGTTTGGGGCCCCAAGTCCGTTTGAGACGTTTTCGGAGTCTATCTCATGTATATTCACGTGTTCCGGTCATTTTGAGTGTGGAATATAATGAATTATCATCTAAACCCATTGATTGATGGTCTAGAAAAGAACTGGGATCATCTCACATGATCAAAGATGCATACGGGTCTTGTTTTTATGGTCAGTTTCACCTGTTGGCGAAACTTGGAATCTTACGTTCTTTTTTACATTTTTTTTACCCCCTCCTAAGTCAAAGTACGTTAGAATGTGTTGTGTGTCCATAACCCAGGTCCAGTTTAATCCAAATCATGTTCTGATACCAACTTGTAATGCCCCAAAAATCGAGGGTTGAGTAGAAGCTCAACTCTCGAGTTCTGACGCATCACTTATGCAACATAGATAGTGATAACTGAATGTTGTCCATATTAGCGCATTAACATGAGTGAGATTATACTAAAACAACATATCATACTCTAGAAATGATTAAATTTAGCAAGCGAAAGACTGATAGATATATAAAGTATATAATTGGTTGTAAATCCCCAGAGTATGATCATGTCACCAGGCTGAATATATACATGTATAGTTTCAAAATTTACAAAATGATAAAAAGTAATGGTCGTCTAATCCATATCCATGTAATCCAAGTGACGCAACTCCAGGTCTACATATACCCGCCAGAGAGTTACATGTAGGAGAACTCCTCGTCATCATAAAAGTCAGGCTCCACTTCATAAGCAACGCCATCATATACAACTAAAACAGAGTCTGGTTAGTGTTTTAAAACACCATCTCAGAGTGAGAGTGAGTGATCAACTCAGTGGAGCTATAAGGCAAAGGTTAACATGTTTTCAATTCAGTCAAGCAGTAATGATAAAGCAAAATAGCAATCATATCCTAAGTACTCTTATTAATGCAAGAATGGTATATGATAATGATGCATGCCCTCGCCTGCACTCCCTCAACTACGTCATCTCACGATCGTGCATACACTACTCCGGACACGTGCACTTGATCACCAAATGCACATGCAATGCGGTGCATGGTCATATTAGCCGATATTTAATTAGGCTCATTCATACAGCAGGTTCGGGAAGCTAAGGTACCTCCCTTTATATCATTTACCTAAATAATGATCCATCTAGGGTCATCAATCCTAGTTAATCACATATGATAGGCAAGTTATAGGGCAACATCACCCCTGATTTGAAAACAGTGGATAGGCAAATTTAGGTCACTATGGGAGGCTCGTCACCTCAGTGTAGGCCTAGTTTATACTCGAGGTTACTACGGAAAGGCTCGTCACCTTAACGTAGGCCGACAGCTCGAATACAGTGTCTCATACCACCGTATTTGGCTCACGAGTTTGGGTTACTCACTGGTCACTACGAGGAGGCTTGTCACCCTAGCGTAGGCCGACAGCTCGACCACGGTGTCCCATACCACCATACCCAACTCATGAGTCTTAGCAGATCGTGGTACCAAGGTTAAATGGGCTTTTCACTGGTAAGTAGTACCTTAGATTCAAGTAGTAGCGTCCATACATGGTGAACATACATTAAGTTAATCGGGTTACTTGACAAGTTCGACTGGTATGAGCGCACGTTAAATTAATCGACATGGAACGCATACGCACTCCTCGTGGCCTACGTATTAGTCTCATTCATACTCAAACATAATAGGTATTCATATGTGATAGTCAAACAGCATGTGACAACCAATTCAAATATAAATCTCATTTTAACATTTTAACAAACACATAATACACATGTTGTCATACATAGGCATTTCATTTATAACTCATGTAGTAGCAAGATAAGTTACATGAAGAAAACTGTAACCATAGATAAGGTAATTGAGAATCCTATCTCAACTCCCTCATTAAATATATTTCAACAAGCATTTTCTTATTCAGGCATTTTATCAAACACTTAGACTACACATATCAACATACATGTAATAAATTTGTTATAACATATATTATAGCTAATCCTTTCACAAGGAGTTGCCACACATACAACAATCATGTATTCTCAATCAATAATCATGGCAAGCACAAATCATGATTCCATATTCATTCAAACATTTCAACAAACACATGGAATGCATTATATTCAACATAGTTCATATATATATGTAATATACAGGAAACATCGCATCTAAATACATGTGATAACAATCAAGTCAGTCATAAATCATTAACTGACATTGAAAGCCTTGAAAACTATAACCTAAACGTTTATAGTCTGCACCTTTCATCGGTACGCTCGTTACGAACTCGGTTCGTGCACCACGCCTTTATCTACGGCACAACTGCTACCTAAACATTGAAATAGGTTAGCTATTTCACCAGTTTCTCTATTTAGATCCTTAAAACAGATTAGGGTTAGGATTTCTTACCCAAAAATGGACTTGGATTTGATGGTGTAGCGATACAGGAGGGATGATTCGGCACGTGGAGTGGTGGTAGTGAATCCCAGCAATAAACCACTGATCTCACTCTCTTCTCCTCACTCTTTTCTCCTCTTTTCTCTCTTCTCTCTCCTAGGGTTTTAGAAAATTCGTATGGAATGAGAGAGGGGTGGGTTTAGGGCTTTAAATAGGCCCAGAAGTGATGTCAATCGCCCTAGGGCCATGGTATACTTAGGTTATAGCCAAGAGGTGGCTGTTTCGGGCCAACGGAGCTCATCAGGAGGTCCATTACCTACATACGGTCTGAGGAAAGTTCCCTGACAATGGATCTGTGCCAGGTTAAGATTTTGGTCCGATCAGATTATTGGATCGATCGTGGAGGACCCGTTTCAGTTCAATGACTATCGTCACTCGATCAGGGCCACAAGTACACTGACATGTGCAGGGAAATTTCCTTGATCCAAGGGTGTAGTTAAGTCAGAATCTGACGGTCTAAAATCTTAAATTTATCCTGCAAGTGAATGGCCCAATTCACTTAAGTTTGAGTTCATTTTTTAAAGATATTCGCATTTCTCACACACTTCGCTCCAGGCTTAAGTTGTGCGTTTTGGGATACTAATTGGATTTGATTCCTGCGATGGTTGTCAAGCCCAGTAAGGCAGTCATAACCATATAGTTTCGCAATAACAATACTTTCGACGTGCGGTCCAAGCCCGATACGGAGTTTTAATGTGCTCCCGAGAGTAACTAGGTTTTGAGATTGCTCCTAGGTTTTTAGGTAATATAGAGTTAGCGATTCTACTAGTTTTGGGTCTTTCGGTTCGTATAGAAAGCAGTTCAAGCTAATCTACTAATCAATTTAGTTTAGTACTTAAATTAATTTTCGTCTAATTTCTAAAGGATTCGGTCCTTCGTGATTTCTGCCCAAGGTGATACTCGGGTCTTTGTATGGATTTTTCCCAAACGTTACAATGGGGCTCACCTCGCACATCATTTCATCTTTCTGAGCCTTCATGATCAAAATGATGTTGTGTAGACCCGCGCAACCACCATCTGTGCTGCGCGAACCTACGCAACTAACATTCTTTACGCGGTCATGCGCAACACAAGTGTTTTCATCAATTTTCTTCTTTCTTTTCTTGTTGAACTTTGATCATCATTATTTTTATGCCCCAATAGATGCCCCCTTGATCCTTTATTTATTCTCCTACCATAGAACAAAGAAATAGGATCAATCACTTCTTCTATTCATATCTTCATATCGTTACGTGGGCTTGTGCAACGTTAATCGGGTCTCGTACAACTATAGTCGGGTCTGGCTCTCTATAAATATCAGACTTGGCCTTTTCATTTTTTATTCTTCGTTTTCTCGTGCCCAAGGTCTTTATGATTCGAGTGTTCCCAGCACAACGAACTGTCATTGCACGTGACATTCACACAACCAATATTCTTTTGTGTGCTGCACTATTTCTCACGTGAACTTGCCTTACGCATAAGGACTTCTATTTTTCAGAATTGTTTCTAAGTCTTGAAAATTTTAGATCTTTAGAAACTTCTAAGTCTTTAAATCCCTCCTTTACTTCTCGAAACTTTATATTTGGTCCGATAATCTTCGATCCGTAGATATGAAGCAATCGAAGGCTTCATCTTCAAGAAAGAAGGATCATTCACCCCCTTCTGAAGTTAGACTAATCTTCCAAAATACTTGGGATTGTACAGAGATTCATGAAGAAGTCTTTGAACTCCATAATCCTTCTCAGAATGAGATAGTTGTCATCCCTATTAATTTGCAACGTCATTGGTCAATTCCATGCAGCGAACCATTTGATCAAATAATCCGAAATAATCTTGTTTTTGTAGATAGCTGGATTATGACAGAACATCAGCTTTTAGCAGGTTATCTGGAAGAGAATGGGTCCTGTTAAAGAGCCGACATAATTTATAAAATGTGATTCTTACGTCCATGCTATGACCCTCGGCAACTCTTTCCTACTCATTTCTTTGAAATTGCCCAACAACGTTTCTTCACTGAAAGATCACCCTAGAATATAAAAGGATTCCTGGCGATGGGTCTTTTATCTTCTCAAAATTTCTATAATGCCTGGACTCAAGCCATTGCTCAGAAACATGCCGTTATCTTGAAGCAGATTGACCTTTTCGATGCGTCATAGCTGTGTTAAAACATTTTTGCAGGGATGTAGCTATTTTCAAAGGTTTTCTCGATCATTGGTCTCCAATTACAAATTCGTTTCACCTTCCTTTAGGTGAGATCAATATCACCTTGTGGGATCTTCTTTGTATAGCAGGTCTTCCTATCACAGGTAATGTTTTCGATGAATATGTGCCTTTGAATAAAGAATTTGCTCTGACCCTTGTAGGAAACAATAGATCTGAGATTTTAAGCACTTCCCTTGAACTTTTTAAAGAAATGGTTAATTTCCCACAGCTTGGTGAAATTCATTCTCTTGGCTGGCTAGCCCATTTCTCCCAAAACTTACGATATATTTTCTTCTTTTTCTTTTCTCTTTTAAAATCTTCATCTTAAATATATTTATATTTATATCACCTGCTTGATAATTGTATCATTATCTTAACAACTTTGCACGTCAGAATTATCAAGACCTCGAAATTGTCTGCGAGAATATCAAGAGTACTTCTGAATATAGTTCCTCTTGTGAACTGACTGCTTTTTTAGTTTATTAGCTAAGCTTGGTGATATTTCCCAATTCAAAACAAGTAGAAATTATCAGGATAGCTCTCTTCATGGTTGCAAGCGTGATGGCGAAAGGTCAGAAGTATTCATTAGCTCCTTCGGTCCTTCGCTTATTATATCGTGCTTTTGGAAATGTTATTTTTGGTTCTGAGGGTTCATCCTCCAAGCCTCCTTCAGTCTGTGCTCCTTAGCATTTCTTCATAGGCTAGTTAGGAGTGTATTTTCCTTAGACCTTTGCTTATTCAGAAAGAGCTTATTTAAACCCTCATCAGCTCTCACTCCAGCATCATCAATCGAGGAAGATGATCAAAAAATCAAATGGTTGGGTCACCAGGAAAATAGAGAGTAGTGATCTTATTGACTTTTTTCAATTTCTGCTCACTAGTTTCCCCGAGGATATAGAAGTTATTGATAATTATTCTATCTCTTACGATGACATTCATTCCTTTTTTTCATCAGATCCAGTACTCTTCCATTGAGAGAAGGTAATCAATTATGGCGAGAACTATATTACCCGAGTAGATTTGCTCGTCAATTTGGTTTCGATCAAACAGTGCTGGAGACTTGTGATATTGTCACAAGGTCATGAGGAGTTACAGTATTAGACCATATAACTGGGCTTTGATATAGAGGTAACTCTTGAACGTACATAATGGATCATGCTTTATAATTCTTGGCTATTACTATCCAGTTCATGCCTCTTATTGATAGATGTGTTGGTGGGCTCATCAATATTACTTGGTGTGCAATTATTATCCAGTAGATTGTGCCATACAGATTCTTCCACCGTGTGTAAGAAATTATCAAATAGTCCAAGGCATAGGTTACGTTGAAGAGACAGTATCGTACCCCCTTTCCAGGCCAACTTTGCATAAAGATTTCTTTAGAAGATACTATTTGTGAAGTGAAGCCTGCTGATACCCTTGAAGGATGGATAACATTTGGTGCTTCTTTAAGGAATTCAAAAGATGTATCTGAGTCATCCGATCATCTAGAAGAAAAAGATAATTCTTCACAATGTCATTCTCATTCGCCCTTTCGGATTTTAAGAGATAACATTTCTTCAACATCAGGAAAACAAGAGACAGAAAGACACCATCACTCTTTTTGAAAGGATAAGCAGGTTATAATTAAAGACTTATACTTGATCTTGAAGGATTAACTTTTGAGTCGAAAGTAGCAAGCATTTTAAACAAACTTGCTATTGCTGTAATTTGAATCTGATTCAAATGGATATAGTAGTAGTACATATTTATTTTGGACTTTCAAGAGAAAATATGATTTTTTATGTTTCTTAATATCCTCTTCTTTTGCAGTAGTTTACAGTAGCGTATTTCTGCATGTTGTTTAATCAATGTTTGGGATTTTCATGATTTATTTTATCATATCAAGCAATTAGCAGGCATATTATATTGCATATTTGAGCATGCCTTAAATAAAAAGATGAACATATGCATTTGCGGAATTTTGATTTATTAATTCAAGACTTATAGTCACATTATGAAATTCATAACATAATGAAGTAGCAATACATCTCATTGTTAGTGGTGTCACCTATGTGGTATTCCCTTTTAATGGACAGATCTAATTTTCAATTTTAGTTAGCTTTAAAGGCGTCACACATAGTTTAAGCTCTTGAGTAGTTGGAGCAAACACAATTTTTAGACTCTTAAATAGTTGGAGTTAGGGGTCCTATGCAAATGATCTTTGTAACTCTTATGAGTTCGCTGAACCACCACAGCCGGGGAGTTCACAAACCGCAATCCATAAGGGAGGCCCAGTGAAGCTACTAGGGCAGTGAACTTGGTAGGTTTTACACAAAGGGTTGGCCGCAGTAGCTCTCTAGAGTTCACAAGGCTACCTTAGGGGCACCAAATCGAAGGTCGCCGGTCCATCGAAGAGGGGATAGCTCATTTAAAGTCCCATCCCCATGAGTTTTTACTAAAATTAAGCCAGAAATCTAGAGCGTCTTATGGATAAGCCAAAGAGCGCACATTGCAGCCTGCTTTTTCTTCGCCTACAAGGTCTAACCCATTATGAGAGGACATTTTCTCTCACCATCCCCCATGGCGCTATCAGAAGCTGTACAGACAGCATTGGTCTTACACGTGGTTGGCCGTATAGGCGCACTTCACTACCCGCATGGGTCTAAGTATGTGATGGCCTGCGTAGGCTTTTTAGGGCCACTGGCTTTTCACTGTTGCTCGTATAATATTTGATGCACCGCCGGTCATGATAGGTCTTATGTGTGGTTGGCCGTATAGACACACTCCACTGTTGTAAATGATAAATTGCCATTGCTGTCATATGACTTATGCATGGTTAGCCGTATAGGTGCACTTCGTCGCCGTAAATGATAAATTGTCATTGCTGATAATATTTATTATAATATTTATGATTAAAGTAGTGTATCATCTTGGCGATAATATCAATCTGATGATAATGACTTGTGCAACCATAATCAGTGATTAGCGATGATGATAATATCAGTTTGATGATAATTATCGGCGATATTTTCAATTTGGCGATAGCCGGCGGCATTTGATGATAATTGGTGATTATATCAATCTCAGTGATAATCATCGGTGTTTGATAATCGGTGGTATTTTTGAAAACAATATTTGATATGCTTGATATGTTGAGGATTTGCCTTTTCCTTCATCTATGGAGGAGAATACACGGTATCGCTTTTTGAGGCATTTTCATCATTCTACTTGTCTTGCCCCCTTTTGATTAGGACATATTATTTTGATAATCTTCGGAATCAAAATCATAGGTGATCTTCAGGGATAATACTTTTTAATGAAGTAGGCATTGACGGGTATACTAATACCTTGTACATTCTGATCCACAATTCGATAGGCTCCATTCGAGTATACTTCAGTTATCACGTATGGACCATTCCATTTAGGGTCAAATTTTCTCCTTATTCTACAAGTGACCATTATAGGTCTTTTCAACATCAACATCATATTACCTTTCTTAAATGAGCGATGTTTGACTTTCTTATCAATGACAGCAGAAATTCTTACCTGATATAATTCCAATCACTATTAGGCTACTAGCCATTTTTCATCAAGCATATCCAACTCGTCTAACCTTATTTTGGCATTTTCATTATCTTTGATTGATTGATGTACCGCTACTCTATGCGATGCGACTTACGTTTCAATGGGAATGACAGCCTTGACACCATAAACCAGTGAATACGGCGTAACTTTTGTTGTGGTACGATGAGTAGTTCGATAAGCCCATAGAGCTTCTTGCATTTTTTAAAATTTCAATTATGCTTATTTCCATTAAGGTTTTCTTTAATATTTTCACAATCGTCTTATTGAAGGCTTTAGTCAATCCATTGGCCGACGGATAACATGGTGTCGAGAACAAATGCTAGATGCCAAATTTATGGCATAGTTTTTCCATGCCCCTGTTCTCGAAAGGAGTATCATTATTAGTTATGATCTTTTTTGGGATGTCATAGCAATATATTATAGCATGTCGCACCAAATTTATGACATCCTTCTCTTTCACATTCCACAGCGCGATCGCTTCAATCCACTTGGAGAAATAATTTGTTGCTGCTAGAATGTATTGTCATCCTTTAGACGAATGCAGATTAATAGGGTCGATGACATCTAATCCCCATGCTGCAAAGGGCCAAGAAGCTACTGACTGGTGAAGATCTTCAGGGAGAACATGCATGACATCGCTATGGAATAAATTTCATGGCATAGCTTTACATAACCTATTGCATCTTTAAACATTGTCAGCCAATAGTATCCCATTCGATACACCCGATGGAATAAATTTTGCCCTACTTGATGGGCTTCACATTCACCTGAATGAGGTTCTTTTAGTATTATGACTTGCTTCTTCATTATCCAAGCATCTTTATGACATCTCATTATAGGATTTCCTATATAGCACTTCATTGCATATGATAAATTTCTTTGCTTGCTATCTAATTTATAACCTCCGTGATGAATTTTCTGAAGAGGACTCCAATTAGGACAGGATAAAGTTGCAGCCGGGCTAGCTAAAGCGTCTGCTCTTGTGTTCTCGCATCGAGGTATATGCTTGATTTCAACGTTTGTTACCAGTTTAAAATCCCCAAATATCTGTAGCACTCTTATCTTCATTTGTTGTGTTATTTTTATTTTTGAACCTTAAGTCCCAGAAGCACCATCGAAATACATTCGCCACGAATTAGGCGATTCAATCATCATTACTTGTTCGTCCGGGAAGTTATCAACAATTATCTCATTGTCTATCACAGGGTGAGTTGCAAAAAATCTGCCTCCACTTGTCTTTTCACTGCTTTTATCGGCTGATAAGAGATTGTATTTTCTTAATGGGCAGATAATTGCATTCTGCTCCCATCAGAGTCTGGCTCAGATAATAAAGCGTGATTTCCTTTCCTTACTCATTCATTTACGCTAATAGAGCTCTTAAAGAATTTTCAATTGCGGAAGTATACAGAATGAGGGTTTTGCCTTTCACAAAGTTGTTGATACCAGGGGCCGCTTCAGCAACTTTTTATAGAATTGAGTGCGCTCTGACATGACTGATCTCATGCAAATTCTATTTCTTTCTTCATTAAATAGGCAAATGGCTGACACCTTCCAGCCATATTGAAAATAAAACATCGAATATATACTAATTTTCTTTGCAATTTTTTCAATTCTTTCAGCATTCTTAGTGGTGGCATTTCTTGAATAGTTCTGACTTTTCCTGTGTTGATTTTAATTTCTCTGTGTCTGATGATGAAAACCAAGGAATTTTCCTAATGAGACATCGGCAGTGCATTTTCTTGGATTCACTTTCAATTGTTTCTTTCTAATCTGATGAAAGACTGAGGGCAAATATTCGCACTCTCTTCCATGATCATACAATCTGACCATTACATTATCATCATAACACTATATGTTTGTGTATCATATCTAAGAAATTCTGAATGCTGTAACTTTTTCATCTTTAAGCGCCCTCTTTTGACTTATTTAATTAGCTTCCTGAATCTCATTTTCCTGGTCACATAGGAATATGAAGGGTCGTATCTACACTAGAAAACTGCTTTCCCTTTAGATGATCATGAATACTTTCAATCAGGATTACGCGCAATTGCTTTCTCTCTTATTTCATAAGTTTTTCTTATAACAATTTCACTACTATCGATCATTTTTTGTAGAATATTTTTTAGGATCAGGCAATTTTCAATTTAACACCCAAGAAAGTGATGATAATAGCAGTAATCATTTTCTCTTATTTTCCCCCATTTCCCTTGGATATTTCGGCCATGGCAGTTTTTATTTTTTTATTTTAGCGGCCGACAATCTATTCATCATGGGAAGTATATTATCTTCTTCAAATGTGTATTTTTTATAACTTCTTTTGTGATGGAGCTTCGATGGGGCTTTATGTTGTCACTTTTGATAATAATAATTTGATAAAATGAATATCTGTAGGTACTCCAATGCCCTGTTCATTTTGATTCATAACTTGATAAGTCTTGTCAATATAATCTTTAGTGATAATATACTGATTGTTTCATTTAGGATTTAAACTTGGCCTTGGTCTTGTAAGTGACCTTTTAAAAAAAGCAACATATTATCTTTTTTGAAGAGTATTTGTTGAATCTCTTCGTGTCTTGATTGCCATTATAAGCCTAATGATTGTCGATAATCTAGATATAGTTGTTGCTTCATGAATGTTGCAAATAATTAGCCATGGCTCAGAAATAGTTTTGCAATAGCCTTTTTCAGAATATATAATTTTGAAGATACTTTTGAAGGCTGATAATTCAATTGCAATGATAATCCCATGTTTGAGTGTCGATATATAATAACTTAATTGCGGTAATGATTCTGGCCTCTGTATTGACCTATAAAAATTAATATTGACAATTATTATCTCAGAAAATCAATAATTACCTTTTCCGGTATTTTGCACAGATGTTCGGAAGAATATTAAAAAATTATGTCTTGATTTGATTTCTTTATTCATTGATCATTCTTCATTCTTACTTCACTAAAGAATGAAGGTTCACGAAGATGAATGACCGAAAAATTGCTTATCTTATTACATTATTGTATAGTCATTTGCTTTTCCTTCTTGTACATAAGCAAGATGGACCATGCCGTTACTAGGATCACGTCTTATTTCTTGAGGAGTTGCTGATACCATGTTAATTATATTTACTCGCTATTCTTCTCTTTCTATCATATTCTTCCATAAGAATTTCACCATTGTCGATCATCCTTTGGAGTATATCTTTGATGACATAGCAATTTCCAATCTGATGCCCGAATATACGATGATAATGACAATATCCTTTTGCTCTCCTCTTCTCTGTTCCTTAATGGTACTTTGACTGAGGTAACTTAATTTCTCCTGTAGCCAATAATTGATTCATCATAGGAAGTATATCCTCTTTTGCAAATGCCCATTTCTTTTGGATCTTACATTGTCTGCATTTTTCATATATCATTGTATGACCTTTCCAGTTTTCTTTGCCGCTACTTCTTTCCTCATTCAAATAATCTTCTTTCTTTTCTTTTTTACTAGCAACATTAGCTGATGTTCCTTTAGAATTTTGAAATAATGGCCTTATATGGGAATTGAACACTTTCGCACTGACCCTTTCTAGGTTGTAAGCTTTTGTGACCAAGTCTTGAAAAGTCTGTATATTTGGGCCAATAAGGCTAAACACAACCTCTGGTTTCATGCATCTCACACATAACTTGTTCTTCTTCCTTTGCGAGTTGTGGGTATGATGCCCCCAGGATTCTCTATCGACTGACGAATTCTTTGATTGGTTCATTTTTCCTGTTGACAAATAGAAGCCAAGTCATTTAGACTGATTTCTTCGGAGGATGACCCAGGAAATTATGAATGACAACGAGGATTTGTAACGAAATCCGCCACAGGAAGTATTGCAGGTGGCGGTTCTCTTGTTACGACGGTTATCCCTTTATCTTTTTAGATCCTTGATGAATCCATGATGGATGTCTTTATTGAAATAATTAACCTTTGCTTTTCCTTTTGACTCTCTTTATTGCATGAAGAATTTTCTCCATGTAACATTTTTGATGCCTTCACTCAGGTTATTGTAAAATCTTTCTTCCATAAAGGAACGACTTCCTTTCTTTTCTTAGGTCCACTTTTTGACAAGGATTCCGCTGATTTCGACGATGGTTCAATGACGGTCATGTCTTGGTTATAATGAATTGGATATGTACAATTCAAATCTCTTGCGGACGTCATATTTATAGTTACTTTTCTGTCTTACTCTTTGCCTTTCTTCATTACTATCTCACCCCGTTTTATCATTTTCTACAATATATCCTTCAGCGTGAAACAATCTTTTGTAGGATGTCCCACGAAACGATGATAACGGTAGTAATTCTTTTCTTTTGTCATCTTAGCTTCCTCTGGGCATTTGGGCAGTGGTAACTCAATAGTTTTGGCAGTTAATAGTTGCTCCATCATTGACAAAACATCTTCCTTTTCGAAAGCATATCCTTTGTGAGTGTATAATCAGGGTCACTTATTATTTGCATGGCCCTTGCAACGCTCTGAATCTTCCCTTCTTTATATTTCTTATCTTTTGCAAAAGGTTCCTCTTTTCTTTTCCCGATTGACAACATTTACCATTAATCTATTTGGTCCTCTTCTTCCTATTTCGTTTTGAAATGCTAGCATTTCCTGGCTATTAATTCCAGTGCATATGCCCTTATAGTAAGGTCTCGAAAGGTCCTTATATTGGTGCTTGTGAGTCCAAACGCGATTCCTGTTTACATGAAATTTAGGTACATTTTTACTTGTTCTCTTTCTTCAGGTAGTTGTTTGCACGATGCCCCTAGAGTCTTTCATAGATCGATGAATTTTTCCATGGGTTCATTTTCTTTTTGCCGAACAGATGTAGTTTTATAATACTAACATCTCGATCCGACGAGAAGAAATTTGACATAAATGAGTCTTGCATATGTTCCCAAGTTCATATCAATTCTAGTGTCAGACTTGAATACCTCCGAAATGCTTTTCCTATCAAAGAAGAGCTAAATAGTCGCAAGCAATATGGTGGAATTGTGGAGAAGTTACCCATAGTCATGATAAAGTGCATAAGATGTTCCTCTGGAGATTCGTCCCCGTTAAATTTCTGAAAGTCTGGGTGTTTGAAGTTAGCTGGAAATGACACGTCTTCCGCTTCTCTTGGATACAGTGTTCTGTAACGAAACCTTCTAGTATGCTCACGCTCCCTTGTAGTCCTGACGACTTCTGCGACTACCTATCACACTTCTTCTTAGGTTATTGCTCTTACTATAGGAGCGGATCCATGTGATCCCGCTCTTAGTGGTTGTGAGCCTTCAAGCTACTATTCGTGCCCGTTCATGGTGGCCATCATGGGAAGGGCCACGATTTGAGCCACATTATGCGCGAGAGTGGCTAAGTCTTCTCGGAGGTTCCTACATTCCTCCATCAGCATTCTCCATGCTTGCGCCATGTCGGTTATACGTTCGTCAGTAGTCGGTGGCAGCCCTTGATTTGTTCCCACCATATAGACAACAACTTCTCCACTCCCTGACAAAGTTGTTGCCTGAGTGGGATAAGAGTGCACTAGCGTAAAAGCGCTTGATGAGAGAGGATTCTCATTGGGCTCTTTGATACTATCGCATGATTTGATTGATCATGACATGGTCTGCGGAGGTGTCATGTGTAGAGATGCAGGGGATGATACATCTTGTACAGGTGATTTGCTTTTTTCTTTCCTTGTCCGCCGGACATTTGTGGAAGGTAAGGCTGGAAAGTCTTGGGATGTTAAGGAGCAAGGGGACTTTCGTGGATACATTGCTGGCAGAGCCAGCGCATGATTTCTTCTAGCCATATGTAATGACCCGGGAAATTTCGTGCCTTGACCCGAGTACTACCTCTATTTTTTCCTTAGTAGCTATTTAGGGTAATTAGTGCTAAACTCGATTGCTTGTGAAATTTGCATCAATCACTTTAAACTCGATCTACACGACTCAAAACTTGTAGATTCATTAGCGCTACGTTACTCTGAAATCTGGGATTCATTGCTAAATCCAGTTGTTCTTGGGAATTTTTGGAAGTTCTGGATCGGACCTAGACCGCGCGTCGTAAGTCCGATGGCGATGATCTTAGGCTGTATTGGTCACCATGTTGGACTTGGCCATCACATCAAAAACCAAGTCCAGATGATGTTCTAGGTCGATTTGATTGAGTCCGGAGTGAAGAGTGTGAGAACGGTGGAAATTAAATGTGATTTTATGAAATCTGAGTCGTGTCGCTTGCGCGACGATTTTAAGCAATCTGACCGTTGGATTCTGACTCAATTTCACCCTCTGATTAGGGAAGGTGGCCCAGGCATGTCGTTATGCTTGTGGACCTGATCGAGTTTCGGTGACCGTTGAATTGAGTGTGGTTCGCCACGGCTGATCTAAAGATCCGGTCAGTACGAAAACTCAGCTTGACCAAGATCCATGGTCAGTGAGCTTAAGTCCGACCTCTCGTGGAAAAAAGCCCACCAGAAGTGCTCCGTTAGATCGAGAGAAGCCTGTTTTGGTTATAACCTAAGTATACCTTGGCCCTGGGGTTATTTTCATCAATGTTAGGCCTATATATAGACCTTAAAACCCTAGCTCTCTTTTCCATACGAATTTCCTAACCCTAACTAAGAAAGAGAGAGGAAAAGAGAGAGAAAGTGAGAGAGAAGTTGGTGAATCATCTTAGATTCTTTCTTGTTCTCCTTCATCCTTTAACCTTCACTTTGGAATCGTTATTCCGACGATTCTGAGTTCATCCTTGGGTAAGTTAACCTAACCCTAATCTGTTTTAGAGCTTAGATGAGCCTATGTGTTGTTGTAGCTCATTTCTTTTCTTGCCTTAGGTTGTTCTGTCGCCGTTGACGAAGACATATCGTCTGAAATCAGTTCGGTGTTCTATTTCTGGCTTAAGGTGCCGACTTTAAGTGTCTAGGTTATGGTTTTCAAGGCTTTCAATGCCAGTTAATGGTTTATTCTTGTTATGAATGAGATTTCACATGTCAAATGCTATGTTTATGTTGCGTTCCTGATATGCATGTGTTATATTGAGATTTGTGTATTCTATGTATATGTATAAAGTACCGTATACGTATAAAATATACACATGTGTTTGCCATGATTATTTGTCGTGTATTTTTGCTAGATGTATGTGTGTCAACTCCTTGGCAAAAGGAATTGTCCAAATGCGTGTATTTCAACATACGTCATGTATGTTGAACTATGTACTCTAAGTGTTTGTAGAAATTTCTGAATGATCTGGAGTGTAACATATTAACCTAGTATGGGCGTTGAGAAGCGATTCTCAACTCTCCTATTAGTGTGTATGATTTCCTTCAGGCAAGTTACATTCTTTGTTGTTTAACTTCCAGCATTACTGGTGTGTAAATCCATGTTGAGTTGATATTCTTTAAGTGCTTACATACCACATGACTTGAGTTGTTATTCCATTACTATTCCAAATTGTTGTTATGAATATCTGTTGTAGTGGAATGTGTTTGGGACTATGAATTAGTCCAGGAAATTGGTAATCAGCCTTGAGATTGTGGCTGAGATTGCTTTCGCCACGTAGGACGTGATTAGACGAACCCGAGTCGTATTAGAGTTGTCGGCAGTGGTTTGGCCACACGGAGTGTTTGCGCACTCTATGTCGTGCAACCCAACGTGCACTGGTGCTAGTCGAGTTCGTCAAGTAACCCGATTGTCCGATGTATGTTCACCATGTATGGACGCTATTGTTTGAATCTAGGGTACCAACCTTACCAGTGAAAATCCTGTAAACTATTGTACCTTGATCCGCGAAGACTCATGAGCCGAACATGGTGGTATGGGACACTGTGGTCGTGCTGTTGGCCTACGCTGGGGTGACGAGCCTCCCCGTAGTGACCAGTGAGCAACCAAACTCGTGAGCCGATTATGGTGGTATAGGACACTATATTCATGCTGTCGGCCTACATTGATTGTAACGAGCCCTTTGTAGTGACCTCGAGCATGCCTGGATACTGCATTGAGGTGACGAGCCTTAGTGTAGTAACGAAGGTATGATAGGCGTGCATTGATTGGTGACGAGCCCTTTGCAACGACCGAGCCTTAGTGTAGTAACGAAGGTATGATAGGCGTGCATTGATTGGATCACTGTTTGGACGTTGATATGAGGAAGGTACCTTAGTTTCCCAATCCTGTTGTATGAAAAGGACTAATAATAACTTGGTAATCATGTTCATGCACCGCATTTGCATGTGCTTTATAGATGTGGCGCACTTTGAGGCGATGCCATGCGTAACGTAAGATGAAGATGCTGAGGGTGTACGCGCGAGGGCACGCATCATTCTGCATACATCCTTGCATTAACAAGAGTACTTAGGACATGTTTGTTTATCCTGCTTTATCATTACTACTTGATTGAATTGATAACATGTTAACCTGTGCTTTATTGTTCCACTGAGTTGATCACTCACTCTCACATTCTGGGGCGGTGTTTAAACACCCACCAGACTCTGTCTTAGTTGCTGATGTTACAGATGTTGATGCGGCTCCTGAGGCAGAGCAGGAGTTTGATGATGATGAGGCTGCATTCTCTTTTATGCAGTTTTCAGACGGGTTCTAGTGAGCCTTGTTCTGATGCGCGGGATGCTGGGATTTCTTTTGGGATTAAATGATGTAACTTAATACTTGTAATTTTGATAGTAACACTTGTAACACGACCTGGTATGTATATGTTCTTCAGGGATTTGCACATGTACACATATGATTCTATAAGTCTTCCGCTTGCGTTCTTCACTTATCCCTGAATTATGTTTGCAGTTTGGCTTAATCTATTCCATGTTTTATGCACTCATACAGACAACATACATCCATCATCAAATATGTTGCATAAGTGATGTTCTGAAACTTGGGAGCTGAGTTATGCTCGACCCCCGAATTTCAGGGCGTTACACCATATTCCTAGTCACTGGTCCTTTAATCATTCGGGTTTGAAGCCTGGATTATATAAAACACTTGTATACTTGAAGGAATTTGAGAATTTCGATAACATATATGCTCTTTTATATCAATCCCCACGCAACATGTTGTTGCGCGGTCCGGCGCAATGGATAAAATCCATTTTTTCTTCTTCTTCTTCTTCTTTCCCAAAGTACCTTCGGAGGTCTTCTTCTTCTCAGGAGCCTCGATCTCTTGTTGTTATTAAATGAGAGGGGGAGCGGGGTATTTATATGCCTTCATACATGCGAACCCTCTATATCTGTACCATAGGGCCCACCTTGCACAACATTTTATCCTTCCGAGCCTACATGATCAAAATGATGTTGTGCAGACCCACACAACCATCATATGTGCTGCGCGGACCCGTGCAACCAACATTCTTTGCGCGGTCACATGCAACACAAGTGTTTTCATTAATTTTTTTTCCTTCTTGAACTCTTATCATCATTATTTTTATGCCCCAACAATTTCAAATTCCAATTTCATCAAATATGCAAACTTAGAGGAAAGGTTAGTACTTGTTGATCCATAGACAATATCATTTACATATATTTGAACAATCAACATATCTTCATTACATTTTTTGATAAACAGGGTTTTATCAACACTTCCCATTTTAAAGTTTTGACTAAGAAGAAATTTAGTTAGCTTTTCATTCAATGCTCTTGGGGGCTTGTTTTAAGCAATACAAAGCCTTTTTATGATAGTATACATTATCGGAAAATTTGGGATCTTCAAAACATTTTGGTTGTTCTACATAAACTTCCTCATTTAAGTTACCGTTCGAGAAGGCACTTTTGACGTCCATTTGGTATATTTTAAAATTTTTATGGCATGCAATGGAAATTAATAACCTGATGGATTCAAGTTGAGTAACTGGTGCAAAGGTCTCATCATAGTCAATCCCTTCAATTTGAGTGTACCCTTGTACAACCAATCGTGCTTTATTTATTATAATATTACTTCATCAAATTTATTTTTGAAAATCCATTTATTTCCAATCACATGTTTGTCAGAAGGTCTAGGGACCAGATACCAAATATCGTTTCTAACAAACTAATTTTATTCATCTTACATAGCTAAAATCCAATTTTCAACAGTAAGGGATTCATTTACATTAGTCGGTTCTATCTACGAAGTGAAGCAAACATGATTACATAGGTTTTCCAATTGTCTTCTAGTTTGAACACCAGTGTAAGGGTTACCGAGTATTTGATTAGTTGGATGATCCTTAACTAATCTAATCTCAATTAAATCTGATTTTGATGATGGTTCAGATTGATTGAAAATAGTAATTTCATCATCTTGATCATGATTGGGTGTGACAGTTTGATCATCAATAAAAACATTTATAGATTCATGTATCACCCTGGTCCTTTTATTCAGGACACAATATGCTTTACTATTTAGAGCATACCCCAAAAATATACCCTTATCACTTTTTACTTCAAACTTTCCCAATTGTTCCCAATCTCGTAAAATGAAGCATTTGCTTTTGAATATACGAAAATATTTCACAGAAGGTTTTATTAAACCAAAGTTCATAAGCTATTTTATTTTTACCTGCTCTTATATAAACTCGATTAATAATATAGTAAGCAAAATTAACAGTTTCAGCCTATAGATTTTTAGCTAATTTTTTACTGTTGAGCATAACACTCCCCATTTCTTGTAGAATTCTGTTTTTCTTTTCAACAATGCCATTTTGCTAAGAAGTTTTAGTAGCAGAAAATTCATGTAATATTCCATGGTCATTACTATACTTCTCAAAAATGTTATTCTCAAATTTATGCCATGATCACTTCTTATTCTGATTATAGAAAGTTCTTTATTGGTCTGGATGTATTTAATTAACTTTTTGACTTCGTCAAAAGCATCCAACTTTTCTCTTAAGAAAGCTACCCATGAATATTTAGTGTAGTCATCAATTGCAACTAGAAAGTATTTCTTACCGCCTCTACTCTCCGTTCGAGTTGGTCTAATTAAGTCCATATGGAGTAGTTCAAGAGGTCTTGTAGTGGCTAAGGAGTCACCTTTTTATGACAACTCCTGATTTGTTTGTCTATTTGATATGCACCACATACTTTCTTTTCTAACATCTTCAGTTTGGGTAAGCCATGAAGATGACCTCTTTTGCTTAATTTATATACGTCTCTATAGTTCACATGTCCAAGATGTTGATGCTACAATTCAGTTTCGTCTATTTGAACCATGGTACAAGAGTGATTTGAAGAACAAGAGTCATTAATGATATAACAATTTTCAGAGGTTCTTTGACCATTTAATATTATATGATCTTGATTGTTAATTATCTCACATCCATAATCTGAAAATTTTACACTATGATTATTATCACAGATTTGAAATATACTCAACAAATTATGTTTTAAACCTTCAACATATAAAACATCTTTAAAGATAGGTAGATTTAGAAGTTTTACATTACCTCTTTCGATGATTTTGCAGTTGTTACCATCTCCAAAAGTTACTGAGCCACCGTCGATTTGATTGATGTCTGCCAAAATCGCCTTATCAATTATCATATGTCTAGAACATCCACTATCCAAGTACCATCTTGAATGGCTACTTGTTTTGAAAGCTATGTGGATATCAAGACACTTATCTTTTGGAACCCATTTCATTATGGTTTTGGGTTTAGGAGGATCTCTTATAATTCGCTGTGTTTGGGAGTAAGAGTTTTTCTTGTTTCTCCTTACTCTGTTATTTCTAGAGTTGGATTTCAAGAGCTATTTAAGCAAGTCTACTATTTTATTTGCTAGAGGAGGATTATTGTTTCTCCTTTGATTTTTATGGTAGTTGGCATTAGTTTTTTGGATTGAAAGTTTTTTAAAATGTTTTTTCATTCTTCTTTACTTCCTTCATAGTTTCTTCTTTAGACTTTGAAGATTCTCCTCTTACAAATAGGGGAACAGAATTTTTAGATTTTTCTATATGACTTTTGATAAATCCCAAGCTAGATTTGTCGCTACTTCGTCGAGATGCAGTTAATAATTTTTCTAGTCCCTGGTCACCTTGAGTGTATATCTAAGTATCTTTTGAAGTCTTAAGAGAAGCAACTTCTATTTTTAAATTCTCATTTTCAGTTTTGAGATTTTGAATTTCAGAAAATTTTAAACTTAAATCTAGTTTGGTTTTCTCAAAACAATCAGAAAAATGAGATTTTTCCAAAACTGATTTTTCAAGTTCTAATTTCATATTAGCAAAGTTTTCTTTTTGAATTTTTAGTTTAGCCGCAATCTTACAACTTTCTTCGTATAGGGCATCATAAGCGATTTGAATATCTTCTTCATTTTCAGAATCACTTCCAAAAATTTCATAGTCAGAAGTTTCCCATTTATCTAAGGAAATAATTTTAGCTATGGTCATGAAAGCCTTTTGATCTTTCTCAATTTCTTGTTCTGATTCATCGGTTTCTGAATTGAATTCAGATTCGGATGATTCATCCCAAGTAGTAAGCATGCCCCTTCTTATAGATTTATCCTTCTGAGGACATTTTGAAGTGAGATGCCCATATTCAGAACAGTTGAAGCATTGGGTGCCTTTAGATTTTGATTTCCAAAAATTTGGATTTCCTTTTCTTTTATCAATTGGTTTTTAAAAATCTAATCTATTTTTATTTTAGAAAATTCTATAAAACTTTTTAGCCAACATTGTCATATCATCCTCATTTTCCTCATTATCAGAATTTACATTTTTATCCTTGGATTTAGATTTAGAGAATTTAAGAGCTACGGATTTTTTTTAGGATCTTTGAAATTCAGCTCATAGGTTTGTAGAGATACAACTAATTCCTTAACTTTCATAACATCGGTATCTCTCAATTCCCGTATAGCAGTGACTTTGGAATTGAACCTATCAGGAAGTGATTGTAGCATTTTTGTGCAAACCTTGCTTTCAAGGACTTTTTCTCTAAAACCGCACATCGAATCAATGATGTCATTTAGTTTCGTATAGAAGTCCATGAATGACTCATTTTCTTTTATACGAATTTCCTCAAACTTAATTGTGAGGATTTAAATTTTAGACTTTTTGACAATGCTACTCCCTTCATATATCATTTCGAGAATATCTCATACTTGTTTTGCTATATCATAAGAAATAATTCTTTTGAATTCATCTAGTGATAGAGAACAAGTAATTGAATTTAAGGCTTTTGCATTAGCGTTACTTTCACTTTTTTAAATGGTAGTCTAAAAAGTATAAGCGTTTCTTTCATAGAGGTGGCTCCATCCTCAGCCAATACTTCCATTGTTAGAGGGGTCCATTTAGTTAAAGTCGCTTGCCACCCACTTTCATCAATAAATTTTAGAAAAATTCTCATCCTGGCTTTCCAATAGGACTTTTTTAAACGTTAGTCCAAAAGTATAAGTGGTTTCTTTCATGAACGTGGTTCCATCTTCAGCCAATACTTTCATTGTTAGAGGGGTCCATTTAGTTAAAGTCGCTTGCCACACACTTTCATCAATAGATTTTAGAAAAATCCTCATTCTGGCTTTCCAATGGGAATAATTTGAGCCATCAAAGGGTGGTGGCCTGGTAACGGATAGAATATCGAAATTTGACATTCTAATAGCTCTGGATCTTGCTCTAGGAGGTTAATCCCAAAAAGAGCAACCTCGCTCTGATACCACTTGAAAGGACAAGTTATAGATGTCCTAGAGGGGGGAGGGTGAATGGGACAATACAAAAATTTCGATATAATGCAGAAGAGGGAGGGTGAATAGGACAATACAAAAATTTCGATATAATGCAGAATAATAAAATGAATATGCTTAATCGCTTAGAGTATTGAATTCTTAATATCAAATAGTTTGTAGGACAACCTTCACCTAAAAGATTTAGGTAGGACAACCTTATTTCATGACGTATTTGAAATCAAAATATCAAACTTTGCAGGAGACAATTAATCATAAGGAAAACATATAAAGAATTAAACATTTACCATAATGTACAACGGAGTTATAATGGTTCGATGCTTAAACCCACACATACTCCACTCCCAAAATTATTACCCTTGCAATTTTACCTTTCACTATTTCAAGGTTTTCACAGGGTCACCTTAACAATCTTATACAGTTCTTATGATTTTCACGGGCTATCACAACAAAACCCACTTTGTGATTTTCACGGGATCACCACAAAACAACTCGTTAAGATTTCCAAGCTTTCTCAGAAAAACTCAAAATGAAGTGAACGTAAATACAGTACTTATCTTCAAATGGCAAGTCGAAGACGTTATTGTAGCTTGATTTCAGCGGTCTTCTTTATTAGGAGATTGATGAAGCCGTGTATGAGTTCAAGCCAAAAAGAATGTAGGGATCTAAAATATTTTCAATGAAATGAACAATACCCTAATGCTGCAAATTCGATTCTCTATTTCTCAAGTAGAGTATGGATTACTCTATTAAAAATAATTAAAACTAACTTGAAAAAATAGAATAAATAAGCTTAAATAAAATAAGATTTACTACATGAATAGCTTAAGAATGCCCTGACTTTTTCTCATTACTTGAGTATATTGCTCAAAAATTTTCATTATAGAAATTAATGAGAGAATGCCTCTATTTATAGCCAAAGGATTTGGAAACTCGACTGGCCCGATTGTTAGTTTGGCTAGCTGAATTCCAAAGATTGCTTTCCAACGACATTCGAATTTCGTGGGATAAGATCTTTTTAAAATTTGGCTGGCCCAAGACAAAATTTGGCTGGCTAAATACAGGATTCAGCTGACCAAATCTCCATGAGATCCAAAATCTATACACGTTGGAAACTTGACCGAACATCCTTCGGGCTAGCCAAGCAGACATGTTCGGCTGGCCGAACCCAAGGTTGGGCTTGCTGAACTTGCTATGGAAAATCATTATTAGTCTGTAAACTTCCCCGAATTATGTTGAGTTAGTCGAAGGTAGTTATAAAAGTGCCCTTGTTTGTCAATATGTGTGAGTATTGAGCCTGTCATCTAAGTAAGCCCTAAGATGAAGACATTAAGTTCAAGACTCTTCAAAGATGAAGGCATACAATCATGCTTAACAGGTAAACTAAAGCCTCATCAACCCACAACAAACCTTGATAGGTATATGCCCTTATAAAAACCCAACTTACCCTAAAAACTACTTCAAAATATCTTTTGGTAAGTTTGAATTAATTGCACATTGAGTATTGTTGGAAGAAAGAATCAAAACAAGAAAATCATATGTCCCTATCGATTGCATCGAGCTACAATCGAGGACATATTCGATGCTATCGAGCATCGTTCGATTGCATCGAATACACGTCCATACTATCCAATAACAAATTGTAAAAAATGTTGGAATTATCGATTGCATCGAATGTTGTTCGATGACATCGAAACTTATGTTTCGATGACATCGAACGAATTTTGATTGCATCGTCCATAGGCTTACTTCTACCAAAATGCAAGAATACTCTAAGTGCTCCTTGATGTAATCGAACCCTTTTAGATGGCATCGAGAGTAAGTTATCGATGACATAGAAGGCTGATCGATTGCATCGAAACTAATTTCAGTTTATCCAGCAAGCTTTCAAGGAAAAACTATTTTCTTTCGATCTCATCAAAGACTATTCGATGACATCAAAATTCAAATCTCGATGGATCGAAGGTCTGTTTGATGACATCGAACAGGAGACAAAACTATCCAATAAACTTTATGTATTTTTCAAAAAAGAATCCCGATGGCATCAAGACATCCCTCGATAGCATCGAAGTGCATGTCGATGACATTAAAGGATGCTCATTGAGATAAGACAATTTGTTTACACCCCATTGAATATCTGGTGTAAGAAGTCGATGCAATCGAAGATGGTTCGATGACATCGAAATTCAAATTTCGATGGAATCGAATACCCTTCGATGGCATTGACAATATCAAATTTCTGTCCATTTTTTTATCGTTGGAATTTCAATTTTGTAAATACACTAGGCTTGCTTCTTGTAAATTAAATTAGAATTTAAGAGAGTTTGAGAGAGTTGCTTCAAAGATTAACACCCTCTTCCTCATTCCCTCTTTCCTATTAGAGTTCATCATTCAATCCTTGGCATAAACATTTACTCACATTTTCATTGCTTGGATTGAATTATAAACTCTAGCATTCAATGACTTTCCAAATGATCTCATAGGCAAATCATTGTATTGGAACTCTTGAATGTATAACTCATGGGAACCTTCTCTATGTGTGTTTAAATCATATCATCTAAATAGAGAAAATATAAGAAAACCCTAAACCTCACAACCTCGGAGCATTGATCGAAGCATCGGAAGCAGTTGCGGTTCAAGGGAGCTGAAGATTCTTCATCAACATCGATGACCTTCAGATTGTGCGAGAAAGGGGCTCACTCACTTATCTATAAGTAAATTGAGTCCATTGAGTCTGAAGCCATTTCCTTGTGTAGGATTGTGATTCAGAGTTTGAGTGACAAACTTGCCAAGACCTCGTTGTAGGCCTTCGATGGGATAATACATAGTCCTTATGTAGGATGTATTGTCCCTGTAAAGGATGTGTTGCCTTGTGTAGGCTCCCAGTTATGCCCTTGCGTAGGACTCGTCGCCTTGCATAGGCACCTAAGGCAACCTTGTGTAGGTTGTGAAGGTTCATAGTTAACCTGATTTAAAACCATTTGATAGTGAAATCCGGTACACTCTAGGAGAGAGTATGTCTACCGAGAGTGGAGTAAGTAAGTAGTCGAACCACTTTATATGACTGTGTTTGGGATTGCTTTGTGTACATTGATCTAGTTATGCTTATTCAAATGATTATTATGATGCATGATTTAGTTAATGTTTAAGTATTGATAGGAATCACATCCCCACATATTATCACATATACTATCCTTATAGGCTTGTTCTGTACATGCAAATTTTATGTAAGCCTACATATTTTTGAACTCTCTATTGGCCTAAATGCCATAGAGTTGCTTTGCCTTACTCATCTTGATTTAAGTGAGGTATTAATTGTTCTTATAGGAAAAGAATTTTTGAAAAGTCCTATTCACCCTCCTCTAGGACATTTGAACATACTTTCATACTTCAGTAATAGCGGTTCCACCGCAATTTTAAGTTTGGCTGGCCGAACCAGATGTCAGGCTGACCTAACTTGAGTGTATTTTACTTAGAATTTTGTTCATTATGATGCTATGTGAAATACACCTACCCTAGGGTCAATCTAAGGTTATACCACTTGATGGTTGACTCATACAAAGTGTTCCGAACTTCAAACTATGTCCTTTTATGGCTTAAGATGTGGAGTCTTCCTTAAGATGTTTGATCTAATATTTAACAATTCTTTATGAGTTGTCGAAGAGTATCTGCATGAGTGCTTGTGTTCCTTTCAGGACTATGAAATTTGACAATCCTAATTGTGCTTAAGTATAATCACTTACAAAATTCACTTAGACAGACGAGAAACTTGAACTTGTTACTCTTCTTCTTTTTATTGCTTGTGCTCGATCCTGCTTCAACATCATGTTGTCATGGAGGATATCGCCGATATCCCTTGTTGTAAGAAGTAGTGAAGAATATGCCAGATAACTACACAAAGTAGGAATTACAGTGTCCTACTACAAGCAAAAGAATAAATGCAAACAAATATGTATTGTAAAAATAGGGGTCTTATATAAGAGGCCGTTTAATTAAAAAGAAGAAGAAGAAAATAGAAAAATGGAAGAAATAATTAACTATTTTCACAGGTAGACTGCCTTGAGCTCTTCGAATTTCCTAGCAATTGACTCATTTGTCTTCTTAGCTTGCACATGCTTATTACTACATAATGAGCACTCAGTCGTGGTCTAACGAAGAAGGTATATCACCACGTCAAGGCGTTGGTTAACAGCTATGTCATCTTGCTCAGCCTTCAGCTTCTCAGACCTGTTAGATTCTTCATGAGTCCGATAAAAGTTTGTTTGGGACTCGATGAAGGTCAAGAGCTCCTGAGAGTCTAGCCAATCCCATCCTAGGAAGTGGCACACAACTTCTGAGAGATTGGCAAAGAGGTCATTGAGTCGGACCTCCAACGATTGTAACATTGCTCTATTAAAGCGATGTCTATGAACCCAATGTAGTCGGTCCTTCCATGCAGCATCATAGCGGGCAGAGGATATCTTGGGCTCAGCACAGATGGATGATTGTTCCTCCAGAAAGGTGGTACACCGCCGTAACTCCAAACCAACCTTGGAGTAGATGTCCCCAAGGCATTGTAAGTTGGAAAGCACCTCTTGGATTTCCTATGGAGGTTCATCAATTTTTGCCACCTCGGTGGTATCTCTTCTAAATGGGTTAATGTTTCGAAGGAGAGGAGAGTGAGAGAAGTATTCAATCCTCTCCTCGAGGATCTCCTTAAGAATGGTCAGTGTGTGAGAAAAATAAGGTAGAGGCCATGTAAGTTGAGGCTCACTGTCAAAGTGGAAGCCAAAGATACAACGTAAATATGGAGGAGTGATGCTTTTATAAGCATTAATAGGAGTAATAATATGATGGCATTGGATAGAGTATGATGGTTAGGATACTTGAGATAAGCAACTAGGGCACCTTTGCTTCGAGTAAACACTCGTGAGGTATATGTATCACACACAAAAAGGTCACCCAAGGAGATCTAGCCACCCGAAAAAGTACTTAAAGCTACGTCCAAGGAGAACTAGCCACCCAGAAAAGACCAAGCAACGAGGACACCTAAGGCAAGCTAGCTTCCTGAAAGAGTATTCTATGATACGTCTAAGGAAAACTAGACACTCGGAAGAGTCCATGTGAAAAGGACAGCCCATGGTAGTCGAATGCACACAACAAAAACCTAGGATCACCAGGTCAAATACTCAATGGTACAGCCTGTAGTGACCTAAGAAAACTCCGCGTCTTGTATCGACCACCCAGTAAAGTTCATATACCATGAAGATGCATGATTAGCCCAATCGTTATTATTCCAATTTCAAACAACCATTTTAAGAAAGCTCAAAGGTCACTATGGGGGATTTGTCACCCAGCATAGGCCGACAGCTCAGGTATAGTGTCCCATTCTACCATCCTTGGCTCATGAGACTAACAAACAAGATGTTTAAAGGTAACGTCTCCAACTAGTGACTAATCATAATTTAACAAGTGGAACTTACCATCTCAGGGTTATACGAAAATAATCCATAAAAACCGCAAGAGGGCAAATAGTCAATCAAAGCCATATAAGGCAAATAGTCCATTTAAGGGTGCAAAAGAAGGGATTGTCTCCAAAAAGCCACAAAGGCATAAACAATCCACAAGATGGTAAGTCCACAACATAGTCTCAATTAGTCCAGTACATAATTTGCCACTAGTTCAAGGACCCTCCAAAAACACCGTCAAGTAACCTCAAGTGGCAAAATAAGCCATGAACAACATCGATAACAATTACACGTTTAGGGTACTTTTCTTAAACTATAATATAAATGGTTGTAATCTGCAACATGTTCAGATATATGAATTTAAATCCAAATCATCAATCAATTATGAGGAATCAAAATCAATAAGAGCAATGAGCCACATTAAGCAATATATAAGATAAATGAATAAAGATGAATAAACAAGATAACTATCAAGATGTATAAAAAGCTTGAAGGTAATCCTTACCTTAGAGTTAGGTTCACTTTTCAATGCTTGTTGGAATTCATGCGCATAATTTAGGACCGGATCCCATCACAAATTGTAAAATAGTACAATTAGAGCTAAGTTTAGACCCTATCTATGGTTAAGATCATAGCCTAGGTTTTGAATTTCTTAGGTTTAGGGTTTCGTTCTAAGCAATTGGTCTAGGCTTAGATTTTAGGATATGAACTATAATTGATATATAATTAAGCACAATCTAAATAATATAAGTTACTACAAAATAATCATTATCGTAATGATATAATTAATATTAACTAACATAGTAATAATAATCATTACGATGGTAGTAAATAATGATATTTTAGAATGATAAATAAAATACTAATATTTAATCATTGAAATCTTATTCATAATAATTAATATTAGCATAAATAGTCCACTAATGGCTAATCGTTTAATGATCATAATAATTATAGTAATGAAAATTAATGGTAAATCAAAATTCTAATTTTGGGAAGACAAGTTGACTCACATTAGCTGACTCAGTAGTTCGACTCGACGATGGCATCACTCTCCTTCCTTTCTCTTCTCTTCTCTTTCCTTTATCTTTCTTCCTTCCTTCTTCTTCTTTCTTTCTCTCTGGCTGATCCACCAATGGATGTCAAACTAGGCTTGACTCAACTCAGTGGTGGATGCCTTAGCCGAGTCGGTAGTGGTGGTGCGGTTGATGGACGACTCACCTACCTCCTTCCTTTCATCCCCTTCTTCCTCTTCCTCTCTTTTCCTTCCTTCTGTTTCTTTCCTTCTCACTACTCTCTTTAGAGTCTCACAAGGCCCAAACCCAAGTTAAGCCCACGCCCAAATCGACCCAGCTGACTCGGCAGCGAGTCAGCCCAATCTCTCTCTTCCTCTTTCATGTCTCCTTTCAACCCACGTCTAGTAGAACCCGACTCGGTGGAATTCAATGAGTCAATTAGGCAGCACTCGGCCCGACTCGAATCAACAACCACACATCCCCTCTCTCTCTCTCTCTCTCTCTCTCTCTCTCTCTCTCTCTCTTATTAGACATGTATGGACTCTACCAGACCCCCATCCAACTCGCACCGAGATTACACCTTAGACTTGGCCCATGGTTCATTGAGCCGAGTCTGTAATTTGACCAGCAATACAAACCATCAGCAATTTGACTCCGTCTCAGACTCCCAAACCCTCTCCCATTTCTTCTTTTCCTCCTCTTTTTCCTTCATTTCTTCTTCTCTACCTTCTTGATGGAGAACGTCCGAAATGGCCTCCAAATTGGTTTGACTCGATTTGAGTTGGTGGCCATGCACGACTCCACCCACAACCAAAACCACCGACTTGAACCGGGATGTAGCCTGACTCGAGCGCAAGTGCAACAGTGAGTCCAGCTCTAACTAGATCTGGTGTAGTGCTGACTCGAACCGGGTTCCCTCTCCATCCTTCTTCTTCCTCTCCGACGTCTCTTTTCTTTCTCCTTCTCGTTTAGGAAAGCTCGGTGAGATGCTGGGCTCGGCCCGATTGACAGCGACTCGAATCGAGTCGACTCAACTCAATGCAATAGAGAAACGACGTTCTCTTTCTCTCTTTCAAATTTCCTATTTTTAAAAATCATTGCCCTAAAAGGAAAGAGGCTATTTATAGCCCTATGGGAGCCTAGAAGGATCGGCTTTTAATCAGCCGATTAGTTACAGTTTCATCCACTAATTTCAATTGGCAAGGAGAGATTGTTGTTGATATTTTTAAAATTTGTTTACATGGCTATAATCTGAGATTATAAATGAACCTCTGAGGCTATAAGCCACCAGATGAACGACTTAGATCTGAAGATGGGGCCCACTTATGATAGATGAGTCTATCAGCTTGACGGGGAAGATAATGACTATAATAATGGTGGATTTTAGTTTAAGGGTTGACCTTTTGATCTACTTCATCTGGAGGGCAAGGATTAGTCCCCTGATCACTGTGAGGCCCACTATCCAGTACAACTATCCCCACATATCAGTGGGTTTCGATATTTCCGGTTATGGACAATAACTCGCGTGCTAGCGAGATATTCTCATGGGGTTTTTGTTTCTCGCGAAGGGAGCTTTTGGATGCCCTAAATTCGACGCTCATGGTACGTTGGTTGAGTTCCTAAAAGTTCTTGAGCGGATAGGATCGAGCCAACGTAAAAAATGGAAAAGATTCCTCTTGTTAGCTCATCTTGCTTTGCAGGAGAAGCCCTAACGTGTGTAGAGAGGAATGGATGGCAGGGATTTGTCGAGGTGGAGGGTTAGGATGGGAGGAAGAACGCGCACATGGTTTTGACAGTGAGGCAGATGCAATCTGCTTTCCGTTTTTGAAAGCTCTCTCTCACTTACTCTCCTTTCGCCTGAGATTGTGTATGTGTACATGAATGGTCACACATGAGAGTGATGGGGGTTTGGTCTAAATTTCATCCCGAACATGATGGACGGTTTGGATCTCTCATGTCGTTGATGAAGGTGGCCCATTGATCACGTCAGTGAACGAATCTCGGTTCGGGCGGGAAAGAGGAGAGAAAATCTCCTTTTTTAAGTAGTGTTCAGGTCAGTGTCTCTTTGACCAACTCCCGATTTCATTGTATTGCTAGTACACCATCCCTTATGTACACACCACTCTTGTGTGGGTCTATAGTGATGTAATTTCAAAATCCAATCCATCCATTCGCTTTTGAGATCCCACTTAGGCCCTCCGACCAAAGATCAGATAGATTCAAAGATCAGGTGGGTCACACTAAGTGATTTTGTTTTAATTTTGGATTCCCATTGATCTGCTGATCGGATCACTCCAAACCTGAACATCAACGGCTATGAAGGTTCCTAGGTCCTATCTAAGTAAATTTCGATGGTAAATCTAGTTACAGAAGCTGGGATAAAGATGATCTAGTGGTGGGCCGTGAACTTGAGTGTTGTAGGCCCAATAAATGGTAGATCTAGTAGATTGGGTCCTCAAATTTTAAAATGATTTATGGTCAGGGCCTTACATAGTCCACATCAAATGGTTTTAATGATCCTCAGGACTATTTAATTTCAATCTAATGGTTGATTTTAAGGTTGAGTGTGTATCCACTAATTGAAAGCCTTCAAGTGATGTTATTAATCACCCTTTAACAATTGGTATGATATTTAAGTGATTTTAGTTTATGAATGACCCTCCAAAAGGAGTTTTAAGGTCTCAACCATTGACCCTAGATAATTCAACGGTCAGAATAATTTACTGTCAATGATCAATGGTCTAGAGGTTTGATTTCACAAGTTAATGATTGGGTTTCATTGGAACCATAAGTCAAAAGGGTTTATAAAGTTCCTTGGCCTCTAGGGTTACTAAGGTGGAGATTAGCTATCCATTTCATTAATCTAATGGCTGGATAGCTTGATTTAGGATTGAAGAGTATAAAGACGATTAAGTTTAGGTTAGAGTGTAGGCGAAAAGATAAACTAGACTAATTTGACATCACATACTTGTATATATAAAGTGTTCATGGTAATTCTAAAGCATTGAAAGTACGAGGTGTTACAGTTCAAATGGAAGACTAAAGAATCACATTCAGACAGAAGATCGTGCTCGACTGGACTCCAAATAGGGAATCATGCTCAAAAGAATTACGCTTGAATAAAGACTGGATAGTCGTGCTCGAACGGAACACTGGATGATCATGTTTGAGTGGAAGACTGAATACTCACGCTTGAGCGGAAGGTTGAATGCCTCTAATCAGAAGCACCGAGTGAATGCTTCAATAGAGAAGATAATAGCGACAATGAAAACACTTGCTGTAATAGTTGTGGCAACTTAATCTTTGAGTAACTTGATCAGAGAACTGTCTTTCAATGCTACTCCTACTACAATCTCTTCGATTAGTTCTGGTGACTCTTTCGTTGAACTATGTAGCTAGGGAATTGTTATTTAATGTTTCTCTTGCTGCAATAATCTCTTCGATTGTCTCATTTATTCATGGTCTGCATAATACAGGATTTCGAATAGTAATCTTTTCTGCCAAATTAATCAGAATTAGTATCTCAAGATATCACAACTTTCCAATTTAGTTTCATGAATTTTTGATAATTTTGAAATATATCGAAAGCTTTAAAATGATTATAATATATTGACAATTTTGAAATAATCATAATGTATTGATGACTTTGGAGTAATTAGAATATATGATGATTTGAACTGCATGTTCCCATTATTTGCAATATTCCTTTTGTTCGCAATGTGCTCTTCATTTGCGATATTCTCTTTATTTGTAATAGTTGCAATGTGACAATGATTTGGTCATTCCATCTTTGTGCTTGTCAGTGTGTTTTGCATTGCATTTGTTGCATTCTTTGCCCATTATATCGTGATTTCAGAGATGTCGTTTTCGGCTCTATAGGTTCAACCGCTAAGTCTTTTCTAGTTTGTGCTTCTTGACATTTCTTTATAGGCTGGCTATGAGTATATTTTCCTTCGACCTTTGCTAATTCTGAAAGAGCCTATTCAAATCCTCATCGGCTTTCACTCGAGCATTATCAATTGAGAAAGATGATCGAAAAATCGAATGGTTGGGTCACCAGAAAAATAGAGAACAGTAATTCTATCAACTTTTTTCAGTTTCCGTTCAGTAGCTTTCCAGAGGATATAGAAGTGACTGATGATGATTCCATCTCTTTTGGCGAACATTCATTCCTTATTTCCATCAGATCCAGTACTCTTTCTTTGAGGGAAGGTAGCACATTCTGGCGTGAACCATATTATCTAAACAGATTTACTCGTCAATTTGGATTTGATCAGATTATGCTGGAGACTTACAATATCATAACTAGAACAATGAGAAGTTATGGCATCAGACCACATAACTGGGCCTTGTTATGGAAGCAACTTTTAAACATTCATACTGGATCACACTTCATAATTCATGGCTATAATTATCCAGTTCATGCTTCTTATAGTTAAATGCATTGTTGGGGTCATCAACATTACTTAGTGCATGATTATTACTTAGTTAATTATGCCATATGGATTCCTCCGCCGCGCATAAGGAATTATCAGAAAGACCAAGGCATATATTGCTTTGAAGAAATAGATCATGCCCCCTCTCTAGGTCAACTTTCTATAAAGACTTTTTCAAAAGATAATATTTACGAAATGAAGCCTACTAATACCCTTGAAGGATGGATAGCCTTTGGTGCTCCTTTGAAGAATTCAAAGAATATATCTGAATTTTTAGATCATCCAGAAGAGAAAGATAATTCTTCGCATTTTCATCCTCCTCCACCTCTGCAGATTTTACGAGATAACCTTCCTTCATTGTCAGGAAAGCAAGAGACAAGAAGGCATCATTACTCTCTTCGGAAGGATAAACATATTATAATAGAAGACTCGTAATCGATCATGGAGAATTTAACTTTTAAATAGAAAGTATCAAGCATTTTGAACAAACTTGTTATTGTTGTAATTTGAACCTGATTCAAGAGAAACGTATTTCTGTATGTTGTTTAATCAGTGTTTGAGATTTTCATGATTTATTTTATCATATCAAGCAATTACATATTTGAGCATATCTTAAGTAAAATAGATGATCATATGTGTATTTGTAGCATTTTGATGCTACACATAGTTTAAGCTCTTGAGTAGTAGAGTTAGTATATTTTTGACTGAACATATTTTGACTGGACTTTACTTGACTTGGCTGGACTGGACTTGACTTGACTTAACTGGACACTTTCACACACAATTTAAGCTCTTGAGTAGTGGAGCAAGCACAATTTTTTAAACTCTTAAGTAGTTGGAGTCGGGTCTTACGCGAATAGTCTTTGTAACTCTTATGAGTTCATTGGACTTATCGTGGCCGGGGAGTTCACAAACTGCAATCCATTAGAGGGGCCCAGTGAAGCTACTAGATCAGTGAACTCGATTGGTTTTACGAGCAGAGTTGGTCGCAGTAACTCTCTAGAGTTCATGAAGCTCGTAAAGCTACCTTTGGGTACCAAATCAAAGGCCGATAGTCCATCGATGAGGGGGTAACTCATTTAGAGGACCCGTCTACATGAGTTTCTAATGAAATCAAGCCAGGAATCTGGTGGGTCTTATACATGATTGGCCTATCTATAGACTAGCCAAAGAGCGCATACTGCATCCCGCCTTTTCTTCGCCTACCAGGTCAAACCCATTCACGGGAGGGCATTTTCTCTCACCTTCCCTCGTGACACTGTCAGAAGCTGTACAGACGGCATTGATCTCAAGTGTGATTGGTCGTTATGGACTTTTGGCTGCTTAGGGCTTTTAGTTGATGGTTATCTCCACTGCCCGCATGGGTCTAAGCATGTGATAATCTTCGCGGGCTTTTTAGGGCCACTAGCTTCTCACTAGTACACACATAATATTTGATTTATCACCGCTTGTAGTAGGTCTTACGCGTAGCATTCCACTATCGTAGATGATAAATCGACATTGCTATTGTAGGACTTATACGTAGTACTCTGCTAAAAAAGATGATAAATTTGATAAATGATATATTTCCATTGCTGATAATAGTATTCTTGATAATATTTATGTTAAAATAGTGTATCAACTTGGCAATAATATCAGTTCAACGATAATGATTTTTGTAATAGTAGTCAGCAGTGAATAGCAATGATGATAATATCAATTTGATGATAATATCAGTGTTCAGTGATAATCATCTGCGTTTGGCAATAATCGGCGATAGTTCATTAGCATTTAGCAATAATCATCACCGTTTTGTGATAATCGGCAATAAATTTGATATGCTTGAGAATCTGCCTTTTATATAAGGAGAAGAATTTCATCATTTTGCTTATCTTGCCCTCTTTTGATTGGAAAGTATTATATTGATAATCTTCAGAATCAAAATTACAACGATCTTTAAGGATAATATTGATGAAGCGAGCATTGTCATGCATACTTGTAGCCCCACATTCCAATCACAGAAATATGAAGAGTCGTGTCCATATTGGAATACTGTACTTCTTTCAAATGATCGTGGCTATCTTCAATCGGGCCATTACTTTCTCTCTTATATCATATGTTTTTCTTATGACTATTTCACCACTGTTTATCATTTTTTGTAAAATATTCTTTAAGACGAAGTAATTCTCAATTCGATGTTCGAGAAAATGATGATAATAACATTAGTCATTTTCTTCATTTCCTTTGGACGCTTTGGCCATAGTAATTTGATCTTCCCTGCAGTTAATAATTGATTCATCATAGTAAGTATACCATCTTCTTCAAATGTATACTTTTCACAGTTCTTGAATTATCTGAACCTTTTCTTTACTTTCTCCGCTGTAGAACTACCCATATTTCCTTCATCAAAGTTTCTTTGTTCAACTTGATAGTTTTTCATTTCTCTTTCTTTTTTGACATTATCAGTCGAAGTTTTTTTAAAATCTTGACGCAGCCGGTTCATATAAAAATTGAACACCTTTATACTAATCTTTTCTAAATTGCAAGCCTTTACAATCAGATCTTGAAAAGTCTGTATATTTGGACCAATAAGACCCAATGCAATTTCTGGTCTTATGCGTTTTATACATAGCTTACTTGTTCTTCTTCTTCCGCAAATTGTGGACATAATGCACTTAGGATTCTCCATCGATTGATGAATTCTTTGACTGGTTCGTCTTCGCGTTGACATATAGAAGCTAGATCGTTTAGACTAATTTTTTCAGCAGATGGCCCAGGAAGCCATAAATAATGATGAATATTCTTGATGAAACTCATTGCAGGAAGTATTGCAAGTGACAATTCCCTTATCGTAGCAGTTTTCTCTTTACTTTTCCATATCTTTGACGGATCTCTTGTGGACGTCATATTTATAGTTACTTTTCTATCTTGTTTTTCGCCTTTCTTTATTACTATCTCTCCTTGTTTTATCATTTTCTGTAACATATCCTTCAGTGTAAAGCATTCTTCTGTAGAATGTCCTAGGAAACAATAATAACGACAATAATTATTTTCTTTTGTCATCTCAACTTGTTCTAGATATTTGGGGTGAGGTAACTTAATAGCTCCATTAGTTAATAGTTTCTCCTTTATCAACAAAACATCTTCTTTTTCAAAAGCATATCCTTTGTGAGAGTCATATAATCGAGGTCGTTTATCATTTACACGACCCTTGTAATGATTCAAGTCTTCTCTTCTCCTTGTTTCTCATATGTTGTGAAAGGTGTCTCTTTTCTTTTCCCGATCAACAATATCTACCATTAATTTATTTGATCCTATTTTTTCTATTCTGTTTTGAAATGCTGACATTTTCCTTGGCCTTTTCCTGGCTATTAACTTTAATGCAAGTGCTTTTGTAGCGAGATCTCGGAAGGTCTTTATGTTGGTGCTCGTGAATCCAAACACAATTCCCGTTTGCATAGAGTTTAGGCACATCTTCACTTGTTCATTTTCTTCGGATGACTGTTTGCATGAAGCTCCCAAAGTTTTCAATCTATCAATGAATTTCTCCATAGGTTATGACTTCGATGGTGGCTCGAGACTTGTCACTTCCAGTCAATACGGATTAATTCTTACGACTTGGAGATTAGTTACGCTTGTAACAGTTGTCATTGGTTGCAACTTGAACGTATGTATTGTATCATAGTTCTTTCGATCGTTGCTTAACTTTACTATTTGATCTTTACTTAGCTTTTACATTGAAGCTTTGTGGGTGGAACATGGAGCTTTGTAATAGAGCTTTATTGCTGACTTGCCCTCTTTTAATTGGGTGAGATTTTTTCTGTGAATCTTCACAATTAAAACTATTTTACCTTTCGGACTTAGCAATAATTCGATCGCCATGATACTCCCGGGCTTAAGCATTGAGCATTATCATATAATAGCTCAGCCGTAGTAATGATACTGGCTCCAATGCTGACCTGATCCGATTCTCCTTGAAGATATCGACATGCTGCCCTCAAGTCTTTCCATAGACTAACGAATTCGTCATCTGATTCATCTTTCTCGTTGACGAGCAGAGACCAATTTAGTCAAACTGAATTCTCCAGTCTCGTTTATCTTTAATCGTAACTGCTTCAAATTTCTCTGGTATTCTCTCTGGTGATGGTTGTATATTGTCAATGCAATTTTGCGCAAAATCCGTTAGGTATGAAGTAAACAATCGCGTTAGTCGGGATAAAAGCCATAACAAAGTATCAGTTATTTTAATTAAATAATATTGTACTTTGTTTTAGAGATGAAGGGGAGAATGTTCTGGTTGAGAGTCGTCATTTCAGCGTCTATTTGATGCCAAATAGTAATAAAAGTTCTCTGAATATTTTATAAGTTTTATCATTGAATAATAACAATCCCCAGTGGAGTCACCATTTTGTTTCAACCAGAAATGAATGCGTTTACTTTCGAGATTTATCATTCAATAATAATAAAGAAAATAGAAAAACATTCATCATCATAGATTTTATTAATTTTGAGTTCATTTACATCCTCTTATCCCTTGATTCTATGACAAATTACAATGAATTTATGCAATGAAAGAAAGGATAATTAATTCAATAGCTATTTCGGCAGCATTTCGGCATATTTGGTGTCCATCAGAGTGACAAAGGGGTTGTGCGGGTTTAAGATCCTTTACTTCGAGTTGACACTTGAGAGGTATATGTATCGAAAATTGAACTGCGAAGGGAACCCTTAAAACTGCAAAGCACGGGGTTATGGAGACCTTTTATTACGCGACCTCACAACAGACCCATCAAATCCACGCAACACTATTCACCACACAACATTATTCACTGCATAACACTATTCACACATGACACTATTCATCCACATGACACTATTCATCCACGCAACACTATTCACGTGTAACACTATTCACGCGATTCCTTCTCTCTGGAACTTCTGATGATGCAAATAAGATGAGGAGGGAGTATTTATAGGCTTTCACATATGTGGGGCATCAATTTTCGTGCCACTGGCCCTATTTCACACAACACTATTCACTCGCGCAACTATTCATCCATGCAACACTATTCATTTGCGCAACTATTCGTCCATACAACACTATTTACCCGCGCAACTATTCATCACAACACTATTCATCCATGCAACTATTCATCACCACGGATTTTCCAGAGAGGGATGATAGAGAGAGGGTTGCGTAATGGCAGGGCTGCCTATCTTGAATCCTAGATGTGCAACAAACCAAACTCCTATCGATTCATGTATTTTTTGTGCCCCAACAAGATGTTTTATATCTTATATATGACAATCTGATGAAGAGAAATGTCTTTCTACGATATAGCACAAAATGAATCTTGACTAGTGCGCGAATAAAACAAAAAATTGATGAAAAAGAAGTTTATTTAAGAGTGGTCTGGCCATTGGCCGTATGACAGAAGTGAAAGAAATAGAGGGAAATAAAGCAGCCGAGCGACTTAAGTGCTCAGGCACTTTTAGCCTTTATCCCCTTAAACTATTCAAGGAGTTACTGCTTCTCGGCCTCGGTTTTCTCCTGTTTCGACTTCCAGTCGGCTCCCTTCTTGATGAGGATATGAAGAAGGTGCAAGAGCTGGTCAATGCAGATACCGTGAGTGGAGACTCGGTTCTCAACCTCCCTTTTTCCAGCCAGGCTCATCTTCAATCGAGCTTAATAAATGGTGATTTGTGAATCAAGGAAGGAGAGATCCTTGGGAACAACTAGATCATTGGAAAAGGAGTGTTCCCTCTCCTTCGTGTCCTCCAATAGCCCTGTGCATTGTGTTTGCAGCACACAGAGCATAGTACAATTGAATTGATGGGTTCGGGTCTATCATAGTTGTTCATTCTAAGCTAGCTTGAAAGCTTTATTGACCTCCAAGGAATCTTCCGTAGCCACAACCTATTATCGCATGTATCCAACAAGCTGATTGGATTAAAAAACGAGCTGGAAATAGCAATTCCTGATAAAGTACAGATGCTTTAGCATTTGTAAGAGGTCTTCCAATGCAACATCTAGCTCGGTCGCTTCCGAGGCTTCCTTGACAAAGTGATTTACATTGAATATCAGAGAGGATTGGTTAAAGCCTATGAGACCCCAGTCAAAAATTTCTTACAAATAGCTCTTTGCACCATTGAGGAACGAAGAGAAGTTAGAAGCCATGATAGCAATGGCATGAAATTAAACAGTTTATGATGATTTCAGTGTAAGTTTGGATGGAATCCAAGATAGTTTAAATAGACAATTTAGGAGCCCGAGTTTGGTGCGATTATGGTAGGAAAGATGCTTCATATTGCAAGAAATTAGGAACGTGCAGCCATCCTGCCCTTTATTTCAAGGGATCATGCACAACTCAAATTTTGGATGTCAGGACAGCAGTTAGTTATGAAGAATAAAAAGCTAAGAAAATACTAAGGTAACCAATAGTAAAAAGAAGGCTCGATGGCCGATTGTACTAAGGATCACAATTATAAGCAATTACAAGTCAAAGGAAGAAAAGCGTTGAATCAATGCTTCAACCTCTTCCAACCGACCCTTCACCTTATGCAAAGTAACTTCATGTTTGGCAGTCGTTTGATGAATTCAACTAATATTTCTTGTTTGGGCCTTTATGGATGTTGTCAGATCTTCAACCGTCTTCTTCTGTCGATTATAGTCAACACTCTTCCCCTTGTAGCTCCTCTTCAGATTCATTAGCTCTACCTTCAGAGCAATGATCCTTATTCTCATTTCCTCCAACTCAACCCTGGATGTTTTCAAATTTCTGTGATTGATTGATAGTTTAGTTACTATATCATTGGCGAAGGTCATCTGGGATTTCGCTATTACATGCTCAGTCTCGAAGCGACTAATGATAATACAGATCTCATGTTTCTCTTTAATGAATCCCAAGAAGTCCTTGAGGGATGGTAATTTGGTCATGAGACTCATGTTCGAACAAGAGATAACCCTATATGGATCGATTAGTTGGGCAAGCCTATTAATCATCTCGATTGACATAGTCCCAGACAATCCTATCTGTACAAGGATCCAAAGTTCTTCTTTAAAGCTTTGCAATTCAGTCGAGAAAGAAGGAGACTCGGCTACATTAAGGTCATCAGCAAGAGCTCGTTCAAGGGAGGAAAGGATGTCTTGAACTAGAGGTGTGTCTTCAATGGTTGCAGAAGAGGTCAAGGCATCATCCATGACTATTGGTGTTGATAAAAGGACTAAGATCGGGTTAGACAGAGAGGCATCGACCACATGAGTCTCTTCTACTGCCTGGTTGTGGACAATCACATCAAGCGTCGCACCTAGTTAAAGAGGTTCTTCAACAGTTGGAGGAAAGATGGAGGAGTAGGTCGAGGAGATGATTCTTTGTTTAAGTCCTGAGGAGTGGCACTTAAGGGGTGCTCGCCTCCTTCTTCTTCTCGGTCAACAGTAGTAGGCAGCGTTTGAGGAAGGTCGACCATGTATTTTGACTTTGTAACAAGAGTCGTAGCTTCAGGAGAAGCACGAGAAGGAAGAGCCTCAGTATTGATCGTGTCCTCAGAGTTAACAGTCTGCATGTCAGGGATTTCATGAACATCGATGGTGGCTGACGTTGTTGTAGTGGTTACGCCACAATGACTTGTTTCTCTACGGCCAATAGCTCTCGAGTAACTACAAAAGAAAGACATAATTAGCTGATGTATGAGGAAAAAGTCTTAGAATGGGATACAAGTGAAAGCAACCTCCACCTAAATCAGAATGGATGACATAGGTGACGGATCATTTATCCATAGTTTGCATATTTTTCTTTATATTCATCGTTATTGCTCTTATAGAAGTTGGGAATGGTGGCAGACTGGGATGATAGGGAGTAAGGTATTTTTCATTGAATAAAATATTGGGATTATTTAATCTTTCCCTATCATGCCACCATTTATTCCAACATTTATTATAGTGAGCTTCCTGGTGACATTTCAAACCTTCCTCAATTTCTTCAGAATAGTCTTCAGTGGAGAGTCTCGGCCAATATTTGGTTTTGAAGTATTTTTCAAATAAAGATAACCTCGGCTAAGGAGGTACCTGATTGCTGTCATCCTTTATATGAGGTCGATAGCGGATGCTCTGCTATGATTGGCTGAGAAGATGGGTCAAAGTACTTGAAGATTAAAACAGGACACTGAGGAGGTGGGCCGAGAGGAGCTCCCAAGTCAAGGATCTTCTTTAGAGCATGTGGAGATGGTCGAGCTATTGGAGATGTGGGAGTAATAAGTACCTTCGCCATAACTTTTTGGAGCTTTAGTTGAGGAACCATCTTGAACGACGAAACTCACGGGGAAGAGATGGTGGTTGATTTGGTATTCGGCTTATTTGTTTTTCGGCTGGGAGTAGTAGTCGATGGGGGTGTTGCCCTTTTCTTTCCTCGAAGCCCTATGGAAGTAGCAAGTTGAGCAGTGATGACTTCAGGAGAATTATTGATCGACTTTTGATAATGACTATCCCACTAAGCAATGAAAGTGTCCATGACTTGGATAGTGAGAAAGATCAAGAGTTCAACTGGCCGACTAGAAAGTAGAGTTGAGAGAGTGATAAAAATTGATTTGATCAACAATCGATCGAGTGAAAGGAGGTTTATTACATGTCGTATGAGTGAACGGACATGGGATGCACTGGACAATACCAAACTGACGAGCGAGCAGATTCAGACAGTACTGCTTGATGCCTACTTTAGCATTCTTGCTAGTGTAGATCGTGCCTCCATAAAGGAGATCTCTGCATATGAGATAACTCTCCCAAACAAGGTGCATTTGTAACGTCGCAAGATCGTCCTCGCTCTCGTATCGGTTAGTGAACCAAGCTAGGCCGAATTATCTATCATGAAAGGGGATGAATGCTGACTCCGTTTACCCCTATCAAAAGAAAAGAATAAAGTATCCATATATATATATAATGTCTTGGTTTCTTAGGGAGAATTGATGACACGTTTGCCATAGGAATAATAAGCAACGTCGTAATGAAGGGAATCATGTACAAAGGAATGGTGAAAGTATTCATAGATCCACATTTAAAGAAGCCACAATGGTCATCCTGCATGATATAGACATTTGGTGGTAAGATACCTTTGGACAGGTGGTCAAGTACGAAAGGTGCCAAAGTAAGTTTTCGACCCTCTGTGAGCACCTCGGCCAATTGAACGTACTCATTTGTGACCTGCAGAGCATTCACGCAGAGTAAATGTTGGCAAATCTAGAGTAATAGGAAGGCCATATGTTCTTCATAATCGACTAGTCGTCTATGCTTGCGGTACGTCTGCATGAAATGGGAATAAACTTTGCTGGCTTTATTCATGAATCGTCTGGTTTCTTCCTGAATGAAACTAGGGAAGATGGCTTCGCTAAAAGGAAGAAGTTGGGTCAGGGCTGTGATGTCTAAAATCATTGGATTCATAAAGCCGCACCTGAAGAAAAACGTGTTGGTGGATGAGTTTCAAAACGTCGAAGCTATTGTGAGAAGGGCAAGATCTGATGGGTAATTGTGGATGGATAGTTTTATGCATTCATAAATGCCCAAATTCATCCATGTTGCATCATACTGAGATGAGGCACAAACGAACCAAATATCCCATTTCGGCAGTGATCTCATCCAGGATCGAGGATTTTTCAGGGCATTGGCGGGTTGAGGGATGCATTCAGATTGAATTAGTAGAGTCTCACCTAGACAGATGAGAGACAAAGGATCCATCATGCTAACTTTGTGAGCATCAGTTGCAGGAGAGAATGCCTGTCCCAAATAAAAATAATCTGCAGTAGGCGATTGGAAGACTATTTTGTTAGAATAATTTTTAGAAAGGGTATCCATTACTGTGACTAGATGATCTTAGTGGAGTGATAGAGCAGAAGGTGATGGGGTAACTATTGTTGGAGTATGAGAATGAGGAAGAAATCATAATGTTTTGAAGAGAAAGTAAGCATGGAATGAAAGAATAATCAAAACGACGCTTATATCGGCCGAGGCGGTGGAGCATTTATTAGGGCATCATTATGGTTTTGCTTAGTATGATGTAGATACACGTGTCATAGCGACGTTTGGTTCTTGTGTTCGAAAAAGGGTGGTTATGGCTGATGTGAGAGGATGTATTAGCCAGAGAAGGTTACTGTGACGCCACCACGTGTATAAAGCTACTGCCATATCAATGAGGGGTTACACGTCGCTTTCACCTTTTTTCTAAAGGTGAAGCGACGTGAGGGGCAATGTTCATCCTCGTTGTCACCACTTCTTGCAAGAACCAATCAGAGTGAGTTATGTGCGAACTGAACGGATCTGCGTGGTGTATTTGAAGATATGCAAAGATATATGAAAAGGATCCTATGATAGTATACAATTACAGGAGAGATGGCAAGAGTAGGAGCAAAGAAGACCATGTAGTGTTGAATGTTATAGCAACCGTCAGAATGTGGTAATGATATAGATGACCAGGGTAAAGTTATAAATAGTAGAGGAATTCAGTAAGAAATAAGTCTCACACTAACCCAATCAAACCTACACATTAACTTTCAATTATCCTTTCAATTATCAGTCAATTACATTTCCTAGTATAATCACTCTACTTTTCTGCCGAGTAAATTACATTTCTTAGTGTAATCCTTTTCTTCTCACCAATTGTTTTACATTCCATAGTGTAATCCATAGCATTAATTGAGTAGCTGGTAACCTTAGCTGTAATTTGGGCGTACGCTTATATATTGGATTAAGTTCTCCATTCGGAAAGGTGTTCCGCAGTTGCTCTTTGCTAAGAATCCATTTCTTATTTCGCATTTGCTCTCTGCAACCAACTGTAAGAATCCTTTTCTCATTTCTCCTTTATCTATACCAAACAAGTCATTTCGTATGAAAGTCAGAGGTATAACCCATCGTTAGTGGACGAACCCAATCATTTGAATATCACATGATACTATTTTACACACTAAGCCAGTGCATGAATGGGGGGTCGATCTTATTTGATTTCAATTATATATAACATATCTGCCTATCTCGGCACTTAGGGTCATAATTATTTAGTTTGAATTAAGCTGCAAATTCAATTATAAGTTCTAGTGCATTTTGTATTAACTATTTCACTGGAGCATGTGAATGTTGGCATAGGAGGAGGGAGCGGAGGAGCATGCTTGGTTTTTACCACTTGGACAAGTAAGAGAGTTGCTCAAAACTTGGGTCCGGGTGTTGTTTGATTTTGACTTCCACCAAATAATATATACCTATTTTGGGTTGGTGGGGCTTAAAAGCCGGATAGACTCGGACGAGCCCAGAACGAGTCAACCAACCTTGGCCACGTTAGGGACATGCGTGCACCACCACACACGTACCTACATACATGTGTGTGCAGGATTAGGGTTTTCATCCATCAACATGGCTTGTGTTTTTAGCCCTGAACGCACATGGATTTCCTGCTAAAGACTTTAGCAAGGAGTTCCTGGCTGGAAACTTAGGTGGGCCACAGTGGTATTTATGCAAAGTCCGTTCCGTCAATCCGTTTTGTGAGATCATTTTAGGATGTAAGGCTAAAAAAGAGCGGATCCGATACTCAATTAGGCTGGAAATGTCAGGATTGGCCGTTGACAGTTGAAATATTCGTGGGGCTAAAGAAGTTTTGAATCGGGCTAATATTTGTGCTTTCAGTTCATCTCAACAACAATGACGTTATGAACGGTATGGATGGCATGTAAACAATGGGGTCGACCCGATTCAACGGTAAGAATATTACTACCCATCTTTTCTTTTAGTGCCGCCCACTTAAGTCCTGTATACTTCTAATTTTTGGTTTAAACTCCTAAAATTATCTCGCAGAACGGATGTACGGGGTAGATCTCGCACAAACATCACAGTCGGCCCCACTTAGGTTTTCAGCGCAGGAACTTCCTGCGAAAGAAATCCGCGTCGGCCCCGAACTCAGTCTGTCCTCCGCTCACGAGGTAGGCCACATCGTATCAAAGGACGGAGGGTCAAAGAAAAGATATCGAACCGTCCTCATCCAAACGTGTGGGATGGACCATCGTGTGAAGCCCTGATAACATCAACCCGTGTGCCCCGTCCGATGATGGATCCCAAACCCTGCCTGGTGCGGCTGCAACTGGCGAACTCAACGGCTATCTCTTACACGTGCGATCACGTGTCAGCTCTCCATCCTATATAATTCCACAACAACCCCTCCCCTGTCTTTCCCTTTCTTGTCCAATCTCTCTAATAGGAGAAAACGAAGCTCTCTCTCTACCAGATATCTAGGGTTTCTGTCTGAAATAGGACGGATCCTTTTGATTTCCTGACTTTTCGTCTTTTCTTCTCCGTCCTTTGTTTGTTTTCTGAATATTTTTCGGAATTTGAGCTGTACAATCGATGGATAAAGAGCTTCTGGAGATCTTCGAGGCCGCGAAGAAAGCGGCGGATGCTGCGGCATCTTCAGACGGAGCTTCGTCCTCCGGAGGAGGATCAGAGGAAGCTCGATGCTTGGATGCCTTGAAGCGACTGAGGGATTTTCCTGTCACGTTGCAGGTCCTTTTGTCAACGCAGGTTAGCAGTTCATATTCAAAATCTCAAACCCTAAAAAAAAAAGAAGCTTTTTTCCGACTGGTGTCTTGACTATTCTGCTGAATCAAAAGAATTAAGTATTTTTTTTATTTTTTATTATCCCTGCTGTCCATCATCATCTGGACAGTTTGGAAGAAACTGCTAAACGATCAAAATTTTATGGCAAAATCAGACTTTTAAGAGTGCTGGATCAGTTTGATTTTTGGGTTATTCTCCATCAATGTTGGTGTTCTCGTTTGGACTTTTCCATTTTCTTTTGGGAAGTTTTACATATCCTCACTATCCAATTGATGAAATGGCCTATTCAGAGGAAAATATCAATGGTACAAATTCAATGGGCAAAATCAGGTGGTCAAGGTTATCCAATCATTGAAAATTTTGGGATTTACTTTTGGATTGTTTAGATTGATAATGCAAACCCTGAAAGGGGAAGCAAATAAATCAAACAAGAGAAGAAAGAGATTGTGGGAAAGGACCCAACAATCCTCTAACCGAATGCTAGAGACAGTGAATGCAAGATTACGAGCAAGCTCAATTAACAAAATATGCTAACCCACCACGTAATTATGAGTAAACAATAGAAAATAAAATCTGATTTAACCTAAATCACGTGCCAGCATACTAAGGAATCATATAAATCAATCAAAACTAGGTATGATGGAAGCATACAACTTCCAATTTAGCAGAGGCACGTTCCACACTCAAGGGACTGACTTGTGGGTTCTATGGTTAGGGTTGGGAATGAAAAAAAAATCTGAAAATTGGAAAATTAGGGTTCATAGGAATTGGGAATTTTGGAATTAATGTTTTTTAGATTTTTGGGAAAAGATGAAATTAGGCCTAAATTGGGTGAATTGGTTAAGGGGATTGATGGATTTAGGTTTTGGTAGAGGACAATAAAGATTTTAGATGAAGGGAAATTAAGGATTTTGGGTCAAATAAGGAAATTGGAGATTTAGGGTTTGGAAATTTAGAAAAATTAGGGAATTAAAGAATCTAGGGTTAGGGTTAAGGTTTATAGTTAGATTTAGTGATGTGGAATCAAAGGGTTTTGATGGGGAAAGCAAGAGGAAATCAAGGGATTGAGGGGTTGTTCGCACGGTCAACCTAGAGGCTCGCACATGTGGTTGTACGGTCACATGTGTAGGTCATTGGCTGGGGTTTTGGTGTCTTCAAGGTTGAAGTTGGATGATGAAAATTTGAAGAAAAGGATGATTTAAATGTTTTTGATAGGAAGGGAATAAGAGAGATGAAGTTTTTGGAAAAATACCTCTTTTTGGATAGAAATGAAGAGAGAGAAAATGATAGGTGGAAGCCTCGCACCTCCGTTGAATGGGGAATGAAATCGCACCATACCCAAACTCCAAATCACATGGAGTATTCTTCAAATCACATGAAGCAGAGAAAACACAAAGTCTTTTTTTTTCCCAAAATAATGGCATTAGGGCTTTACACACTCCCTTTCTCTTTTATAGTATTAGAAAATACCTTTTACAAAAAGGTGCTCTTAGATTCGATTCTCAATATAAAGACGCTTAATAAATTAAAAGTTGTTCCTAACTCCCTAATCTTAACACAAATATAAGTTATACAAAAATAATAAAGCATGCAAACAATTTAAACAACTATACTATTTCGTGGCCTAAGGGGGTCCACGATTAAGATGTTCGATGATGATGATCCAACGGTTCAACTATCGTGTCCACTTGATCCAACGGTCCGATGTGTTCATCATGTTCCTATATGTAACCCACGTACATCTTTCCAGTATGGGGTCTTCAAAGATGCATGGACATGCACATGGTGTCTTTAATGTCGCTAGGAATGAGAATTGGGCCAAGTTGGCCCTATGTAATGGTCGTCTAGCTATAAGGAGTTTGGCTCAGCCCTCCTTCGGTATGGTGCTCGGATGTCCTCATTAATTCTCCTCGGCTAAGGAGATTTTGCCTCTGGCGAGATAAAGTTGCGATAATGCCTGAGAAGATTCGGGTCTCATTGCTGAAGCTCTGCCTCTGTCATCCACGTATTGTCTGAATTTGGTCTACCATTCTACTTGACAAGGTACTCCTGGTAACCTTCATGTCGTGTGGAAACCACTTCTTCATGTAAGTCCTCAATCTTCTCTCTTCTTGTAGGTATGGATGGTATGGGTGGTAAAGGTTGAGAAGAGGGGTTAGGTAATGGCCATGAGTTATGGGACAGGTCAGGGGCATCATCATCAAAGTTCATGTGAGGGTTAAGGGAATGTCAATGAAACGGTATAATATCTTCCACATTAAATGTGGAACCGATACCCATGTTAGGTGAAAGATCTATCAAGTAAGCATTCCTATCCAATCTTTTCAAGATTTTATATTGTCTAGCGTTACGGGCTTTTTTTTAAAAATGGTTCCTTATGGAAACCTTTTTGGACATATTCTAATTATGACTTTATCACCCACAACAAGCTCTTTAAACCTATGGTGTGAGTCAACAATCATTTTGTATGTTTCATTACTTGTATTGATTTTTTTTTTTCTAATCTTCACATGCAAGTCATGCATATGTTGTGTAGATGCATATGTAGAATCTAAAGGCCTATGGAACATTGCCATGGGTATGCAATCTGTAGGGGTCCTAGGCTCTTATACTTGTCTTTCCAGATCCACTTCCTCCCTGGGATTCATTTGATCATGACAAAGGTTTGGTAGATTCAACACGTGAATGTCCCGCACGGGTGTAAGCTCATCTGATATGTCCTCTGAAATAACAACACTACTCCTTCGATATTGGACTCACCTTAAGTGGTAACTCTATACTACCCTCAAGTGTCACCTCAGGTGGCATCTCCATAATAACCCTAGGCGTGATCTCATTTTTCACGTGGGCGTATACTTTCAAATCAGTTTTAGTGTCTTTTTCAGACTATTTGGCATTAACTATAGAGATTCAAGTTGGAGTTCGTCACATTTTTAGGACCACGTTTCTTGACGTCCTCCTTTTTCGGGGTGCTTTTGAGCGGGAGAGGCTTTAAGACAATCGTTTTGCCTTCATACAGAAACAAACACGTATTCGAGTGACCAAATAGCGTTGCGTCCCTGTCATACAACCAAGGCCTTACAAAAATGATGTGGCCTATATCCATAAGGCATAAACATCACCCCTTAACGTGTTTGTATAGGAACAAAACTGGATGGGAATGGGACAACACTGAGAAACCAGAATCGAAGATGCATCAACCCATGAGACTAGATAGGGCTGAGGGTGAGGAACAACTAGCATACCTAAGCGGTCCACGGTGCTAACAAAGACCACATTGATGCAACTGCCACTATCAATGATTACCTTGCAAATTTTGCCACCACACTTGGCATAAGTGTGAAAAATTGAATTCCAGCGTCAATCATCACTTTCTACAATCTGGCTTAAGACGCGGCTAACAATTGCAAGTGGCATAGTCTAAACTCCTTTAATTTAATCCCCGACTTTTGATTGGACATCTTCCCCAGTGTCAGGGTTCGCCTAAAGGGATGATTCAAGCTGATTGACATGCGCATTGGTCATGGTTAATTGAGTCGTAGTGGTCCTATTGTGCACTTCAATGGTCGTCAGATGGTTGTTGATATCATTAAGGGTATCAACAATCTGTTCTAGATTCATAGTGGGATGTAGGCCAAAACCGTGTACAGAATGAGTGGGCATATATGCGAGGTAACTCTTAGGGGAAAACCTAGATCCTAGGATAATGTTATGACAAAGACAAAATCAAACCAGAGATCAAATTAGACACACTAGAGACACTAATATGAAAATTTAGCAAGCTGTTAACCTGAAATACTACCCTGAAAATTCAACAGAATGGTAATCTGCTAGTACCAAGCTGAAAATTCAGCAAGAGTGTTATTTGAAAATTACGAACTGAAAATTCAGCAAGGTGACAACCTGAGATTACTACGGTGAAAATTCAACAATGGTATTAGTGGAAAACGCTAGCTGAAAATTCAACAATGGGACACTCTAAACTAGGAATAAAAATCAACAATATGATCTTAGATTCTGTATGCAATGTATGCTCCAACAACCCTAAATGTAAGTTCTGCCCTAGATGTGACTCTAACCTAAGTGCAACTGATGCAGGGACATGTGATGACCTAGTCCTAGATGCATGTATAATCAAGTTAAAGAATGTTCAAGTAAATACACGAATCAACTAACCGTTTCCAATCAAAGGGATTATGTAAAATTCAACACAAAGATGATGTCATTCCGTCAGGATCATGCCCCTTAGCATAAAATCGCGTAAACAGTAAAAAGGGAGGACCTAGGGATATGAGGATATTCCAAATCTAGCATAAGCCAGTCCGCGGTCAAGTTTGGATCTGATTCTACTTACTAACCATCCATTTTTTCCGTTCAAACTAGAAAAGGGGTATCAAGAGAGGAACGAAAGGGGTGAAGAATGAAGGGTTCGAGATGAAGAAAGTACGGGTCCTTTTGTTCTTAAAAGAAAAGGAGGATGATTCTTACGGGTCCTTTTGTCGTTAAAAGAAAAGGAGGATAATTCTTACCTTTTCCTGCACCTCGAAGGAAGGAAACCTGAAATCGGGGTGGAATGCTTAACACCCAAGGGCCAATCCTGAAACCCTAATCTCTTAAAGAAAGAGGAAGAAAAGAGACGAATTTCTATTCATTCAATAGTAATGAAAATAGGGTTCTCACAACGTATATATAAGCTATGGAAAAAGTAAAAGTGCACTGAAGCTCCTGAAAATAAGAAAAATAACAAAAAAAGATGAAAAATTAAAGAAATAAACAAGAAAAAAGAACAAAAACGCCTAAAACTAAAATACCCGTGTGGTAGGGTGTGGAATCCGATCCATGGATCTATGGTCAGGGTGCGGTCATGCCGCTCCTGCACTCGTAGTGCGTCAGAAAATGGGTCCGATGGACCCAACGTCCATCTACATCAACTCCTTCGCTTCAGTACTTTGTTGGCGACGCCTCCTACTCCGGTACACTCTAAAGGGTGCACCACTGATATCCGCATCAACAACACAAAAATCCTATGTTAAACCTATGTCTCTGATACCAAATTTGATGTATGACACATGATTTAATGCTAGTATGCAACGTGGAGATTATGAAAGAATCCATAAAGTAATTCGATTAACAAAAGATGCCAACCCACCATGTAATTAAGAGTAAACAATAGGAAATAAAATATGACTAAACCTAAATCACATGCTTGCATGCTAAGAAATCACATAAATCAATTAAAACTAGGCCCGATGGAAGGATAAAACTTTCAATTTAGCATAGGCACGTTCCACACTCAAGGGATTGACTTGTAGGTTCTATGATTAGGGTTAGGAATGGAAAAATCTGAAAATTGGAAAATTAGGCTACATAGGAATTGGGGATTTTGGAATTATGGTTTTTTAGAATTTTGGGAAAAGATGTTAGGCCTAAATTAGGTGAATTGGTTAAGGAGATTAATGGATTTAGGTATTGGTAGAGGGGAATTAAGATTTTGGATGAAGGAAAGTTAGGGATTTTGGGTCAATTAAGGAAATTAGAGATTTAGGGTTTGGAAATTTGGGAAAATTAGGGAATTAGAGAATTTAGGGTTAGGGTTAGGGTTTATAGGTAGAGTTAGGGATGATGAATTAAAGGGTTTTGATGGGGGAAGCAAGGGGAAATCAAGGGATTGTGGGGTTTTTTGTACGGTCAGCCTAGGGGCTCGCACATGTTGTACGGTCACTCGTGTGGGTTATTGGCTAGGGTTTTGGTGTCCTTAAGGTTGAAGTTGGACGATGAAAAGTTGAAGAAAAGGATGATTTGGATGGTTTTTGATAGGAATGGAAGAAGAGAAATGGAGTTATTGGGAAAATACATCTTTTTGGATAGAAAGGAAGAGAGAAGGAAGAAGATAGATGGAAGTTTCGCACATTCGTTGAACAGGGAATGGAATCACACCACACTCAAGCTCTAAATCACACGGAGTATTCTTCAAATTAGACGAAGAAGAGAAAATATAATTTTTTTCTTCAAAATAATGGCATTAGGGCTCTACACACCTCCTTTCTCTTTTATAGTCTCAGAAAAGACTTTTTACAAGAAAGCGCTCTTAAATAAAATGCTCAACATAAAGATGCTTAATAAATTAAAAGTTGTTCCTAACTCCTTAATCTTAACACAAATATAAGCTATACCAAGCATGTCAACAATTTAAACAACTAAACTATTTTGTGGCCTAAGGGGGTACATGATCAAGATGTCCGATGATGATGATCCAACGGTCCGATTTTCATGTCCATCAAGCTCGTATATGCAACCCACGTGCATCTTTTCAATGTGGGGTCTTCAAAGATGCACGAATATGCATGTGGGGTCTTCAACGTGGCTAGGAATGTGAATTGGGCCAAGTTGGCCCTATGTAATGGTCGTCTAGCCATAAGGAGACTGGCTCAGCCCTCCTTTGGTATGGTGCTCGGATGTCCTCATTATAGATTTATATGACAGAAAGGGAAGGATCATTATGAATATTTAGGGGCCCTCTAATAGTATTGGAGAGAATTTTGTGGATGGGGCTAGATGCTATTAGAGCACGCTGGCAGCAACCTTGGTGCTGTGGAAGTGAATTCAATGTGATCGACTTCGTATTTGAGAAGAATGACAATTGTAGAATACCAAAGAAGGTATGAAAGCTTTTGTTGATTTTGTTGGTCGCCATGAGATCCTTAACCTACCTTTTGAAGGTGGGCCATTGATTTGGCCAAACCACCAAGAAAACTTGCCATGTGCTGGTTGGATCACTTTTTGGTGGACATGGAATGTGAACAAATTTATCCCATTTCATCTTTCACCATCCTTCCAAAACCAATGTCTTACCACAACCCAATCCTTCCACAATGTTATCTATTGGGGCCACATTCATTCAAATTTGAAAACACATGGCTTCAAATACCAAGGTTCTCCACTAGGATCAAATATTGGTGGAATGGAATCTAATGTTGCTAGTTGGGCTGGCTTCAGATTTATCAAGAAGCTGCAATCAATCAAATCAAAGCTAAAAAGATGGTGTAAAGATATGAAGTCATTTGAAGCCGAAAAACAAAATCCATCCTTTGGTGTATCAATGAGATCGACAAGAAAGAAGGCATGGGTAATGTCGATTATAAAGCTTGAAAGGAGAGACTGGACCTCGGGAAGGAATGAAAATTTGTCCTCCATCAGGAGGAAGTCACTTGGACACTGCTCGTGAGCCCTATTGCTAGAAGCAGGGGACTAAAACACATAATTTTTCCATAGCATGGCCAATGTAAGAAGAAAGAATATTGTTGAATGAAACATATTTTAGGGCTCAATTGAATAAAATATATACATAGTTGAATAGGCAGAAGGGTTCAATTGTATATGTTCTAGTAATTGGTCCTGGCCCACAATAAAAGCCCAAACAGGCTACACACGGAATGTACACATTTTTTTAATGTATAAAAGAGGATGCTAGGGTTAAGGTGTAAGATCTCTCCCTTTCTTAACTCTATTCATTTTTTTAATTGTATATCATTGTTTGCTTAAAGAAAAAGTATGATCATTGCCACTGAGCTAAGTTTGTGAATGTGTCCTCCCTAGATGCTCCCCAAGAGATCCATATCTTAGTTCTACAAAATTCTTGCAAAAATCCTAGCCGCTAGGTTCAGATTCATGTTGGGCCGCATCATATCTGGAGAACAAGGGACTTTTGTGGAAGGGAGATAGATATTAGATAGCTCATTGATCGCAAATGAACTCGTAAACTCTTGCAAATGAACTTGTAAACTCTCCACAAGAAGCGGGGAATCTAGGAGTAGTATGCAAGTTGGATTTAGAAAAAGCTTATGATCACATAAGTTGGGCTTTCTTAGACTACATGTTGGGTTGTATGGGCTGTGGTACGAGGTGGAGAAGTTGGATTAGAGAATATACAAGCTCATCTAAATGCTGCCCTCTAGAGGGTTGAGACAAGGAGATCCAATGTCTCCTTTTCTTTTTGTTGTGGTGGGAGAAGTGCCTAGCAGGATGTTGATGAAGGGTGTGAGAGAGGGTTTGTTCTCCGGCTTTAGTGTGGGTAGAGGTTACTTCCAAGTGCCGCATCTCTAGTTTGCAGACGATACGATACTATTTTGTGACGCCGGCGTTTCCCAAATTGACAACCTCCAGAAAGCCATATTTTGCTTTGAAATAGTCTCAGGCTTGTTAGCAAACCTCCATAAATTTGAGGTGCTGGGGGTTGGTTTGGTGATGGAAGAGGTGTGGTCTTTGATGCAAAGCGGGTTCTCTCCCTTTAACCTATTTGGGCCTCCCCTTATGCATGGGGAAGATAGAAAAATAGATGTGGGATCTGGTGCTTGAACTTTTCGAGAGGAAGCTACTGGTGGGGGAAAAAAAATTACTTATCCCTGGGTGGTAAAATTACACTCATGACTCATCAAAGCAACATTTTTTAATCTCACATTATATTTCATGTCTCTATTTAACCGTTTGAATAGTGTTCTCTCAAGATCGGAAAAGCTTCGAAGGGATTTTATGTGGTAGGGTGGGGAGGCTAAAAAGAAATTTCACCTCATGAAATGGGTTGATGTATGCAAGCCGAAAGACGAAGGAGGTGCGGCCATTCATGATCTTCGAATGATGAATGAAACTCTTTTACGGAAACGAATTTGGAGGTTTGGTTCAAAAAATGGGGGTCTATGGAAGGACATCTTAGTAAGGAAGTATGGGGTTGATTGGGAAGGTTGGTGGCCAAAGCGTATTCCTTTATATAGAGGGCTTAGTGGCCATTCACGATCTTCGAATGATGAATGACACTCTTTTATGGAAATGGATTTGGAGGTTTGGTTCAAAAAATGGGGGTTGATGGAAGGACATCTTAGTAAGGAAGTATGGGGTTGAGTGGGAAGGTTGGTGGCCAAAGCGTATTCCTTTATATAGAGGGCTAAGTGTGTGGTGATCTATTATGAGCATTAAGGAGCTGGTTCTTGAGGGGTGGGATTCGTGGTAGGCGACGAAAGTGAGGTCATATTTTGGATGCAAAGCGGGTTCTCTCCCTTTAACGTAATTGGGCCTCCCCTTATGCATAGGGAAGATTAAAAAACATGTGGGATCCGGTGCTTGAACTTTTCGAGAGGAAGCTATTGGTGTGGAAAAAAAAGGTACTTATCCATGGGTGGTAAAATCAAACTCATCAAAGCAATATTTTCTATTCTTCCATTATATTTCATGTCTCTATTTAAGTGTCTGAATATTGTTTTGTTAAGATTGGAAAAGCTTCGAAGGGATTTTATGTGGTAGGGTGGGGAGGCTGAAAAGAAATTTCACCTCATGAAATGGTTGATGTATGCAAGCCGAAAGAGGAAAGAGGTGCATGCATTCATGATCTTCGAATGATGAATGAAACTCTTTTAGGGAAATGGATTTGGAGGTTTGGTTCTGAAAATGGGGGTCTATGGAAGGACATCTTAGTAAGGAAGTATGGGGTTGATTGGGAAGGTTGGTGGCCAAAGCCTATTCCTTTATATAGAGGGCTAAGTGGCCATTCGCAATCTTCGAATGATGAATGACACTCTTTTACAGAAATGGATTTGGAGGTTTGGTTCAAAAAATGGGGGTCGATGGAAGGAAATCTTAGTAAGGAAGTATGGGGTTGATTGGGAAGGTTTGTGGCCAAAGCGTATTCCTTTATATAGAGGGCTAAGTGTGTGGCGATCTATTATGAGCATTAAGGAGCTGGTTCTTGAGGGGTGGGATTCGTGGTAGGCGACGGAAGTGAGGTCATATTTTGGATGCAAAGCGGGTTCTCTCCCTTTAACGTAATTGGGCCTCCCCTTATGCATAGGGAAGATTAAAAAACATTTGGGATCCGGTGCTTGAACTTTTTGAGAGGAAGCTATTGGTGTGGAAAAAAAAGGTACTTACCCATGGGTGGTAAAATCAAACTCATCAACATGTCTCTATTTAAGTGTCTGAATATTGTTTTGTTAAGATTGGAAAAGCTTCGAAGGGATTTTATGTGGTAGGGTGGGGAGGCTAAAAAGAAATTTCACCTCATGAAATGGTTGATGTATGCAAGCCGAAAGAGGAAAGGGGTGCATGCATTCATGATCTTCGAATGATGAATGAAACTCTTTTAGGGAAATGTTTTTGGAGGTTTGGTTCTGAAAATGGGGGTCTATGGAAGGACATCTTAGTAAGGAAGTATGGGGTTGATTGGGAAGGTTGGTGGCCAACGCGTATTCCTTTATATAGAGGGCTAAGTGTGTGGCGATCTATTCTGAGCATTAAGGAGCTGGTTCTTGGGGGGTGGGATTCGTGGTAGGTGACGGAAGTGAGGTCATATTTTGGATGCAAAGCAGGTTCTCTCCCTTTAACCTAATTGGGCCTCCCATTATGCATAGGGAAGATTAAAAAACATGTGGGATCCGGTGCTTGAACTTTTCGAGAGGAAGCTATTGGTGCGGAAAAAAAAGGTACTTATCCATGGGTGGTAAAATCAGACTCATCAAAGCAATATTTTCTATTCTTCCATTATATTTCATGTCTCTATTTAAGTGTCTGAATATTGTTCTCTTAAGATTGGAAAAGCTTCGAAGGGATTCTATGTGGTAGGGTGGGGAGGCTAAAAAGAAATTTCACCTCATGAAATGGGTTGATGTATGCAAGCCGAAAGAGGAAGGAGGTGCAGGAGGCATTCATGATTTTCGAATGATGAATGAAACTCTTTTAGGGAAATGGATTTGGAGGTTTGGTTCTGAAAATGGGGGTCTATGGAAGGACATCTTAGTAAGGAAGTATGAGGTTGATTGGGAAGGTTGGTGGTCAACGCATATTCCTTTATATATAGGGCTAATTGTGTGGCGATCTATTCTGAGCATTAGGGAGCTGGTTCTTGGGGGGTGGGATTCGTGGTAGGCGACGAAAGTGAGGTCATATTTTGGATGCAATGTGGCCTTTAACGTAATTGGGCCTCCCCTTATGCATAGGGAAGATTAAAAAACATGTGGGATCTGGTTCTTGGACTTTAAGAGAGGAAGCTATTGGTGTGGAAAAAAAAGGTACTTATCCATGGGTGGTAAAATCAAACTCATCAAAGCAATATTTTCTATTCTTCCATTATATTTCATGTCTCTATTTAAGTGTCTGAATATTGTTTTGTTAAGATTGGAAAAGCTTCGAAGGGATTTTATGTGGTAGGGGGGGAAGGCTAAAAAGAAATTTCACCTCATGAAATGGGTTGATGTATGCAAGCTGAAGGAGGAAGGAGGTGCAAGCATTCATGATCTTCGAATGATGAATGAAACTCTTTTAGGGAAATGGATTTGGAGGTTTGGTTATGAAAATGGGGGTCTATGGAAGGACATCTTAGTAAGGAAGTATGGGGTTGATTGGGAAGGTTGGTGGCCAACGCGTATTGCTATATATAGACCTAAGCATGTGGCGAGCTATTCTGAGCATTAAGGAGCTGGTTCTTGGGGGGTGGGATTCGTGGTAGGCGACGAAAGTGAAGTCATATTTTGGATGCAAAGCGGGTTCTCTCCCTTTAACGTAATTGGGCCTCCCCTTATGCATAGGGAAGATTAAAAAACATGTGGGATGCGGTGCTTGAACTTTTCGAGAGGAAGCTATTGGTGTAGAGATATCCATAGGTGGTAAAATCAGACTCATCAAAGTAATATTTTCTATTCTTCCATTATATTTCATGTCTCTATTTAAGTGTCTGAATATTGTTCTCTTAAGCTTGGAAAAGCTTCGAAGGGATTTTATGTGGTAGGGTGGGGAGGCTAAAAAGAAATTTCACCTCATGGAATGGGTAGATGTATGCAAGCCGAAAGAGGAAGGAGGTGAGGCATTCATGATCTTCGAATGATGAAGGAAACTCTTTTAGGGAAATGGATTTGGAGGTTTGGTTCTGAAAATGGGGGTCTATGGAAGGACATCTTAGTAAGGAAGTATGGGGTTGATTGGGAAGTTGGTGGCCAAAGCGTATTCCTTTATGCTGGAAAGAAGAAGAATTAGTTGACTATCTATTCATTCACTATCCGTTCTCTGGTGAGGTATGGAGCAACATCTTGGGTCTTTTCAATGTAAGCTGGGTGATGCCGAGATTGATCGTTGAGTTTTTCTCTTGATGGAACGATGTAGGGCTAGCCTCGTCAAGACAAAGAAAATGGAGATTTTCTTTATGCTAGAAAGAAAACGAGCTGGAAGACCATCTATGCATTCACTGTCCGTTCGTATGGAGCAACATCTTGGGTCCTTTTCATGTAAGTTGGGTGATGCCAAGATCGATCACTGAGTTTTTCTCTCAATGGAACGATGTAGCGCTAGCCTCGTCAAGCCAAAGAAAATGGAGATTGTTCCTTCTCGCCAATCTGTGGGATCTTTGGTTTGAAAGAAATAGTAGATGCTTACGAGATGAGTGGCACTTCAAGGGGGTTTTTTTCTGAAAGATTTTAAAAAACCTAACTCTAGTGGGAGGTTATACACGTCACCACCTTAGAAAATAGGAGGCTCACACCCCCTCTTTCTCACCTTAGTAAGCACGCCCAATACACACGTCACCACCTTAGAGAGAGAGAGAGAGAGAGAGAGAGAGAGAGAGAGAGAGAGAGAGAGAGAGAGAGAGAGAGAGCGCCCAACCCCTCTCCATCTCCACATGTGTGGAGCCGCCTCTTCAGTCTCTGAGTGGGCAAATGTAGCTCCTCCCAACCCCTCTCCATCTCCACATGTGTGGAGCCGCCTCTTCAGTCTCTGAGTGGGCAAATGTAGCTCCTCCATAAGGGCTGTTTTCTTGTTTGCTAGTATTTTCCTTTTTTTTTCCTGCCGTTTTCTTTCCGGTGTCTGCCCTTTTTCCTAGTCTGTCATCCTTCAAAAAAACAAAAATATAAAAATCTCGTTGATGATGTTTGAGCATTTACAATTAATTATTATTATTATTTTTGACTCCCCCCGTCCTCTAAGACAACATTGAATTTGGTATAACAATATGGCGTAATCTATGTACGAAGGGCACTTCAATTTCTAGAAAATTCTCCTTTTAACCAATCTTGTATCTTCATAACTTCAGTTTTTTAGTAATATATTTATCATTGTTTGCTCAAAGAAAAGGTATGATCATTGCTACTGACCAAGTTCGCGAACATGTCCTCTTACATGCTCCCAAAGAGATCCATATCTACACATTATAGTTCTATAATCTCACTAATGATGTTTGAGCGTTTACAATTACACTAGGTTTGCTTGACTTTTTCCCCCCTCTAAAACAACATTGAATTCGGTATCATAACATGGTGTAATCTATGTAACAAGGGCACTCCAGTTTCTTGAAAATTTTCATGTTGGACGTGCACATCGATGCCACTATTTGGTAAAATCCCTCAAAACCTCTTCTTTTACTGCATTTTAATTTATCTTATTTTTGTATAATGATATTGCATGAAATCTATCTGTTTACTGTAACGTATGCTTTCATGAATTAATATTTACTTGATAATGTAATTTTATCATCTTGAATGGACATACATCAGCTTATCAGGACTTCTATGGTCCTTTTGTTGATAGTCAACACGTGTCTGTGACCTCTGGCACCTGTCACAGTTATCAATGTTTAAGTTACATAGGGCGGGATGATTCATTTTAATGATTTTAGATTTTTACAATCATCTAGATTAGGCTGGTTTATATTTATTTATTTAAGGCTGCATTTGAATGTCTGCCACATCCATGTTGGAGTGAAATTGGTTTTGAAATGGACAAAGGTGTTTCCATCAAGGTTTTTGGGCTGGCCATTTTTCAAAATCTAGATGTGTAAATGGCACATTTCTCATTCAAAATTTCATGTCTCCACACCCAATTGCCATTATCTGGACAGCAGTTTGCTGTGCAACTTATCGCTCCTAAATTCGAAACATATCCCAAGGAGCTATTCCCAATTATTGCCTTTTACATTTTAGTTATCTTTACCTTGCCTAAATATTAAATTTCAGGTTGGGAAATCTCTTCGTCCTCTCACAAAGCATCCTAGGCAGAAGATCCAGGCCGTGGCTTCTGACTTGTTTGAGTACTGGAAGAACATAGTCATCGAGGAGACAGCCAAAAACAAGAGAAAAGGTAACTCAGATGGTAAACAGTCAACAAAGGTTGAGGTAAAATCTGAGAGGGCAGGGCCTGCAACAGGGGAGACTGTCAAGGTTGAGAAGCTTCAAAATTCGGCGGCAATGAATATTGACAAGATCTCAAGGTCTGAAAATGTCAGGGTTGAGAAGGTCAATCGGGGTGAGACAATAAAGACTGAGAAGGTTTCAAGGTCAGAAACTGTTAAGGTGGAGAAGGTTGAGAATGGTGAGACTGTCAAGGTTGAGAAGATTGGTGGGGCTGAGACTTTTAGGGGTGAAAAATTTCACAGCGAAGAAAAACATCCAGCTGGAGCTAGGAAACCATCATCAGCCCCTATTGGCCCTCCAAAATTGACCTCAATGATCAAATGTAATGATTCCGTGCGTGACAAGCTCCGCGAACTTCTGGCGGAGGCCTTCTCCAAAGTTTCTAGTGAGGTGGATAAAGATACGGTGGAAGAGGTAAACGTGTGTGACCCAATACGGGTGGCCGTCTCGGTGGAGTCTGTAATGTTTGAAAAGTTAGGCAGATCTAATGGTGCCCAGAAGTTTAAGTATAGATCCATAATGTTCAACCTGAAGGATGCAAACAACCCGGACTTGCGGAGAAAAGTTCTTCTTGGGCAAATCAAACCAGAGAGACTTATTAATATGACCCCTGAAGAGATGGCTAGCGACAAGCGGAAAAACGAGAATAAGCAGATCAAAGATAAAGCTTTATTTGACTGTGAGCGCGGAGGGCCCCCAAAAGCCACGACTGATCAGTTCAAGTGCGGCCGGTGCGGACAGCGGAAGACAACCTACTACCAATTGCAGACTCGGAGTGCGGATGAGCCAATGACGACGTTTGTAACATGTGTAAACTGCAACAACCATTGGAAATTCTGTTAGCTGCTTCACCAATCTAACTATCCATGTGCATCAGAATGACATCAGATGAGTTACAACCCTCGTCCTCTTCCCATTTATGATTCAACAATCATGCAATTATGTCTCTGATGTCCTGAGAATCTCTCTGTGCATCCATCTTTTCTAGGGTTTTAACTTGTTTCGAGGGATATTCAAGCATTTGAATTGTACTTGATAGTCTGTAAAACCTCTTTAATATCCAGGAAGTCAGAGTTATGATTTGTCTGTATTCTGCAAGTACTTTATATCCATGTTCTCATCTTGTAGAAACTTGCGGATCTAAAATGGTGGCAAGTTCTTTATCAGAAGTGCATGTAGATCATGATGGCTTCTGATATGGAATGCTCTTTATAAAAAAATGCATCTAAATGGCATTTTAGCTTATGAATTGATGTGGGTTTCTTCACTAGGATCTATCAAAATGCTTATATAATTGCTTTCATTTATCTCAGTTTGAAGAGATGGTTCTGCTCATCTAATAGCTGCCTAATGACTGGCCTTCTTTTTTTCTTTTTTCTTTTTTCTTTTGCTTTTTTGCTATCAAATACAAGCTTTGTGGCATTTTTGGATGTCCCCCTCCATTGCAGTTTGTGGCCGGGATGCTTTTCTGCCCAAATAGATGCATTCCTAGTCAGACTTGAAATAAACTAAATGTCAGTTTGTGTGGGAAAGTTAAAAAAAAGCAAAAGTCTGCCTAATTTTGCTCTTGTTTTTGCTCTGCCCCATGGTCCTTGTTAGAATGGAATGGTGGAACTTGATTCGTGTAGCTGACCCCATATAAGGCTTAGATGATGATGATTTTCGCTCTGCCTCAGTCTCCAGTGGAACCATTTCCCACCTGTTCTGCCAGTCAGGGCTCCGTCCAAATGGTCTGAAATCTGAGAGGTTCTAGTTTCATATGCTAACATTTCAATGATTTTATGATCAAAACCTGCTGCACCTGGGACTGAAGCCTGTATAGCTCGATTTTGATGGTGCCATGTTGCAATATTGAGGTATTTCCAGGCTCATTTCTCATATTGCTTTTACTGGCAAGCTTATTATACTATTCTGATGTTTATTTGCTTTAATTTCCTTCTTCAAGTGGCAAATCAAAACAAACTGCAGATGTCTATATAGTACATGTGTGCAAGATGCAAGCTGATTATCAGGTGGTCCCTGTGGCTAATGGTCTCTAGCCCAAAAATCTGGCCGGTGCATTTATCAGGTGGGCTACTCCTGCTCAAATAAATGGGCAGTTAGAATATTGGAAACTGACAGGCTACATGCAGTGTCTGTGTTTCACTCGCCTGGTGGCTGGGCCGGCCTGATTTTTTGGATAGGACACATGCACTGAGTGGACTCTCCAATGAACATCTCAGATTCAGCATGCTTGTGCCGCATTGGTATGCATGGGGTGTTTGCATTTGGCCTAGAAGTTGGGGCTTCTGGAGACGATCTTTTTATTTTTTATTTTCTGCATTAGGTAGTACACTGGACATGGGTGATCTTGAACCTCCCTCAGACTTGAAGAGTTATCCTTTATAGATGTCAGCCACTATTGGAAAGGTAGTGACATACTTCCCCATTCATGGCCGTTTTGGAGGACACAGCCGCGTTGGTATGCATGGGGTGTTTGCATTTGGCCTTGAAGTTGGGGCTTTTGGTGGCAATCTCTCTCTCTCTCTCTCTCTCTCTCTCTCTCTCTCTTTTTGCATTAGGTGGTACACCGTACATGGGTGACCTTGAACCTCCCACAGACTTGAAGAGTTGGATCCTTAATAGATGGCAGCTGCTAGTGGGAAGGGAGTGGCATACTTTCCTATTCATGGCCGTTTTGGAGTACACAGCAGCATTCCACATTCAACCAGTAATTCTTGGATGGTTGTAGTTCAGATGTTGGATCAATGTTATTTGGATCCTCGATAGGTAGCTGCTGCCACTGGAAAGTGGGTCAGCAATGGATGGGATTTGGCTCCTTAGTTGCACGATCCTTTTAACTGCTTCGAATTGTGCTTTAGACTGTGCTTTAGACTCTTGCTTCTGCTTCCTGTTTTTATTCTACTTGAAACATTTTGAAACAGACGCATCCCCACTCCTGCACCTGATTCCCTGCATCACTTCACTTTTCGTGCATCTATAGGATCCTACACAGATGATAGCTACTTCTGGTAGGGGTGGCAATAGCTTGGGTCATTTGTCGGGGTCAACTAGCTCGACCTGCTTTTTAGGTGGGTTTGGGCCAAGCTAAATTTGTAGTTAGGCATGGGCTAGAAATGTGACCCATTTAAGTAAATGGGTCTGGCTTGGGTTTGTTGACAAAGTTGTTCAACAAAATCATAGAACTGATTTGGCTTCAGTTTGAGGCTTTGAGCGATCTGTTTTTTAATGGAGGAAATTGAGGATCAATCCAAAGGAAAAGTGACCGAAACGGATGATCGAAATGGATATCTCGGTGCAAGAGAGAATGGCGATGAGGCTGGGTTGTCAGGGGAAGCTAAAGGAAGTGACAGGATGGAGGATGGCGAAGACTGAGTGGTCCACTACCGCATAAACCCAAGAATTGTATGTGCTACTGACGATATCTGTCTTCAACTTCCCAAAGCAATGGACCAAATTACATTTCAAAAGGGTTTTTAGGAAGTTTGGGGAAGTGAAAAGGTTATCATTCCCAGGGTTACATGTTTGGTAGTGTAAGAGGTTTTGCTTTCATTCGAATGGGCGGAACAAAAGAGATGAAGGAAGCAATCAAAGCAATGAATGGCCCTTGGTTTGGGGAAAGGAAACTATAGATTAATCAAGCGAAGCGCGGCCTAGAGATAGTGAGTCAGTTGAACTAGCAGAGGAGGTAAGAGAAGGAAAAAGAAAGGAAGGGAAGAGAAAAAAGAAAATTCAAGAAAGGAGGATTCGCCTGTAAGGAAGGGACTAAAAGGGAAAGGAAATGAGGGGGGAAATCATTTCGTGACATGGTGGTTGGAGGCTCAAGTAGCTGAGAGGTGGCCATTTCAATCAAGGAGAATGACGATATCTCCTCCCTATCGATTAGATGGGTTTGGAGAAGCATCGTGACTGGGAACCCAGAGGTGAGCATCAACTCGGTGGTGTTAGATCAGGCTTAGAGTTGCTTTCAATGGTGTTTGGTTGCTTCTATTTGGCCAGAAGCTTCAGAAGAGGAAGTCAGAAAATAGCTGTTGTAGGACTGCAATACGGATGACGCTGATAGAGTCCCTAGGCACTTAAGTGACTCTTCCATGTGGATTTCTCTCTGGTCTCAGGCGAACGCTGACAACATCATTCTTGAATGTAATTTATTCAAGGATAACATAGTGTGGGTGATTTATGTGGGGAGAGTGGCCAGTTTTCGGATGGTAAGGTTCATGGTATCAGATTTGAGAGCTCCCTTTGGAGTTTTGGATTAGGGAGTTTTTCATGGAGGTGGGCTCGAGCTGACAATGGAAGCATGCGAGATGCTTTGATTTGCTAGAATCTAAGTTAGGAAGAAGCTTCTCCGCTGTTTCTTGAGAAAATTTCCATCTGGGTTGGGAACGATTGGATTTTGGTTTGAGTGGTTAGGGAACTAGTTGTCGGCTTGGATGTCAGCTTCAGAGGTCGGGGTGCCTTAGTTTGTGGGTAGATCAAGAGCAGGTGTCAGCATTTGCTTCAGAGGAAGATGGAATGCAGGATCAGGGCTCCTGTGGATCACTAGATGAAGGGAGGGGTTGTGGGAGCTCCAAATTGGCTAAGAAAAGGTAGGTGCTACTAAGGTAGGAAGATGGAATACAGGATCGAGGCTCCTGTGGATCGCTTGATGAAGGGAGGGATTATGGGAGCTCCAAATTGGCTAAGAAAAGGTAGGTGCTACTAAGGTGTTAGGTGGCGGGAGTAGTGGGAAGGAAATTGGGAAAGGCGACATTTCGTTGCTATAGGTTGCTGTGGGCTTGAGCTGAGGACGGAAGGATGCGAGATGCTTTGATTTTCTAGAATTCACGTCAAGAAGAAGAAGCTTTGCTATTGCTTGAGAAGATTTACATTTGGGTTGGGAATGATCAGAGTCCGGTTTGAGTGGTTAGAGAACTAGTGATCGGCTCGAATGTTGGCCTCAAGAGGTTGGGGTGCCTTGGTTTGTGGGTAGATCAAGAGCAGGTCCTGGCATTTGGTTCAAAAGAAGATGGAATACAAGATTGGTTCTCCTGCAGGTCACCAGGCGAAGGGGAGGGGTTGCGGGAGCTTGGGATTGTTGAGAAAAGGTAGGTGCTACTTAGGTGTGGCTACATGTGGTGGAATGTGATTTACATTTGGGTTGGGAACAATCGGAGTCCGGTTTAAGTGGTTAGGGAACTAGCGATCGGCTCGAATGCTAGCCTCAAGAGGTTGGGGTGCCTTGGTTTGTAGGTAGATCAAGAGTAGGTCCTGGCATTTGGTTCGGAAAAAGATGGAATACAGGATTGGTTCTCATGCAGGTCACCAGACGAAGGGGAGGGGTTGCGGGAGCTTGGGATTGTTGAGAAAAGGTAGGTGCTACTAAGGTGTGGCTACATGTGGTGGAGTGTGATTTACATTTGGGTTGGGAACGATCAGAGTCCAGTCTGAGTGGTTAGGGTACTAGCAATTGGCTCGAATGCTAGCCTCAAGAGGTTGGGGTGCCTTGGTTTGTGGGTAGATCAAGAGTATGTCTTGGCATTTGGTTCGGAAGATGGAATACAGGATTGGTTCTCTTGCAGGTCACCAGATGAAGGGGAGGGGTTGCTGGAGCTTGGGATTGTTGAGAAAAGGTAGGTGCTACTAAGGTGTGGCTACATGTGGTGGAGTGTGTTTGCATGGTAGTAATGTCTCTCTTGAGGTGGCTAACACGCTTGAGTTAGTGGAGAGGGCCAACGAGGCAACTGTGGGTCCCTCTTGAGATTTGAAATTAATTTCGAATATTTTCGTGAGCGTTGGAGGTTGATCATGCCGAGTTGTTTTCCTCCACGACGCGTGTAGGCATTGATGTATGGGGTGTTATCCCTTCTCGAGTTAGAAGCCCCTTTTGTCGATGGGGTGGTTCTCGTTGAGGTAGGGAGAGTTTCATGCCCTATGAGTTGCAATCTCCTTCTTTGGAGCATGATTCTGCTACCCATATCTCTTTGGTGTGGATTAGAACCTTCTAGGGAGGGGTTTAGTCTCAATCTGAGGATTCGTCAAGGCCTTGATGGTGTTTGATGCCGATAGGAAGGAGTGGTTAACACGCTTGAGTTGGTGGAGAGGGCCAACGAGGCAACTGTGGGTCCCTCTCGAGATTTGAAATTAATTTCGCATGTGACTTTTCGTGTGCGTTGGAGGTTGATCATGTTGAGTTGCTTTTCTCCATGACACGTGTAGGCACTGATGTATGGAGTGTTATCCCTTCTCAAGTTAGTAGCCCCTTTTGTCGATGGGGTGGTTTCTTGTTGAGGTGGGGAGAGTTTGCATGCCCTATGAATCGCAATCTCCTTCTTCGGAGCATGATTCTGCTACCCATATCTCTTTGGTGCGGATCGGAACCTTCTAGGGTGCGGTTGAGTCTTTATTTGAGGATTTGTCAAGGCCTTGATGGTGTTTGATGCCGATAGGAAGGAGTGGTTGGCAGCAAGGTCCCTACAGGTTTTTGAGGCCAGTTGCAATGGTCTGGGTGAAGTGGATGAGCCTTTAGAAGGGCAGCTGACTAGGGAAGGGCTTCTAGAGTCCTTGGAAGTGATCTCGTTGCAAGTGGCAGTGGAGTTTGGTGCGAGGATACTTGAATACTTAAAAGGTCAGTCCATTGCAATGTTTTTTTTTTTTTTTTGTTTGTTTTCCTCTCTCTCTCTCTCTCTCTCTCTCTCTCTCTCTCCCTCTCTGTTCTTGATGGGGGGTTATGTGGGGAATGTTTCTATGGCCCAAGGAATGGAAGGGGTGAAGATGGTCCCAAGGCATGCAGGGTGATTGCTGAAGGACACTTTCACGACAGTGAAGAACTTCTTGCCCTTTTCCAGTTTATTGAGGAGAGGGGTCTTCAGAAAAGAAGTTTAGGGTAGGCAAAGTAAAATGCCGGATAAGGGGAGGAGAGACTTGGAAGGGTCAGTATCCTCTGTCCACTATGATGTGGGAACATCTTCAAAGAGAGACAAGTAGGAGGAAAAGAGTTAGAAAGGTGCTCCGATGAAGATAATCAGTTGGAGTGTTAGGGGCTTGGGCTACCCACAAAAAGGGTTTCAAATTAGGGAATTTTGCAAGAGATTTAAAGCTAACATGGCAGCAATTCAAGAAACAAAGATGCAAGTGGCTGATTAGAAATTGTGGACTCCATTTAGGGTGGCAGGGGACAAAGATTGAATTGGGTTGAATGTGGTGGGAGCTGTCAGGGGGGGGGGGGGGGGATACAAAGTTCTTGGTCCCAGTTCTTTAAAAGTTGTGGCTTTCTGATGCAGGACAATTAACCACTTGCTCTAAAAGCTCGAATTGTTAGAGCATGACGAATTAATCCCTTTATCTCATAGCCCAGGCCTCACATGTCATGGGTTAGGACCTCAGCCGAATCCCCCTCGTGGGCCCCAAATCACATGGGTATTGCCTCACATGGGCCGCCCACCCCGAGTGTGTCCTCGCATCCCACAGGTTACCTCACTCGAGCCCGGTGTGAAATGTGCATTAATCATCCCCTGTGAAGAGTCTCGAACATAAGACCTCCCCTGTGGGCCCTGCCTACCCTGAGTGTGCCCCTGCATCCCACAGGCGACCCCACTTGAGCCCAGTGTGAAAATGCCCCTGCATTACTTCCGATTCCTTATAGGGTTTTCCCACGATTTACGAGCTGAATAGTCTAGGCAGGCGATCACAATTCTAGTTGAGATGTATGAATGCCAAAGTAGATAGAGCTTGCCTTGGTGTGGTGGAGGTGACTTCAGTGTGGTTAGATTCTCTTTTGAGTAGTCGAGCGGAGGTTGTAGTACTAAAAGTGTGAAGGAATTCTCAAATTGGATTCTCAGGAAAGAAATGGTCAATCTTCCTATGGGGGAGGTGAGATACACTTGGGTCTCATGGAAAGCAAGAGCGATGAAGTCAAAATTGGATCGGTTTTTATTTATTTATTTTTATTTTTATCATCACCCATTGGGTAGAGAAATTCTTGGATAGGTTTTTTTTCTTTTTAATCTCCACCAATTGGGCGGAGAAGTTTTTGCTAGTGCATCAAAGGTGTCTTCCTAGACCAATTTCCAACCATTGCCCAATTGCTCAAGAGGTTAATGAGGAAGATTGGGGTCCACGATTGTTTAGGTTCGAGTTCTCTTGGCTCGAGATAGAGGGATTCCCAAAGCTAGTTAAGGAGTGGTGGTCTTATCCCGAGGTTGAAGGGCTTGTGAGTTTCTCGTTGTCTTCTCCCAATGTTGAAGGGCTTGCGGGTTTCTCATTTTTTTGAAAGCTTAGACTTCTAAAAGGTAAGATTAATGTGTGGAAGATTGAGGTCATTCGGAACTGAAAATTGAGACATAAATCCTCTTATAAAAAATTCAAGTGCTCGACATCAAGGAAGAAGGGGAAGAGCTTTCTGAAGAAGTGGCGGTCTTCTCCCAAAGCTAGTTAAGGAGTGTTGGTCTTCTCCTGAGGTCGAAGGGCTTGCGGGTTTCTCGTTCTCTTCTCCCGAGGTTAAAGGGCTTACGGGTTTCTTGTTGTTTCAAAAGCTTAGACTCCTTAAAGGTAAGATTAATGTGTGGAAGATTGAGGTCATCTAGACCTGAAAGCTGAGACATAAATCCACTTATAAAAAATTCAAGTGCTCAACATCAAGGAAGAAGGGGAGGAGCTGTCTAAAGAAGAAAAATCGTTGTGGGAGAATTATTTGGCTGAGTATGGAGCTCACTTGAGAGGAGATCAAATGGAAACAACAATCGAGGGCACTGTGGCTCAAAGGAGATAGAAACACAAATTTTTTTTTTTTTCCATTTGATGGCTTGTGCTTGGGCTAGAGCTAACAAAATCAAGAGTGTGATCATGGAGAGGGAGGGTGGAAGACAAGACAAAAGTTTGTGACGCCAATGTTTTTACATAAATCTGTCTAGTGAAGGGTGGGACAGGCTGTGTTTAGATAACCTTCAATTTGATAGAATTTCAAAGGAGGTAGATTCGCTGGAAAAGTCATTTTCTGACGAAGAAATAAGTCAATGGTAAAGGCTCTTATGTAGAGGTAACGATGGAAACCATTACATGTTATAGGGTCATAATGGTTGTAACAACCATTATGCAAAAAAATGATCTATAACCGCCATTAATGGCCCATTACACCCCCTATAAAGGCCATAACAACCCCGTGATGGTCTATTATGGGTTAGATACAGTATTTTCATTTTTTTTTTCAACGTTTCGGGGCAAATACATGTTTCTCCGGTTTTTTTCTTTTAATAAAAAAGACACCGTAATGGCTGTTATGGGGGCCGTAACAGTTGTTACGACCCGTATCGTAAAGGTAATGATGGTGGTTGTTACGACTACCGTTACGGAATACCTTGGACATGGCTCTTGGTCTAGATAGTTTTACCAAAACAAATTCCATAACGGTGTCTGCTTCATAAATGAATTCCATGAGGAAGGATACATTGTGAAAGACTTGGGAGCAACTTTTCATTGTTCTCATACCGAAAAAGGAAGACAAGCTTGCTTCGAGGTTCGTATAAAATTTTGGCCAAGGTTCTACCTTCCGGATTCCGATTGATTTAGGCAAGTGTGATATCAAAATATTAGGGTGCATTTCCAGATTCTCATTTTGGTGAACAGTTCCTCAAAAGTCTTTTCTTTGGCTTCTAGAGGTTTGCATCAGGGAGAATCTTATAGGATGTGATTTTTTTTTTTGGGGTGGGGGGGGGAACGATGAATTAATTAAGATTGTTGTGTAAGGAATATCCCGAATCATGAGAGCAAAGAAATAAAGAATGATGTTGCTCATAGAATTAGATCAGGGTGGATGAAGGGGGGGGGGGGGTGTTACGATGAATTAATTAAGATTGTTGTGTAAGGAATATCCCGAATCATGAGAGCAAAGAGATAAAGAATGATGTTGCTCGTAGAATTAGATCAGGGTGGATGAAGTGGAGGTGCCTCCAGAGTTTTATATGATTGCTACATTACCAATTAAACTCAAAAGGAAATTTTTTATAGGATAGTTATAAAGACCAGACATGCTTCCTGGGACAATGTTGTGTGGTCAAGGAACAATTCATATGAAATGAGGATGTTGAGATGGATGAGTGGCAAGACGAATAAAAATGAATGCTTCAGGGGAAATTAAGAGTAGCACCAATGGATAATGAGGGAAAGTAGACTTAAGATGGTTTGACCATGTTCAAGAAATATCAAGAACTACATCGATTAGGATTCGGATGGTTCAAGTTGAAGGCTCTAAAAGGTTCAACAAAGACCAAATGTAGTGAGAAAAGATGATGACCTATGGTTTAACTAAGGATATGGTCCTCTATAAGGCGGAATGGAGGAACATGATCCATGTAGCCTACTCTAATTAGTTGGGATAAGGCTTAGATGATGATGATGGGTCAAGTTTGGGTTAACTGGACCTGCCTATATAGGTTATCAATTGGTTGGGTTAGATGACTGACCCGACCTGACCGAAAGCCCAAAATTTAGACTCTTGGGTAGACTCTGACCTAATTACAATTGATTGGGTCACGTTGGATCAGTCTTGGCCTTGATTGAATTTTAAGTGGGTTGGGTCTAGCCACAGGGCAAAGGGTTGTGAGTTGGGTTTGGGCTAGAATTCTTGGCTTGTCTCGTAAATAGGTTGGGCCTCCGCTAACACTAACTTGGCCAAAACCTGACCCTTTACCACCCATGACTTTGGAAAGCAGGTGAGAATGAGATAGCGTATTTCCCTGAGCATGCCTTAGGGTTTGGAGTTAAAGCAGTGGTCTACATTCAAACTCAAGGATGGGCATAGTTCATATATTACTCATCAACAGACCTAATTACAGGTCATTTCTTACATGTATCAAGCGGATGGAAATGCATTTTTTTGTTTTTTTGTTTTTTAATGTAGTGGCCTCCGATTTGAGGTATTGCAGGACACTTGACTAGGGCGTGCATGCTCGGTTTCAAGTTTGGGCCATAGATTTTATTATTTGGTTGTTTTTCTAGTTGCTACTTTTGCATTCTATTAGAGCTTGTTTAGTGGTGTAGCTAGGGCTTGCTTAGGGCTTGTTTGCCATTGCTTCTAGCAATTACAGAATTGTCAAACAATTTCTCTGGGATCTTTCTAAAAAAAAAAACTGTAAAATTGATTTGTTGAGAATTGCTTATGTGAAGAAGTGCATGTTTGATAAACATGCATAAGAAAAACAATTTCCCCACGAAGATTTCAATGGTGTGTGTTGAATCCTGACGCAGGGATGAACGTGATGAGGTTGATCACCGTATTCCTCAAGGATAACTACACTGAATCCATGGAGCTTCTCTGGACTCCTCACAGAGACTTCTCGAATCCACGAGGAAAGAAAGCAAGAAAATAGAAATAAATTCGTAAATTGATTGATGAATGAATTAAACGAGTTCACAACCCTTTAAATAGGGATACCAAGCAATGAGAGAGAAATCTGAATCAAACTACAACTAAAACTCCTAGAATTCGCAACTCACTAGAAATGGTAAACTTACTATTTTATAGACAATCGTGATGTCTACTAGTGCGCAAGGTTTTCGGCCAAAAATAATAAGTGTCCTATTTGGCTTCACCAAGCTGTTCTCCTAATTATTCTAAGCACTTCTCACATTGGGCGCAACTCCTAAAGCCCAACGGACGAAGAGTTATAATCAAACTAAAACTTACTATCATCTATAGTAAAAACGGAATTAAAATAGGGAAGCGACCGTCGATCTAGTGGTATTTCACAAATCCGGCTTGCACAACCCAGCATAGTGGGGTTGGGTCTCGCTAAAGTAGCTCGTTTTACCCCAAAATCATATATTATACGTCCGATAACTCATTCCGGATTGCAAGATACGCCCGATTTAAGGTCCGACGGTTCGGATCACTTCTATCGTCGACCGGGCCTTTTCTAATCCATCTTAGCCACGAAACTGTCCGCGACCTGCTCCGCATCAAATCCCCCTCTGTTTCGTGTGCAGTGGCACACTTTAGTCTTGGATCTACTTCAATTTTTAAATCATACCCTATATGGTGAAACGAATGGATGGAATGCCCGTTGCACATTATTGAGATTGGCTTCACAGCACAGTAGGTGAGGGTTATGGAAAAGTCATGCCTGTCCAGCTTCTCCAGAGATGAGATTTGCTGAGCCACGTTTACCATTATGGCACGTAGGTCCGAGATGCAATCCATCCATTGGTCAGGTGGACCATAGTTTCCAAAACAAATTTACGGCTCTAAAAACTTGGCTGAAGTTTTCTAACTCATCCACCTCTTTCCAATATTGGGGCCCATCTTCTGAGTGGATCAGATAAATTTTAGGGAAAACATAGTTGGACCAACCGGTGGAGGATTTGATCTTACACCTACATGCCATGATGGCATGTGTGGTGTACGGCTCTACACGCATGCAATGAACAAACTCGAGGGAGGGAGGATTTGAATCAGTCTGAAATAGTAGTGAGATGGAAGATGCAACAAAGTCTGAAAGTGTAGAGATCAAGAAGGTTTGGATAGGTTTCTAGATTAATTGGCATCTATCAATCTTCGTTGCTAAAATGTTGTTGACCGGAGTATATACACATGCCTTGTTGAGATATGAGGATATTCGTATTACAAAATTGATGATATAAATGGTGATGTTAAAATGTCATTGATCATCAATGTGAAAAATGAGATCACCTTGACTTTCATTCAATTGAATTTGAAGATCCAAAAGAAGACATTCTTGTAAGTGTTGAAATTTCTTATGGGTGAGAATGAATGATTGACGAAAGTGTGATTGGAAAGTTGGACAATCATAACAAAGAGAGTATATAGATAAAAGAAATAGTAACGAAATGGAAGATGCAACAAAGTCTGAAAGTCTATCGAGAGCAAGAATTGTAAAGGAGCAAGAATGGTAAAGGAGTGACTCTACCATAGCTTTTAAGGTTTGTGAATCCACTCTTTAAAATATGGAAGCAAATGCCCAAAATGTGGAAAATAATAAGTGAAAGCCCAATCATTACTTTATGATGCCGTCTAATGCAAGCAGTAGTCCATTGTTTGACGTATCCCCGGTATTAGCGAAATATCTCCGATATTATCTGTATCTTTAGGTTGGTGATACCGATAACATTGGTAGTGATACTAATAACACTGGTGGTATTAGAAATTCTAGGTATCGGCGATGTATCACTAATTATTGCAAATATGTTGATATCGTCAATATTTTTAACCTTGTAAATTCCAGGTGTCACTTTTATTGTCAATGTATCGTTATTGCCAACATATCACCAATATTTTCAATTGTGTAGATTCCAAGTGTCACTTGTATCGCCAATGTATTGGTGATATCACTAAAAATCTCTTTATTTCAAAAATAATCCATCTTTTATTTATTTATTTATTTATATGGGCGTATGGTTGTACGCAGTGTTTAATTTGTCGTCAATAATATTATGAGATTATTGTTATTGAAATATGGGTGATATTGAGACCATAAATCTTTTCGTTTTCTTTCCGGTTGTGGATGATTTCTTTACGAAATATCTTGTGTTGTTGATTATGAAATATTGATGGATGTTTGGATTGAAGTTGGATGGTTGGATTGATTTCTTACAACAACGCATCCTTTTAAACTGCCATTAAATGTAAACTTATTATGTATTCATTCTTTTTGCAATTTTTTGCAAATATGTGTATTTTAGCATATTCTAAAGTTTCACTGAAAAATTCCACTGTTTTGCCTATGTTTCTCCAATGTTTCCTTGCATTTCCGGATATTAGTGATATTGTGACGATATCCATATAATTTTTGTATACCGGCCAGTGAAACTTGTAGCAATACTGATACTTCAAACACCAAGCGGTAGTTGGCCTCCATCGTCAACTCATACCAAGGCTCATGGAGTGAGACAAGCATGGATCATGACATGTATCTACGAAAGTTCAGAACTCAAGGGCAAGGTTTATTATTATTATTACTATAGCAGTCTAATGCAGTCATGATCAAGGCCTAAGATTAGGTCGAAGACAGCTTACTCAAGGGATTGATTTCTTACAACAACGCATCCTTTTAAACTTGTAGGTCTTTCGTACATGATGAATTTGATGATTTCTCTTTCAGCCTTGAGGTTCTCCTTGATGTTATCTTCTAGCTTGGTTTTGCTGAAGTGGTTTAACCCTAGGGCGAATTTGGGTGTTTTTCATTGCCCTTTTTACCATAGCTGTGTGGTGTGGATTTGTTGCTAATGGGCATGCATCTGGGACAATGATCAATGGAATGGACCATTACCAAAAAGAGATTATATTCAGGTTATCAGTTTTGTGCAAGTGAGTGCCACGATGGAAACCAGTGGTATGATGGACTGAAAATGGGCCATGGTATGATGATTGAAACAATTGAAACCGGTGATGTGATGAGCCTCAATGTGGATTGCTCATTCACCATAGCTATTTATGGCTATCAACGTGCTGGGCTTGGAGGTGGCTTCTTCGTCCAAGATTTTGAATTGTTCTGGCTGGGTCTGATGGGCTACGTTAGTTTTATTTATTTATTTATTAAAGATTTTGCTCTGCTGAATCCCATCCCGTTGACAAACCTACTAGCTAGAGAACCTAATCGACTGCTGCATTTTCTTAATCCTCTGTATTTGTTGAGTGGTCCATTGCCTTACACTTGGGCCCACGTGCTTGGATTATCAGGCAGGCCTATTGGACTCATGTGCTTGATTCATCAGGCCTAACTTAACAGTCCGTACTGTGATCCAGATTGTAGGTTTCTTGAGAGGAAAGGACTGTAATTTCTATTGTTGGGACATCAATTGAATGGATAATCGGATGTGCTATTTTCATATCCATTTGAATTTTTGGTGCACATGGCCTCCACACGGTGGGACATATAATACCTTCGTTGGTTCGGACCACCTAACCTAACCTAACCTTGGGCCTCGATTTTACTAACAGAAAACACACACTACAAAACTTTCGGACTCGAAAAATTCATTGACATTTCAGATTGTGGCCTTAAAAAAGATTATTAGCAAAAGATTAACACAATCAACTTAAAAGACGTTTTTAGATTAGTGGATAGGATCTTCCATTTTGCAATACATTTTTTGCATGCAACTTGCTGATTGTCCAGATTCGTCCACTTGTCAGAATTGATTGCCTGGTTACGGCACTACGCATCTCGCTTTCTTGTAGTGTGATTGTGTAAATGGTTCATTGCACATGCATATCAATACTACCATAATTAAGGGTCGTGATTCCATAATGGACCTACATTTGAGGGTGTGCAGAACATGTGTCATGGATCTGGGCCATTCATCAGGTGAGCATGCCATGGACGAAAATAATTTTGCCTACTGGAGAAGCAAGTCAAAAGTTGTACGAGAAAAATAAGCCGTCAACAGTCCAAATTCAGGGTGGCATTGGTTGAGTGTGCTACCCTGATTTTTGGTGTATGCTTTGGCAATTTCTCGAGATTGAAAGAAATTTATGTTTTCTTTATCGGGTGTTGAAAATAAAATATTTATCATAAATTAAAAAATGATTTTAAAAATTACGAAATATTAGAATAAAATGATCTATTTAACTTTCAATAAATATTATAATAAAATGGTGCTTAATAAAAATAGAGAGATTTTTGAAAATCTTGCAACATATGAGTTTATACCGTGGGATTTAAATCTCGTGATATTTGTCACAGAATCAAATTCTGCTTTTCTTGTTCTATCTCAGATTATTTTCTCAAAGTAGCTGTTCACATGAAACTCATCTGCTTCTGTTTCCACTTTCAGGAAGTGAGCCCGGGCTTTTTCAAACTGCCCCATAGATCCTCTACAAGGTTCTTTTGAATTTCACAACTTACACTTTCATAATCTCTTTTCGAACCAAACATGAAATCTGAACTTAATTAAAGGACAAAGGAGACCCTGGCTAGCGCAGGGGACCCTCCGATGCCAAAGTCAGGCCTGGACTCGGGGTCTTAAAGTATTGAAAAGTCTTTTGGAGGAATTTGTTTTCGTACCTCTCAAGGTGAGGGCCCCCCTTCTTTTATAGCTGCTGGGGCATTTAATCGTACGAGGATTCTCTTCCTGGTATTGTGCGCGAGATCTTCTCCTGGGATCACGGGATCTTCTCCTGGGATCACGGAAACAGGATCGTGTCCGTCTCATGCCTTCATCCGATCCCGTGAGCTTCGGGATCGGGAATCTTATCCCAAGACATCCGGAGTGCGGCTTCATCTTGTGACGGTCGATCCGATAAAGAGGTCCGCCCGAAGCATGCCCGAGACATTGACGACCCTGCCGACCCGTCGGGGCCGACTCAACCTTTGCCTCGGTCTAGCGAATAACTCCTCGGATTTGACACATCCTTTGGTGGCCCGAGGCATTTAGTCCGAGTCTGCGGACTTGTATGTTTTGTCCCCAACAGTAAACCCCCTTACTCCGAGTGTTTTCATATGACACCGAGGAGTAGCGAGTGCTGAGTCGGTTCATAACTTAGTCCGAGACGAGAAGTAGTCGTTAAGCGCATTCATTGAGACCTTTGATGGGGACGGTTCAGCTTCTGACATCGTATGCGCCGTCGGCCATCAAATCGCAGGTCCCGCCAATGAGGATTGGACACGTAGTAAAGCTATTATTGTTGCTAGTCGGCGTGCTCCACGTGTCGAGTGGGGGAATCGATGCAGGCGTCGAATCATTTCCCCATTAATGTCTCCGCCGTAGGGCGACCTTATAAAACGTCAGGGGTCCCGCACTTCGAACTTTTACTGCTCTTGCCATTCTCGCTCTGCGTTTTCTCTGGGATTTGCGTAGCCTTTCATCTCCTTCCTTTCTTCTCTCTTTATCGTCGGCGCTTCTTTCCGCCACTGTTCCTTTCTCTCCGGTGAGTTTCTCCTTCCTCTTTATTACATAATAATAATGGCGGATAGGAGTTCTCAAAGCCCCCAAGTGGGAGTTTCCGGAGACGAAGGCGAAGCGCAACGTTTTTGGAACGTTGCGGAATCGCCCTCTTTACTAACGGAGATAGCAGTGGATGCCAACGCTGCTTGTATGCCTGAGAGAGTCACCGACGATCAGGCGGAGCGCCCTGCTTCCGTCGTTCCTTCCCGTGGCGGGTCATCCTTATTAACCCGCCCGGGGAGGCCCGACTTACCAAGGGACATGGAGGAAGATGAAGAGGAAGAAGATGAAATTTTAATCGCCGGAGGAACCCCTGACCCAGTTCCTGCTGATGAATCGGCGCAGGCCGAGTCTGAAGGGGAAGAATCGGGGGAAGATTTAAGCGGTCCGGTTCCTTCAGTCTTGACTGAGGCGGACTTGGACAGAATCCGAGTCGGGTATCATATCCCCGAGTCGGTCATCACGTATCTTCCTCGCCCGAATGACCTGCCAGATCACCCTCCTGCTGGGGCAGTCGCAATTTACCAAGTATCGATGCAGTGCGGCTTGCGTCTGCCCCTTCAGACCATCGTCAGGGGAGTTTTATCTCGCATACGGATTGCGGGCAGATAGTCCCGAATGGGTGGAGGAACTTACTCGGATGTGCGGTGTTGTGGCCGAGATGGAACACACCGCTCACGATCGACGAAGTTTCTCCACTGCACAAGTGCGGTAAATCCGAACTACCACGGCTTCTACGTCTTTCGCTTGGCGAGGCGGAGGCGGTTCACGATAACCGACCCTCCCACTTCCAACAAACATTGGAAAGAGCGTTGGTTGGGCATGTGGTCGATGGGAGACGGACGAGTCCGGTCTTGCGAGGCTCGTGTCCCTCGGACATTAGAGAGCAAGTGACTTGGGTCTTCTCTCCTCGCCCTTTTTCATTTTTTTTTTGTTTTGTCGACGGACTTGTTTGGCAGATATTCCGAAGAAGAAGCCGAAGCTCGGCAGCACTGCCTCGGCTCGGATCAAAGAGTTGAAGTCGTTGGATCCGAGGGACAGGTCTTGGAAGGTGCTTCTTCAGCCGGAGCGCCTTCACCTTGCAGGCCTGGACTCGGAAGTTACAGGTAATTAAGAACGAATCTTCTGAATTTTCCAAATTTCCACCGACTTACTTCGCCTTGCTCTCCCTCCTTTTTTTTTGTTTTGCAGATCTGCCCGAAGCTCGTCCCAACCTAAGGATTGTCCCCGAACCGAGATGACGGAGCTCGCCCCGCCTTAGACCGATCCACGAAGTCAAGGCTCCTCCGCGGCCGCTTCTTCTTTCGAGCTTCGGCCACCGAAGAGGCAAAGGGTGCCGCGGAAGGAGAAAGAGCTGAGAGCTCTTCGCCCCTCCGGTTGTCGTGATTCCCACCCGACGAAAGGGCTAAGAGACGGCGATTCGCCGGATCCTCGGCGGCACTGACTCAAGACGCGTTGAGAGCGGTGCCGAGTCGGGAAGAAGAGACCGGGGCCACGACCTAGGGGGAGGGAGAGACGAGGATCGCGTCCTCCCGAGGGGAAGAGACGAACCAGGAGGGGCCGTCAATCCTGCAACAAGTGGTGTCGGGGATGGTTCCTTGGGCCCTGGCCCATGGGTGTGAAAGAGAGTTCGTGAAACTCTACAACGCCCCGTCATCGCAGACCGTCAGCCATGCTGCCCGGATCGCTCCGTGCTTAATCAAGGCCAGCAAGGAGCTATCCTCAACTCATCGGCTGCAGGCTCTTCTGTCTGAGGCCGAGATCCGGGTCGGCGTCCTGACAGGCGAGGCGTCCCTTGCTCGGAAAGCTGCCGAAGACGCGAGGGCAGAGGCGGCTTCTTCCAGAAGGGCCCTGGACGAAGCGAAGGCAGAGGTCGCTCAGGCACTGGTTCGACTCTCCAAAGCCGAAGAGGAGAATCAGCGAGTTCTGGCAGTCCATGCTTCGTGCGCGGATGACTTAGCTCGGGCTAAGCTTGAGGCGGCGGAGCGCATTCAGCAGGCCGAGGAGAAGACTCGGGAGGCCGAGACGGCTAGGGAACAGGCTGTCCAAGCATTCCTTGAGTCGGCCGAGTTTGAGGACGAGAGGGATCGCCTGTTCCAGAGCGGATATCTGGAATGCGTCAAGGATATAAAGAAGTCTTTTCCTGACCTTGACCTTTCAGAAATCGAAGGCGGGGCAGCCTCAGAGTCCGAGAATCCGGACGCCGCCGCTGAAGACACAACTGCCGGGGACGGGGCCGACGCATGAAGACTTTGGTTTTTTATATGTATATATTTTTTTTATTTTTATTTTTTGCTCCGATGTATTCGGTTGCTTTTGTACTTACACATATTCGGACGAATGAAAAAGAAAAACATGTCTTTAAACATCAAATAGCAAGCTAAGGATAGTAGACCTTGAGGTGTTCAGCGTTCCATGGATGAGGCAATGACTGTCCGTTTAGGTCTTCTAGCCGATATGTTCCTGGTCTAATGGTGCCCGAGACGATATAGGGTCCTTCCCAATTGGGTCCCAGTGTACCCGACCCAAACTCCTTAGTGTTGGAAAACACTTTCCGAAGAACCATATCTCCCCTTCGGAATCTTCTAATCTTAACTCGGGTATTGTAGAACCGAGTCACTTGTCGTTGTCGAGCCTCCGTGCGCAGCCTCGCCCTTTCCCTTTGTTCGTCCAGAAGGTCGAGTCCGAGTGCAAGGAGTTCTTCATTCTCTTCCGCATTGAATAAGGTGATTCGAGCCGAAGGTAATCCGATTTCGACGGGAGTGACTGCTTCCGAGCCGTAAGCGAGTGAAAACGGAGTTTCTCCTGTGGCCGTTCGGGTTGTAGTTCGGTAAGCCCAAAGAATTTTCGGGAGCTCTTCAGCCCATGCTCCTTTGGCCCGGCCAAGCTTGGTTCGAAGATGTTGCTTGATAATCTTGTTAACTGCCTCGACTTGTCCGTTGGTTTGAGGGTGATGCGGTGATGAATAAATATTCCTGATCCCGAGGTTCTTGCACATCTCACGAAAGCTCCTATTATCAAATTGCCTTCCATTGTCTGTGACAATGGTACGGGGTACTCCGAATCGGCAGATAATGTTTTTCCATACAAACTCGGTGATCTTCTGCTCGGTTATTTTGGCTAATGGTTCTGCCTCGGCCCACTTCGTAAAATAGTCCACTGCTACCACAGCAAACTTGGTCTGTCCTTTTCCCATAGGGAGCGGTCCTATGAGGTCGATGCCCCATTGTGCGAAAGGCCAGGGACCAGTCATCGGCGTCAGTGCCTCGGGTGCTCGCCTCGGAATTGCCGCAAACCGTTGGCATCTGTCGCATTTTTGAACGAGCTCACGAGCGTCGTGTTGGATAGTGGGCCAGTAGTATCCCTGTCGTAAGACCTTGTAGGCGAAGGATCGCCCTCCAGAGTGGTTTCCGCAGATTCCTTCATGAATTTCCCGTAACACATAGTTTGCCTCGCTGGGTTTGAGGCACCGCAGCAACAGGGCGTAGTATCCTTTCTTATAAAGGGTCCCGTTGAGTATGGTGTAACGGGAAGCTCTGATCTTAATTCGTCGGGCCTCGGTGCGATCCTCGCAACTTTCCTTCGTCGAGGAATTGGCGGATTGGATCAATCCAGGATGGTTCCGAGTCGATTGTATTGACGGCCTCGCTAATTGGCTCGTCTATACTTGGTTTATCGACGTATTCGACGAGGGACGGACCTGGGTATATCGTCTTCTTCAGCGGATGCAAGTTTTGCGCAAATCGGCTTTGCTGTTTTCCGTACGAGGTATCCGAGTTACACGATAGAATAATTCATTGATAAGTTCTTTCGCTTTCTCCATGTAAGCCCTTAGCCGGTCTTTCCGTGCTGGTATACACCGGTAACTTGGTTAACAACCAACCGAGAGTCGCAAAACGCTTAGGTGCGTGACCTCCATGCTAGGGCGAGTCGGAGGCCGAGTAGCAACGCTTCATATTCCGCTATTGTTCGACGCTTGAAATCCAAGTCGTAAGGCATACGTATATAGGTATGATCGGGGGTTTCAACAACCCCAGCCCCACCGGCCTTCGAGTTGGAAGAACCGTCGACATACGATTCCATGGAATAGGAAAGGGAAGCGGTTGAGGTGGGCACTGCATCGACCTTCGGCGTATCGTTCACTGAGAGTTCGGTTGAAGGTGTTCCTTCGGCGATAAAATCAAATACGGCTTGCCCTTTGATTGCTGCCTTTGGTCGGTATTGAATATCAAACTCACTCAGCTCGATAGCCCATTTGGTGAGTCGGCCGGAAGTACCTGGCGAAGCGGAAGGTCGGTCATTACAATGATGGTGTGGGCATGGAAATACGGCCTAAGCCGCCGAGATGAAGTTATTAAAGCCAAGGCAACTTTCTCCAAGCTTGGGTATCTTGTTTCTGCCGGCAGTAATGCTTTGCTGACATAGTAAACCGGCAGTTACTTTCCTTCAGATTCTCGTATCAAAGCCGAGCTAACAGCTGCCTCGGACACGGCTAGGTAGAGGAGCAACGACTCCCCTGGTTCGGGTTTTGATAAGAGAGGTGCAGAACCGAGATATGATTTTAATTGCTGGAATGCTGCTTCACACTCTTCCGTCCAACCCATCGCTTGTCTCCCTTTCAATTGTTTGAAGAAAGGGAGACATTTATCCGTACTGGACAGGAACCGATTGAGTGCTGCGACTCGTCTGGTCAATCTTTGGACGTCCTTAATGGTTTTGGGGGATTCCATATCAATCAGAGCCTTTATCTTCTCAGGGTTTGCCTCTATTCCTCGCTGATTACTAAGAAACCGAGGAATTTTCCGGAGCCTACTCCAAAAGCACATTTACTTGGATTCAGCTTCATCCGGAACTTCCGTAGGATTAGAAACATTTCTTCCAAATCATTCACATGATCCGCCGCGTGTATGCTCTTGACAAGCATGTCGTCGATGTATACCTCCATGGTTCGGCCTATAAGTCGAGCAAAGATTTTGTTAACTAACCTTTGATAAGTTGCACCGGCATTCTTCAGACCAAATGGCATCACTCGGTAACAATAAAGGCCTTTGTCGGTGACAAAGGTAGTTTTTGATTTATCTGTTTGATGCATTACAATTTGATTATATCCCGAATAAGCATCCATGAAGCTAAGGAGCTCATGTCCAGCTGTACTATCTACTAGCTGGTCTATCCTCGGAAGCGGAAAGCTATCTTTGGGGCAGGCTTTATTCAAGTCGGTATAATCAATACAGACTCGCCACTTCCCGTTGGACTTCTTCACAAGCACGACATTCGCGACCCACTCTGGATAGTGTATTTCTTCTATGAAATTAGCCTGGAGGTTGACTTCTTTCTCGATGATGGCGTATCGTTCAGGGCCAAGCGATCGTCGCTTCTGTCGGATCGGTCGATATGACGGATCGACGTTAAGCCGGTGAGTCACCACGGAGGGGTCGATCCCTTGCATATCTTCATGATTCCAAGCGAATTCGTCGGCGTACTTTCGGAGCAGGGCGATCAGCTTTTCTCTCAAAGGGGACTGCAGAGATGAGCCAATTCGCACTGTCTTGGATCCATCTGTTTCGACTAAGGCGATTGAGACAAGATCTTCGACCGTCCTCGTTCATAATTCTCGCCCGAGGGTCCAACGATTCGATTGTTAATATGTTGGTCGGATTCTTGTCGGCGGCTCCTTTTACGGCTATCATGTAACATCGCCTCGCGTCTTGTTGGTCTCCTTTAACAATTCCGACTCCTGACTCGGTCGGGAATTTCATTGTAAGATGGTATGTGGATACCACTGCCTGGAGGAGACTCAATGAAGGTCGGTCGAGTATCGCATTGTATACCGAGGGTTGATCGACGACCAGGAAGTCAATCATCATCGTCGTCTGATGTGGGGCATTGCCAGCAGTGAGTGGTAATGAGACAGTTCCTTCAGGCAGCACCTGTCCTCCGGAAAAACCGATCAACGGGGTCCGAACTGGGCGCAGTGTGGATCGTTCGATCCCCATTTTGTCGAACGCCTGGGTAAATAACACGTCTGCAGATGACCCCGTATCGACTAGTATACGAAACACCTTTCGGTCAGCGATAGTCAGGGTGACAATCAATGCGTCATCGTGGGGGTGATAGATGCCTCGGGCATCTTCTTCTGTGAACGAGATGCAATATCTTTCTCTTTTCTTCTCCTTTGATGGCCGATCTATAATCATGAGCTCGGACTGAGGCTGACTAAGTTTTCGTGCGTGATTCCTTGCGCGTTGTTTGAGTCGCCCCCACATTGTGGACCGCCGATAATCGTCCGGATTTCTTCCATAGGTTGACTCTCGGTCGGGCGCGCCTCGGATGCCCCAGCTTTGACCATATGTTCTCCTGAGTCGGCCGTCTTTTATGAGTCTTTCGATCTCTTCTTTTAAGTGACGGCAATCACTTGTGTTATGCCCGTGATCGCGATGATAATGGCAGTACTTATCCTTATCCCGCCGATTAGGATTACTCCTGAGCTTACTGGGCCAGCTGACAAAGCCTTCATTTTTTATTTCCATCAGTACCTCTTCCCGAGTCTTATTCAGGGGAGTATATGTCGAAAATTTTCGATCCGGCCGTTTTCCTGACCTTCGCTCGTCACGTGCTTGATCCTCTTTGCGTTTCCTTCCCCCGGTCGCCTTTTTTGCCGACTCTTTGGCCGAGGTTTTGGTTTCACGCAGGATTCGCTTTCTCGGCGTTGGCATATTTATCGGACCGCGCCATAAACTCCCCGAGTATCGGGCGGAGTTTTGTCTAGAGATGCCAGAATGACTTATCCCTAACTCCTTGCATGAGTGCATTGAGGGCCGTTTCTTCCGAATGTTTCCGAACTTGAAGGGATTCGAAATTAAAACGCTTGATGTAATCTTTCAATAGCTCTCCCTGCTTCTGAACTAGGTTATTCAGATGTGCAGGGGGCTTTAATTTTTTCTTTCCGCCGATGAAGTTGGTGAGGAAGGCGTTGCTTAGCTCAACGAATGAATTGATGGATTTTGGCTTCAGCTGTTGAACCACAGTCGAGCTACATCGGCCAATGTAAGAGAAAAGGCCCGACACATCGCATCCGAGGCATCATGGAGTTCCATATAGGTTCGAAGCACTCAATATGCTCGGTCGGGTCGGTGCTGGTGAAAGGAGTGATTTGAGGTAATCGAAACCTCTCGGGCAATCGGGCTTTATTACCGAGTCCACAAAGGGGGACGCTTTCGCTTGGACCCGGTTGAATATACATTCGGCCGTGCTTTATGTCCGCCATCTCTTTTGCCATCTCTTCCCGCACTTCTTTTTGAAATTTTGAATGTCGGCTTTCCAAGGTTCGCTTGCCGTGCCTTCCATGGAAGGGCGATTGCGCCTTTTTCGCTCTATTTCGTGCCGAAGATCGGAGGGGAGGGAGGCGTTGGCCGACTGCGCTGGAGATGGTTCCGATCCGCCTTGGGGTTGGCTCGGCCGGAAAAACTGCGCGGCGCCGAAGGTTGAGGATCAACCGCCGCCGCCGGTACGTGCGCTGTCTCCCCCTGAGGATGCGGGAGTGGCTGCATTTGCTGATACATTCGTTCAAGCATCTGCTTCATCATATTCATATCGGAACGGATTTCTTGAACCTCCTTGTCCAACCGCCCATCGTCGCGACCCCGCTGATTGTTGCTTGTTCCGGTCGCCCTCGTCGGCGGTTGTTAGGTGGGTTCTGGGCTGGGGGAACGGCGACTGGACCGGGTGGCCCTGTAATCGCGTTCTCATTCAAATCTTCTTCTGGGACCGTCCTTCTAGTCATCACCATTGGACTCAATATAGAGGTACGGGATGGCTTTTTGCACGTTCCCACAGACGGCGCCAAACTGTTGATGCAATTATCTGGTTCGTCCTCCCGGACCCTATGCCTGCACAGAAAAAGGACAAAGGAGACCCTGGCTAGCGCAGGGGACCCTCCGATGCCAAAGTCAGGCCTGGACTCGGGGTCTTAAAGTATTGAAAAGTCTTTTGGAGGAATTTGTTTTCGTACCTCTCAAGGTGAGGGCCCCCCTTCTTTTATAGCTGCTGGGGCATTTAATCGTACGAGGATCTCTTCCTGGTATTGTGCGCGAGATCTTCTCCTGGGATCACGGGATCTTCTCCTGGGATCACGGAAACAGGATCGTGTCCGTCTCATGCCTTCATCCGATCCCGTGAGCTTCGGGATCGGGAATCTTATCCCAAGACATCCGGAGTGCGGCTTCATCTTGTGACGGTCGATCCGATAAAGAGGTCCGCCCAAAGCATGCCCGAGACACTGACGACCCTACCGACCCGTCGGGGCCGACTCAACCTTTGCCTCGGTCTAGTGAATAACTCCTCGGATTTGACACATCCTTTGGTGGCCCGAGGCATTTAGTCCGAGTCTGCGGACTTGTATGAATTTCACAACTTACACTTTCATAATCTCTTTTCGAACCAAACATGAAATCTGAACTTAATTATCTGTAGCTTCTATTTGATTTTTGATTTTTGATTTTTAATTACCAGAGAAATCTGAACAAAACGTAACCATGGGATTCATTTGTCTTGCTATCTTTTGCCTCTATTTGATTTTTTTTTTCCAAATTGTATAGGAGGGATGATCGAAGAAGTCTGGAGAGAGATTTCTCTTTCTTAATTTTATATGAGGGACTAGAGAATAGGTGCTCTAGAGAGAGAGAGAGAGAGAGAGAGAGAGAGAGAGAGAGAGATTTTCTATTGGTAATGATAAATTCTATTAAAAGAGAGGAAGATACAAATAATACAAGGATAGCAGCTATTGGCGAAGACTGTTGTGGATGCATTTCTTTCTTGTGTAGGGGATTTTCTACGTTGTTAGACTCCCCTTTTCTCTTTCTGCCCTTTTCTCTCCCAACTTTTCTTTTTCTTCATTTTCTTTCTCCACCTGATTTGAAAATAGAAAGGGAATTCAATTCATATTTATTATTCTCCTTCCACTGATAAACAATTCACTTTCTAGGATAAAATGGCAAATTCAATAGAGCTATTGCATCTTTTTTTATTTTTTTGTGGCACCATTTAAAAATTGGCAGTTACTCATCCACCTTACATATCATATTGATCTACAACTATACACACCATCCAGATTGTGTATCTCATCGTTGATGGAGCATTTCTAAAATCAGACATCTGTAAATCACATTGATCAAGCAATCCTAACCATCCAATTAATGGATATCATATGGATGGATGGTTAAAAATAAAATAGTCAATGGTCCAAATTTGGAGGGACAAATCTGATGGTTAATGTCATATTCTCAGTGAATATTTTTTTATTATGCACTTATGCTCCATCCATAGATTTGGATGGTCTGGATTGCCATACAAGCATGCCATGTGTATGTCTAAAGTCTCACCACCATTTTCTAAATGGTGCAAAACTAACACGTGACTCCCCTGGCTCAAGACCTGACAGATGACTCTTGTAATGATGGAGAAGTTCAAGTATAGCATGGTAGCTTATGCTAAAATGAAAATACGATGGTGCCCACATCTGAAGATCATGATTCCTCTGTTGGGACGGTTGTGATCATGCAGCCATCAGAGGTGGTGGTAATCCCATGAAAGACTCCATGACAGATCACCACCATTTTGGAAATGGTGGTGTCTCATCCGTATTTGCAACGCACGTGTATGGCAATCTAAGCCGTCCAAATTGTGGGGCAGAATGAGGGTGGAGCATGTCTAAAATCACAGTGACCAAGCAATCCTAACTATCCAGTCGATTGATATCTCAAATGGGTGGCTAGAAGAGAGAGAGAGAGAGAGAGAGAGAGAGAGAGGCTCTTGCCTGTGGCAACTGGGCTTCCTGAATCTTCTTTTCTCTTTCTTTGATTCTGAGAGATATAAAAGGAGGTATTCTCTGTTGTAATTATTTCAAAAAAGTGGTGTCAATTTTCAAATTCTTAGAAATCCAAATAATCCGTTTGAATGCAAAAAAAAAACTTATTTATTTATTTTTCTTTTAAGCTATATATGATACTCAGGCAGCGTATGACGCTTGATATGCAGGCACTCAGAAATTATACACTTGGCAGACAATAATTCAAACTAAACCAACTAAATTGCGGAACCCACCTCTGTGACTCATGCACACTTGTTTGTTCAAATAGGACCATTGCATATTAATAAGGGCCCACCGATCCGCTTCGGTGATCATTCATTAAAATAAGCATAATTTTTGGTTCATGGTAAATCTAAACTGGCACCCATATAATTGGACAGTTTAATTTGAATTACGTATATTTCGCGTGGGCAAGTGACTGCGTATCATCTACCACACTCTGCCAGAGTATTTAAAAAAGAAAAAGAAAAAAGAAGAGAACAGTGTAATTAGTGAAAGGAAGGAGGGCAAAAGGGTAATTTTACCGTGCAAGAATCCTTTAGATCCTTCAATCTCCTAATCCTCTCCATCTCCATCTCGACCATTCGCTGCTCTCTCCATCTATTCTCCATCTCTCCCATCGCCTCTTCCAACATCAGATCTTTTTCCCTCAAAACCCTCTCTGTCTTCTCCCTCTCCTCCCTTAGCCTCTCCATCTTCCGTCGTATCGCCACCAGCTCCTCCGCCAGAGACACATCGAACGGTCCTCCGATTGGGCGGTTCTCCTTGTCCTCGTGGCCATCTCTGACCGATGGCAGCGGCAAGGAGATCTTGATCGGTTTCGGTTTTTCATGGCTTGAGGGGGTATTGCTGGAATTGAAGTTCTTCGGTTGGAGGGGCTTCCGGAATGGGGCCTTTCGGTGGGGTTTCAGATCGACGGCTGCAATCGGTGATTGGATCGATTGCATTTTTTTTAAAGAGAGAGAGAGAGAGAGAGAGAGAGAGAGAGAGAGATTGGGGGAATTTGAAAGGGACGAGCGGGGCATCGGCCAACGGCTAGTATTTATAAAAGGGTAGCGGAGCACTGCAGAGGTTTGAATTGGAAAGGGTTAAATGGGAGTTATTTGATACTCTTGCAGTGTATGATGCTTGATACATATGCGCTTGGACTTTTAAACGCGTCGTACATTAAATCGATCTAAACCGTCAAAATTGTAGAGACCACTGCAGACAATCCACAAACTAAAAATCAGATTTATCGAAGGAATATGTCCTCTGATTGGTGGACATTCGTTTGCTGAAATAGGCTCTACGTGGATGGAGAACTTTGTGTGGATGAGATCCATCCCATCCATCAGATGCACCACCCTCGGCTCATTAATCGGGTTGATTCAAAGCTCAAGCTGGCCACACAACATAGAACACTTGAGATGGGTGTGTGGGGTCCACCGTGTCGTGTATATACCATCTAATCCACTCATCTGATGGGCTACACGAGGATGAATGGACTCCACGAAAATCAGGATGTTACAAAGAATCATGTGGAATTTAAGGGTTTTTAGTCATGATCTTACGCCGTTCTCTATCGTGTGGTCCACATAGGTATTGGATTCGACTGATTATTAGGATGGATGATGAAAATACGGTGGCGTACGTTATGGATGGGTTGGATCTGATGCACGTTCTCCCAACGTGGTGCTCCGTTAGTTTTAGTTTTAGGGAAGCCCTCCGCGTGGGACGCCGACCTGTCGGGAACTCGGGACTGGTTGGGACTCCGTGGGACGTTTGACCTGCATCGTCCCTTCGTTTTGCCATATCATTTCATTTATTAATAAAAAAAAGAAGAAAAAGAGACAGATCCATGGCTCAAATGGACCAGCATCCAGCTCCACCGACGATTTGCAGATTATATTTTAATTATCGTTACAAATTCCAGTTAATTTAGATTTAATAGTGTAATCTTTAACCTTTCCTGGCAAACAAATTACATTCCATGGTGTAATTCTTATCGGGAATCGACTAGCCAGTAACTTGTAGGCTGGATTTAATTCTTTACTCGAAAATGTGTTTTGTATCTGTTTTTTGTGACCGATGGTAAGAATCTATTTCTCATTTCACTTTATTTGTATTGAAAAATCTTAAGTGCAACACATCATTAGAGGACAAACCCTACCATCTGAGTATCGCTTGATACAGTTTTACACATTGAGCGAGTGGTTGAATAGGCGAATGATCTCACTGGCTCTCGATCATACACTACATGTCTGACTATCTTTGCGCTTGGGATTATTGTTGTTTGGTTTGAATTGAAGCTGCAATTTCAATTTTGGCATACCCACAGACATACTGCCGAAAATGACGACAACAAGTTTTTGGCACGTTCAGTAAGACCCTATATTTGATTAATCGGTGTAATATCGCCAATTATGAATAGAAGAAGTGTTTGTATTGCTGGGGTCGATCCCTCTATGCTGCACCACCTCTAGTAGAGGACATGCCGATCCTAATAGCTCCTGAGGTGCTAATTTAAACAATAGTCCAACGCCTGTTACTATGGATCAGGAAGGAGCATCGACTTCTCAAACTATTCTTCGAGATGAGGTAGCTGTCGTGCTCCGAGATGTACAGATGAACATTTAGCTTGTGTAGGAATACGGAAGGGCCCAAGGAGAGCAATTCTGTATTTAAGTTGGAAATACCAATTAATATATGGCTAGCCAAATCGAAGCCATGCATTGACTGATAGTTATGATGGCCAAACAAACGCCATCAGTAATACAATATAATGCCGATGGAAGTTCTATCGGCAATGCAACTCCACTACCACCCATGTCGCTTATGCAATGGAATCCACCACGGTCCCTGTCCAGGAGATAAGAAATGTTCCACCTCCTGTGGAAGTTAGGCGACCGGAGTGAGAGGCTATGAACTTTATACCTAAAAACAAATATCAAGGATTGTCAGGAGGATTCAATTCCCAACAGTTCCTTAGGGCTAGTTTGTTTTTTCAAAGCTAGTGTAAATACACTAAAAATAGGTAATTATTATGGTTTACCATGTTTGAAAATTTATAGGTATTTGTGCCATTGAAACCAGTTTAAAAGAGATAATTTTAAAATTTGAATAGTACAGTAATGTATATGATATATCCGTTTTGTCCATCTATTTTACTACAATATTTTGAAGTATGAGACAAAAAATGAAGCAGATACAACACTCAGGTGGCCCACACCAAAAGAAAAAGTGGCCCTATAAAGTTTTTAACAGCAAGTATTCGATTCCTTTTTTCGTATGGTGTGGTCCACTTGAGTTTTGGATATACCTCATTTTTTTGCTCATACTATAAATTCAAATGGCATAATGGATGAACGGTGTAGATAAGTGAAATGCATCACAGTGGGACCCATAGATATTTTGTAATGTTTTCAGTTTCTGTGTCACAAAAGTAAGTAGTCAAATCAGGCATGTTGTAAATACACGAGGAAATAATTATTACTCTTTTACCTGGTATTTACCAGTGCACTGGAAAATCAAACATGCCCTTAAATTCTAGGATAATGTGAGCTAATTTGGCCTAGACCACCCGCCAGTCTTAGAACCTCAGCGAATGGATCACGACCAAATTGTACAAATCGTTCAAGAAGTTGCTCCTCAAGTACTCAGACGCAACACTATACCGGTACATGATAAACTATATCCCGAATGGATAGATTAGCAACACCCATTGCAAGGAACTATTGATGGGATTTTGCCTTATTTTCAGGCGAGCCCAGTCAATTGACTATCGAACATGTTGGCCGATTTACAATGCAATGTGGAGAATTTGTCAATAATGACTATGATAAATTGCAGTTATTTGGTCATTCACTAATGGTAATGGCCTTCGCATGGTACTTGAACTTATTGTTGGATTCAATACACACATGGCAAGAGATGGAAGAAAAGTTCCACGCTAAGTTCTTCTCAAAGAACAGAGAAATCACTATGGCTGATCTCGACCATTTTAGAAAATTTCTTGGAGAGATGTGTGAGAGCTATATTATATGGTTTAAGCGGGCGAAAAGCCGCTGTAAGGTTGTCATGACCGAAGCTGAATTTTTATAGCTTGCATAAGACGGGCTTGAATACAAACTGCCTAAAGTTCATTGCATAGATCCAAATTTGGAGAAGCCACATCGGTCCTCCTCCTGAATACAGACCCTTGGTGGTGACTTCATATATTCCTCTATACTGGTGACCAAGTATGTAAGGTGTTAAGGATAGTTTTCGACCTTGGGCAAGGGCCTTAGCCAGAGAGGCGTACTCGACGGTTATCTGCAGAGCATTTACACAGAGCAGGTGGCAGCAGATTTAAAGTAACAAAAGGCAGGATGTTCTTCATAGTCGACTAGTCCGCTGTTGTTACAATAGGTTGCCATGAAATGAGAATAAGCCTTACCAACCTTGTTTGAGAAGTGCTTGGTGCTCTTCTGTGCAAAACCGGAATAAACAACTTCACCAAATGAAAGAAGATGGGTTAGAGCCATGATATAAAAAATGGTTGGACTCATGGGACCACAGTTGAAGAAGAAGGTATTTGTCGATGAGCTCCAAAAGGTTGAAACTGCAAGGAGAAGAGCTAGATCTGATGGATAATCGAAGATAGATGGCTTAATGCACTCATAGATGCCTGATGCTCTCCATGTTGTTTCATGTTGAGAAGAGACACAAGCAAACCAAGCATCCCATTCTGGGAGCGGTTTCGGACATGTCCGGGGATTTTTCAAGGTATTAGTGGGATCGGGGACAAAATTTGATTGGATTAGCATTGTCTCACCAGGGCAGAGAGGAAATAAGGGATTCATCATGCTAACTTCCTCCATCTCTGTTGATGGAGTGAACGCCGTACCTAAGCAATAGTAATCGTCAAGGGGCAATTGAAAGACTGTCATGTCAATGCACTTATTAGCAAGTGCATCCATCATGGTAACCAGATCATTTTAATGGAACGATAGAGTGGAAGATGAAGAGGCAACCATTACTTAGGAAGAAATGTTGGGATTCAGAGTTGCTTATAAAAAGAGTAGGGAATGAAAGCGTAAGAATGAAGAGAAATTCAAAACGACACTTATATCGGCCAAGGGAAGGAAGCATTTATTAGGGTATCATTGCAGTTTTATTAGAAACAATGTTAGAACTCGTGTCAATAAGGGTTTGTCCCTCACTTCGATAAAGTGCATTCGTCATTGATGTGTTACGATGAATCGGCCAAAGTCGGTTATTGACTTATTAACACATGTAGGCAATAAATGCCGCATTCATGGGAGTTCATACATTGCTTTCATCATTTCCCAAAGGTGAAGCGACATTTGGGGCAATGTTCATCCCCATTATCGCTATTCCCTTTGAAAGCCAATCAAGAAGATTTACTTGTGATATGTATGGATCCGCATTGTGTATTCAAAGATCTGCAGATATGTACGAAGAAGGTTTCTTGATAATAGTAGCTGGAGCGTATCAAACGGTACCGTGTCATTGTTTGAGTGACCGATGAAAAAGCAATTGTGTGAAAGCAGTTACAGGACAAATGACAAAAGGAGAAATAGAGGAAACTATAAGTGCTAGTATTCTAAGCACACATATAGTTGTCAAATTTCGTAAACAAAATAAGGTATAGATCTTCAACACACTTCAGTTATCTATGATACTTCAAGAGCATGACTCAATATCTGAAGAATAGAAGGTTTGAAATGATTTCAAGTGAAAGACCAAGTGTATACCAACTTACAGGTAAAAATGACCTTAGAAAACACCATAAGATATAGTACTTGATCATGGCAATTCAAACTTTAAATTGTGAAAATTTTACATGAAAAGTTGAGGATGTTCAGCTAGCCCAACTTCACCTTTGGCTAGCCCAACTTAGCTTAGGTCAGCCCGACATTAGCCTAGGTTAAGTTTCCAACAACTTTTACTGTAAAATCAGTTGCAAGTTTAGCTAGCCTAGCCGTCCCTGGGTTCGTCCAGCCGAACTTAGTTCGGGTTAGCCCGAGGTTAAAATAGGTCACATTTACAACCATGCGTTTTTTCAAATTTATGGGAGCTTAGGCCAGCCGAACCATGTATTTGGCTAGCCAAATTTTCGCTTGGGTGAGCCGGATTTTTGATAAAATCAAATCCCATGAAATCTGAGAGTCGTTGGAATAGTATTGTGGAAATTTGGCCAGTTGAAGCAATTCTTAGGCTAACCAAAGATCCAAATCCTTTGGTTATAAATAGAGACATTTTCTCATTGTTTTAAAGATGAAAAAGTGAGATAGTTCTTCCTCAAGCAAAGAAAAATTCTAGTCATTTCCAAGCTATTTGTATGGTAATTCTTATTATATTTATAGCTTATTCAATTTCCTTTCTCAAGTAGATTTAAATTCAATTAAAGAGTAAGCAATACTCAACTTGAGATTATATAATTGAATTTACAGCTTTTAAGGTTTTATTCATTAAGAAATTATATATCCCTATATCATATATGGTTGAGAATACATTAATTCATCATCATCAAAGAAAGAAGATTGTTATATTGATGAAGCATCTACAAGGCTTCATCAGTATCTTCACATCGACATTCATCTAAGAGAAGATTAGTATTTGTTTTGATTATATTTCTTTTTAGGTTTGTTGAGATTGTCCAAAAATCTCATCGGGTTGTGTAGTGGTTAGCCAATGAAAATCACTTGACGTTTTATTTTGGTAAGCCTGTAAAAATCATAAGAACTGTAAGAGGTTGTTGAGATGATCCTGTGAAAACCTTGAAAATAGTGGAAAGCCAAAATTATGTGAAGTAGTAATTTTGGGAGTAGAATAGGTGTGTGTTAAACATCGAACCACTATAAATCTTTGTGTATTATAGTGATTGATAATCTTATTGTCTGGTTTTATTATTTTGAAATATTATTTTCAAGGAGGTCGTGAAATAAGGTTGTCTTGCCTAAAGTTTTATATGAAAGTTGTCCTACGACTTAGTTGACATCAAGGTTTCAATATCTTTTGCACTTGAGAAGTTATTTTCCACAATTGATTATCCTATATGGGTTTAGTCCTATTCACCCCCCTCAAGGACATCTGTAACTCATCTTTCAAGTGGTATCGGTGCAAGGTTGCTTTTATTTGGATTTACCTCCTATAGCTAGATCTAGAGTTATAAGATGTCAAAATTTGAAAGTTTATCAATATCCAGGCCACCTCCCTTTGATGGCTCAAATTATTCTTATTGGAAAGCCATGATAAGGATCTTCATTAAATCCATTGACGAAAGTTTGTAGCAAACCACTGCGACTCATTGGTTCCCTCCTACTATGGAAGTAATAGCCGAGGATAGAACCATGTCCATGAAATAGACAACTTATAGTCTATGGACAAGTACTCAGAAAAGTGAAAGTAGTGCTAATGCAATAGCCTTGAATGCTATAACTTATGCCCTATCACCAAATGAGTTCAAAAGAATCATTTCGTGTGATATGGCAAAATAAGTTTGTGATATACTTGAAATGACACATGAAGGAATGAATATTGTGAAAAAGTCTAAGATCCAAATCATCACAACCAAATTTGATAAAATATATATGAAAGAAAATTAGACATTCATGGACTTTTATACAAAATTAAATGACATAGTTAATTCTATGTGGGGTCTTGGTGAAAGCATCTCTGAAAGCAAGGTTTGTGCAAAAATACTACGATCACTTCCTGAAAGGTTTTATTCCAATGTTATTGTTATACAAGAATTAAAGGATACTGACATAATGAAAGTTGAGGAGTTGGTTGGATCTCTTCAAGCTTATGAGTTGAGTTTCAAAACTCCTAAGTTCAAGTCCATTGCTCTCAAATCTTATAAGTCCAAATTAAAGGTATTTAATGAAAATTCTGATAATGAGGAAAATGAGAATGATATTGCATTGCTGGCAAAGAAATTTTATAAAAATTTCAAAAATAAGAAGAAAAATGATTTAAAAAAAATCTATTGATAAAAGAAAAGGAAATTCAAGCTATTGGAAATCAAAATCTAAAGACACCCAATGTTACAGCTGCTCTGAATTTGGGCATCTTGCTTCAAAATATCCTAAAAAGGATAAATCGAAAAGAAAGGGCATGATTGCTACTTGAGATGAATCATCAGAGTCTAAAACTAATTCAAAAATTGAGGAATTAGATCAAGAAAGTGTAAAAGAACATAACCTTTATGACAATAGTTAGAGTCACTACTTTAGAAGATACTGAAACATCTGATTATGAAACTTTTGAAAGTAACTCTAAAAATAAAAAAGATCTTCAAGAAGCTTATGATGCTCTTTATAGAGAGAGTTGCAAGATTGCGGCAAAGTTAAAAACTCAAAAGAAAAAATGCAAGGAATTGTAATTGGAACTAGAACAGGCTGTCTTAGAAAAATCTCATTTTTCTAATTGTTTGAAAAATCAATACTAGATTTAAGTTTGAAAACTTTAGAACTATAAAATCTTAAATATGAGAATAAGAAATTAAAAATTGACGTTTCTTCACTTCAGAGTTCAAAGATACTTGGAAGTATACCTAAGGAGACCAGAAACTTGAAAAATTGTTAACTTCATCTTGTCGGAATGATGACATGTCCGGTCTGAGCTATATTAGAGATAGCAATCTAAAATCTAAGAATTCTACTCCTACTTGTGTGAAAAGAGAATCCTCAAACTCTAAAGTTGAAACTCTGAATGAGTTTGATCACAAAAAGAATGTCTTCAAAAATCCAAAATCCTTTCAAGAATGTTCTAAAGTAAAAACATTTGTTATTAACCATAAATATCAAAGGAGAGAAAATAGAAATCCTCCTCTTACTGATAAAATTATGGACCTGCTCAAAGAGTTATTGAAATTCAACTCAGATAAGAAAGGAGGAAATAGGAATATGAAAAATTCTAACTCCCAAAAACAATGAAAGGAAAGAGACCCTCCAAAGGCTAGAGCCGTCATGAAGTGGGTTCTAAAGGTAAAGTGTCTTGTTATCCATAGCTTTTAAAGCAAGTAACGATCAAGATAGTACCTGGATAGTGGATGTTTTAGACATATGACTGGTGATAAAGTCATTCTTTTGAATATCAATAAAATTGATGGCGGCTCAGTTACATTCGGAGTTGGTAACAACTGCAAGATCATCGGTAAAGGTAATGTATACTTTTCCAACTTACCTATATTTGAAAATGTGTTATATGTTGAAGGATTAAAACTTAATCTTCTTAGTATATCTCAAATATGTGACAATAATTATAGTGTAAAATCTTCTGATTATGGATGTGAGATAATGAATAAAAAATGACATGTAATATTAAATGGTCACCAAACTTCTAAAAATTGCTATATCATTGATGATACTTTCTCAACAACTTATTCTTGTTACATGGTCTAAACAAACGAGACTAATTATGGGACCAATGTCTTGGACATGTAAACTGTAGAGATCTTTACAAATTGAGCAAAAGAGATCACTTGTGAGGCTTACCCGAGTTGAGAAAGAAAGAAAATAATGTGGTGCTTGTCAGGTTGGCCAGCAAATTAGAAGTTTTCACAAGAAAGTGAACTCCCTAGCCACTACTAGAACTCTTGAATTTCTCCATATGGACTTAGTTAGACTAACAAGAATGAAGAGTAGAGCAGGAAAAAAATACTTCATAGTCGTAGTTAATGACTAAACTAGATACTCTTGAGTAGAATTCTTCAGAGAAACATCGGATGCTTTTGACGAGGTCAAAAATCTTATTAAATGCATTTAGACTGAAAAATAACTATTAGTAGTAAGAATAAGAAGTTATCATGGAACATAATTTGAAAATAATAATTTGAGAAATACTGTAATGATCATGGCATATTGCATGAATTTTCAGCTCTTAAAATACCTTGACAAAATGGAGTTGCGGAAAGGAAGAATGGAGCATTACTGGAAATGGCAAGCGTAATGCTGAACAATCTGAAATTGCCCAAATATCTATGGACTGAAGCTATGAATACTGCATGCTATATAATCAATAGTGTTTACATTAGAGTTGGAAAAAATAAAAAAAGCATATGAAATGTGGTTTGACAAAAAGCCCAACATAAAATATTTCCTTACTTTCGGAAGCAAGTGCTACATTTTATGTAACCGTGAAAATCTGAAAAAGTTTGATGCGAAAAGTGATGAGGGAATATTCTTGAGATATGCATTAAATAGTCGTGCATATCGTGTTTTAAAGAAGAGAACTGTGGTAATTTAAAAATCAATAAATGTTGTAATTAATGATTAACCGATTAATCTCAGTCTTCACTAAGATGATAGTGATGGGGATATTATTCTGATTAATCAAAGTGAACCATCATCCAAATCAGATTCTACTAAATTAAGGTTGGTAAAAGACCATCTGACTGATCAAATACTTGGTAACCCTCTTCCTGGTGTTCAAACTAGAAGACAATTGGAAAATGTTTGCAATCATGTTTACTTTACTTCCTAAATAGAATTGGCCAACGTAAATGAAGCACTGGTTAATGAAAGTTAGATTTTGACTATGTAAGTGAACTAAATCAATTTGTAAGAAATAATATATGGTGTAAGAAATGATATATGATATCTTATTCCTAGACCATTTGACAAACATGTTATTGAAACCAAATGAATTTTTAAAAATAAATCTGATGAACTTAGAAATATTATTAGAAACAAGGAATAATTGATTGTGCAAGGTTGTAATCAAATAGAAGGAATTGATTATGTTAAACTTTTGCACTAGTTACTTACCTTGAATCCATCAGATTGTTTATTTCTATTGCTTGTTATAAATTTTTTAAAATTTATCAAATGGATGTTAATAGTGCTTTTCAAAATGGTGACTTGAATAAAGTTTATGTTGAACAACCAAAGGGTTTTGAAGATCCCAAATTTCTTGATCATATGTACCGTCTTAAAAAGGCTATGTATGGTTTGAAACAAGCCCCTAGAGCATGGTATAAAAAGTTAACTAAATTTTTACTTAGCCATGACTCTCAGATGGGTAGTGTTGACAAAGCTCTATTTGTTAAGAAATTAAATGATGATATCTTAATTATGTAAATATATGTTGATGATATTATATATGGATTTACTTGTACTAATCTTTCATCTAAGTTTGCAGAACTTATGAAATCAAAATTTGAAATGAGTATGGTTGACAAGCTAACTTCTTTTCTTGGGCTTCAAACTAAGCAGCTCAAAGATGGACTCTTTATCTCACAAACCAAATATGCATAGAATTTAGTTAAAATGTTTGGAATTGAAAAATGTAGAAATTTCAATACTCCGATGAGTATAACAATTAGATTACCAAATGATGAATTAGGTAAACGTGTTTATTCTCGTGTCTATCGAAGCATGATTGGTAGCTTACTTTATTTGAATACCAATAGACCTGATATATCATTTAGTGTCAGTATTTGTACTAGATATCAATTTGATCCTAAAGAATCACATTTATCGGTTGTCAAACACATAATTAGATATGTTACAAGCACTGCTAATCTTGCACTATGGTATCTGTATGATACATCTATTCAAATAGTAGGATATATTGATGCAAATTGGGTAGGAAATATCGATGATATAAAATTCACTAGTGGTGGATGTTTCTATATTGGACACTGTTTTATATCTTGGATGAGCTAAAAACAAAACTCAGTATCCACATCTAATGTAGAAGTAGAATATATTACTACAGGAAATACTTGTACTCAACTTCTGTGGATGAAGCAAATGTTGACTGATTACGACATAATTCAATATACAATGAATTTGTATTGTGATAACACAAGTGTTATTAATATATCAAAAAATCATATCAACATTATCATATAAAATACATTGATATTAGATATCACAATATACGAGAGTTGGTTGAAGAAAAAAATGATTATTGTTAAGTGTGAAATATTGCATATTTTTCTCTTGTTATAACTTAATTTTTGGAATTCTACTGTGCTTAAATAATCTCATTATACATGTTGTCTCTTGCGAGGTAAATTTGAGAGCAATGGAGAAATAGGTGCTTAAAGCAATGATTTGAGGTTCTAAAGATTAACAAGATGAAGAACGAATCTATGGAGGTTAAGATTGAAGAAATTACATGCCAAAGATCTAAGAAAACTAAGTGCAAAGGTGGAAGAAAAGATTGAAAAAATCATAAGAGCAAAACAGAAAATAGATCCTTCGGCTTGAACTTCGGTCTGATCGAAGTTGCACAAAATAGTCCAGCGAAGAACGATTATTTTCAGAGTTAATTCGGTTCAACTGAATCCAGGTTCTGTGCGACCGAAAGAAGACGGAGAGTCCATACACAAATTGAGTTAATTTGGTGACGGTCATGTTCAGTGTGATTGAAGTCGATCAGCTTTAGCCGAAGCGTAAGCCGACTGCGTAAATTGAGGCAGTTTCAAAGTCAGTTCAAGCAAGCTTATAAATAGGGATGGGTTTAGGTTTTTTTTAGGATACGTTTTAGGGGAGAAAAGAGGCAGCAGCATGGTGTGAAGCCGCAAGGAGCATTTCCTTCTCTTCAATCCATTGGTTTGAGTTGTTTTTCATGTTTTTCTTTAAGAGTTCAAGTCGAATCATATATTTGGTTAACTGAATCTCTTAGTTAGAGCTAAGAGGTGAAGCTTGTAGTTGTTTGGATGTTTATTTCACTTTTATTCAAGTTATGAATGATAACATGTTGAACTATTCATAGATTTTGGTTTAAAAGAAGAAGTATTTTTAGTTTTATTTTGATATATCGTGGACTTCGAGGATGGTGAAGGCTTAGGAATTCTCTGAATGCTTCCTTTTTTACTTTGTGATTGCTTGATTTGTGAGATTCTTTGATCTATCATTGACTAAGGGCATGGTGGATGCTTCGAATTCCTTACAAATCATTGCAACTAGATGTTTATGTGAAAATTGAATTGATGAATGGTCAGATCTCTGTTTGAATGATAATTATGGTTTAATCGCTCCATTATCTGGTTGGATAGATTAGGACTTCAATTCCAGCTGTGTTATATCCAACCGAATCAAGTAAAATGGCATTAAAATTAGCTACAAGTGGATTCTTGGTGCTCTAATACCTTAAAACACTAAATCACTTCATAAAACAATATCTGCATTAATTTCAGATTTAGTTATGCCGCTAGTTCTAATATTAAAATAATTCAAAAAACCACTTAAATATACAGTCCATGTGGGTTCAACCTTGGTCTCACCGAGATTATTACTACTTCGCAACCTTACAATTAGGGTACAAGTAAATAAGTTTTTTGTGCCGTTGTAGGGGACTGCGATGCCTTGTTCTGAATTATTTAAGTTTTAGAATTAGTTTAGGACTAGGTTTAGATTTTTCCTGAATTTTTCTATTTAGGATTGCTTATATTATACTCACTAACTAGTTTTCCTGTTTTCTAGTAGCAAATGTAGGTAGTGTTACCTATGCGGTAATATCCTTCCACATTCCTTTTAAAATTTCTTATTTTTGAATTCTTTCTTTTTCTTTTTGTTTGCTAGATTAGTAGTTTTATTTAGAACTTAGAAGGTCTAGCGTGTTTCATGCCCAAGTGGGTACGTGACAACACTCTATGCATGTTAAGTGAATGAAGATTAGTCAAAGGATTGCTTATCCTTCACCGAACTAGACCCCACCCTGTATCCTCTGAGTTAATAGAAAAGATGACTGCAAATTAATCGTACCATCTGGTGGAAGAATTGCAAAATGAGAATGAGGTGCATTATGCCCCTCCGCCTAGAACCTTACGTGATTATTTACAACTAGCGAGGGCAAGTACACCTTCTAGCATGGTCTTCCCACTTAATGCATGAAATGTGGATTTTAAACCGAGAGTGATTTAACTACTTCTGAAATTTCATGAACTCAAATTTGAAACTCCATATATGCACTTACAAAAATTTGATGAGATTATAGCCACCTTATAATTTAACAATGTTTCTGAGGACACCTTGAGACTTAAATTGTTCCCCTTCTCCATGGAAGAGAGTGCTAATTGTGGCTGCACTCCTTAAGGCCACGATCAATTGGAACATGGGCTGAAATGACCCGGGAGTTCCTTAAAAAGTTCTTCCCGGTCCACAAGACAAATAACTTAAGGAAAGCAATCATGAATTTCTCCTAGAAAGAGGAAGAGACCTTCTTCCAATGTTGGGAGAGATTCAAAGATCTCTTAAACTCATGTCTACATCATGGCTATGAAATCTGGTGGGTAATAAGCTCTTTCTATGATATACTGACTTCGCTCATGCGTCAGTTTGTAGAAATGATGTGTAACAGATAGTTTATGAATAAGGAGGCTGATGACGCGTGGGATTACTTTGACCTACTGGCTAAAAATGTGTAGTCATGGGACACCTCCTTAAAGGCCACGACTTCTAAGGAAAACCATTCACGATAAAAGGAAGGAATGTATGTCTTAAGGGAAAATGAAGATACCAGTGCCAGGGTTGATAATCTCACTAAAGAAGTCGAGGCCATGGAACTTAGGAAAGTAGAACCAATCAAACCCGATGAGATTATTGAAGTCGCTTGCGGCATTTGCGCTAGCAACATGCACTTGACCTAGGATTGTCCCACAATCCCGGCATTTTAAGAACTATTACATGAGCAATCAAATTCCACAAACAACTATCAACGACCCTTTAGCACTCCAATCTCAAATACATATAACAACAACTAGAGGAACCATCCCAATTTCAGCTAGAGGAATGGATAGTCCGCTGCTCCCCAAGGGGCCTTACCTCAATTTCTCAACCAAAGAAAACCCCAGGAGGACACGGTTTAAAAGTTTATGAAAAATCAAGAGAAGATTAATCAGAATACATTGCAAGCATTCCAGGATATTAAAACATCCTTAAGAATGTTTGCTTTGTCCATTCAGAAAATAGAGTCACAACTAGCTATTAGGGAAAAAGGGGTTTTGTCGGCCAACCTCTCCCTAACCCGAAATAACAGTATGAACTAAGTGACCTTAGCACTTGGAACCACATGGAGTAGGCCAAAGTCTATCACCACTCTCAGAAGTGGAAAGAAAATTGATAGAACCATTTTGACGAGGGCTAAAAAGCCTAAGGACTCGGAAGGAGCTGAGAGAGATGATAGACCCAGCCATGCCACACTGGAAAAAGAATTAGAAAAATAATACAAGCTGCCTGCGCTATTCCCCTAATGGTTGATTTCGCCAAAACCTTTGTCTAACACTCAGGATATTCTGGAGGTTCTAAAACAAGTGAAGATCAATATCCCTCTCTTGAATGTCATTGAAAAAAACTTCCTTATATGCCAAGTTCCTAAAAGACCTGTGCATGGACAAGAGATGACATAATATTCAAAGAAAATTTTCCTAACTGAGAAAGTAAGTGCCATCCTGAAGTAAGATGTGCCACAAAAATATAAAGATCCTGGTAGCGCAACCATCTCTGTGTAATTGGGAACCATCAGATCGAACATGCACTTTTTGACTTAGGAGCAAGTGTAAACTTGATTCCATACTTAATTTATGAACAACTGAGCCTTAGTGAATTAAAACTCACCAGGACTACACTTCAACTATCTAATCGTTTGGTTCATATACCGAGAGGAATGATCGAGAACGTGATAGTCCAGGTTGATAAATTCTACTATTCAATAGATTTTATCATCTTGGATACACAACCCATCATGGACATAAAAACTCAAATTCCCATCATCTTGGGTTGTCCATTTCTAGCCACCTCAAATAAAATCATCAACTGTAGGAATGGAATCATGAACTGACTTTTGGGAACATGACATTAGAGCTGAATATGTGCAAACAACCCAACAATATTGATGATACCCACGATGTTAACTTGATCAACTCATTCATAGAAGATGGAACCCTCTTGACTCTATGCTTTGATTCTCTAGAAACATGCTTGGCTCACTCCTCTGATATAGATGATGATATGATCTAGGAGATGAATGACTTACTAGATGTAGCACTGGTACTTGAAACTAACTAGTGGAGGCCACAATTTGAACAATTGTCTCAGAATGAACAACGCCTCTACTGCCTAGCGTCAAGGCACCGAAGCTTAACCTAAAACCATTACTAGTAGATCTCAAATTTGATTATTTAAGTCAAGATGAGACATATCTAGTGGTGATTTCTTTTCACCTGGATAAGGAACAGGAGAGCACACTCATCGCAACTCTCAAGGAACATAAATGAGCCCTTAGATGAACCATCACGGATCTTAAGGGAATTGACCCTTTAATCTGTACTCACCGCATTCACCTCGAGGAAAATACAGAAATCTCAAGGCAACCACAACATCAATTGAACCCAAATATGAAAGAAGTGGTTAAAGCCGAGGTGCTCAAGCTATTGGATGTAGGTATCATATACCCTATATCTGATAGTTAATGGGTGAGTCCAACTCAGTTGGTTCCCAAAAAGTTCAGGATCACCATCGTAGCCAATGCAAACAATGAACTCATGCCAACTAGAGTCACTACTGGTCGGAGAATGTGCATTGACAAACGAAAATTGAATACTGTCACCAGGAAAGACCACTTTTCTCTACCTTTTGTTGACCAAAATTTAGAAAGGTTAGTTGGCCATTCCTACTACTACTTTCTGGACGGATATTCGGGCTATAACCAAATAGATATAACCCCTGAAGATAAAGAGAAAATAAAGTTCACATGTTCTTTTGGCACTTTCAGATACCGAACGATGCCATTTGGATTGCGTAACACGCCCACCACATTCTAGCATTGCATGTTAAGTATTTTCTCAGACATGGTGGGAACACTTTTTAGAGGTATTCATGGACGATTTCTCTATCTTTGGTTCATCCTTCAGCAAATGCATTGAACATCTTAAACTAGTGTTGAAGAGATGTGAGGAAAAGAACCTTATACTGAATTAGGAGAAATGTCATTTTATGGTTTAAAAGGGAATAGTCCTTGGGCATATCATTTCGTCTAATGGAAATAAGATAGACAAGGCCAAAATCAATCTTATCTCTAACCTGCCTCCACCCGTGCGTTTCTTTAAAATCGTTTATGGGAAAGCTTGCCAAGCATACTGGGCAATAAAAAATTTCAATTTTAATCTTGACAATGCTAGCTTCTACGCAAACTGCAAATTAATGAACTTGAGGAAATCTAGAATTATGTGTATGAAAATTCCAAAATTTACAAGGACCAAATGAAGAAGTTCCATGACTGAAATATTCTTCATAAAACATTTGAACCAAATCAGAAGGTCCTCTTATATAATTCTAAACTTTATTTATTTTCGAAAAAATTAAGATCTCATTCGACTGGCCCCTTTATAATTAAAATGGTCTATCCTCATAGGACCATTGAGATTGAAAATCCAATGAATGGTCATGTTTTCAAGTGAACGACCATCGGCTTATACCATTCATTGAGAATTTTGATTCAGAGGACATGTCCATCCCTCTGATTGATCCTATTTATCAGGAGTGACCTTCTAATCTGATGGAGGTCCATTTACTTCTTTCCTAGGACTTACGATTAGATTTTTTTTTTTTTTTTCAGTTTTGTTCGGTTTGTTTTAGTTTAGTCCTTTTTTTTTTGCAACCAATCCCTTACATAATGAAGACTTCATATACCACTATATTCTTCCTTCTCAGGTACTATCCTTCTAACTCATTCCTCTTTTATTCTTTTTGTCTCATGTTGAGTTTATTGCATATTTCTTACATTGAGGATGATGTAAAATTTAGGTTGGGGGAGATATTAGATGGATCTAATCGATATTTATTCGTATCTTTTCTAGTTTTTTAGCCAAATTTTTAAAAATTTTCAAAATCTTCCATTTCAAAACTCTTTTAGAAGGTAAAATTCTGTGTAATTGGTATATATGTTGAGTATTATGAAAAGATAAAAGAATACTTCTTGGAACCTAAAGTCTAGTTAATTAGTAAAATATTGAACAAAGTTCACCTAATTAACTAATTAATAGAAGTTTAAACATCAATTGAGTCTAGTTCACAATTCACAACTAACTTATAACCTGTGAAGCTTGCTTACTTTCTAGTGTTAGCATGATAATTAGTTGAAAGTGATTAGGAACCAAGTCTGGAGATCTTTATCTATCTAAAAGAATGAATGATAACCAGCTAAAAAATAGTAAGATCGACAATGGGATAGCTATGGTATGAACATGTGAAACAATGAATAAAAAGAAGCAAAAAGAATAAATAATAATAATAATAATAATAATAATAATAATAATAAGCCGTCGATATAAAATCAAGAGCTGGGAAATAAGTAAGAAGGAGATAAGGTTGAAATCAGCACTAGTGTTGATCTGTCCACTTTGAAGTAATAAACATGCCTAACACTATGAAGGAAGGCTAACTCCATGGATTTATAAGTATGAAATCACTAGCACGCTAGGAACTTGATGTGTGAATTCACTATATTGATTAATTAATGAAAGAGGACTAAGTTTGATTACTTGCTAATGACATTAGAATCTAGAATATCAAGCTTATATCATTATGTCTTTGAATACTACTCGTATGTATAACGTTGCACAGAAAGTTATTTTCTAAAGGCAAGTTTGGAATTTAGAATGTTGAAGATTAGTGTTTGTATGTGTTTCTCGGGACTAGAAAAATGCTGGTTGGGGGGTGTGTTGAATGTGAAATATTACATATTTCCCCCTTGTTATAAATTAGTTTTAGGAATTCTACTGTGCTTAAATGATCTCATTACACTTGGTTTCTCTTGCGAGGTAAATTCGAGAGCAATGGAGAAATGGATGCTTAAAGCAATGATTTGAGGCTCTAAAGATTAACAAGATGAAGTAATGATTTGAGGTTCTAAAGATTAACGAGATGAAGAATGGATCTATGGAGGTCAAGATTAAAGAAGTGACATTCCAAAGATCCAGGAAAACTAAGTGCAAAGGAGGAAGAAAAGATTAGAAAAATCACAAGAGCAACAACAGAAAACAGAACCTTTGGCTCGACCTTCGGTCTAACCAAAATTGTACAAAACAAGTCTAGCGAAGAATGATTATTTTCAGAGTTAATTTGGTTTGACCGAATCCAGGTTTGGTGTGACCGAAAGAAGACAGAGAGTTTAAAAGCAAATCGAGTTAAGTCGGCTGCAACCGAGAGTTAATTTGGTACGATTGAAGGTCATCTTCAGTGCAAACGAAGTCGATTGGCTACAGCTGAGGTGTAAGCCGATTGCATAAATTGAGGTGGTTTCAAAGTCGGTTCAAGTAAGCTTATAAATAGGGATGCGTTTAGGTTTTTTAAAGATACATTTTAGAGGAGAGGAGAGGCAGCAACATGGTGTGTAGCTGCAGAGAAGTTTTCCTTCTTTTCAATCCTTCAGTTTGAGTTGTTTTTTATGTTTTTCTTTAAGACTTTGATTCGAATCATATATTTGGTTGGCTAAATCTCTTAGTTAGAGCTAAGAGGTGAAGCTTGTAGTTGTTTAGATATTTATTTCAGTTTTATTCAAGTTACGAATGATTACATGTTAAGCTATTCATAGATTTTAGTTTGAAAGAAGAAGTATTTTCAGTTTTATTTTGATCCATTATTGACTGCAGGTATGGTGGAGGCTTACGAATTCTCTTAATGCTTCCTTATTTACTTTGTGATTGCTTTATTTGTGAGACTCTTTGATCTATCATTGATTAGGGGCATGGTGGATGCTTCAAACAATTTCGTGAAAAATCATTGCAAGTTGACATTTATGTGAAAAATGAATCGATGAATGTTCAGATCTCTATTTGAATGATAATTATGGTTTAATCGCTCCATTAGCCGGTTGGATAGATTATGATTTCAATTCTAGCTGTGTTATATCCAACTGAATCAAGTAAAATGGTATTAAAATTAGCTACAAGTGGATCATTGGCGCTCTAACACCTTAAATCACTAAATCACTTCATAAAACAATATTTGCACTATTTTCAGATTTAGTTAAGATGCTAGTTCTAATCCTAAAATAATTCAGAAAACCACTTAAATACACAGTCCCTATGGGTTCAACCTCGGTCTCATCGAGATTATTACTACTTCGCCACCTTGCATTTGGGGTACAAGCGAACAATTATGCTGGAATACATTCAAACTGAAAAAGAACTTGCAGATATTCTAACTAAGTCGCTTGACAGTGTTAAATTTTCTAATCTAAGGTATAATATTGGCTTGTGTTTTATTTAATTATCTTTTTAAAAGCTAATATTTTTTTCTTTCTTTATCTTCATTTTTATTTTGGATTTTGAAAGAAAAATAAACAAAAAATTAAAAAGGAAAAATAAAAATGAAAGTAAAAATTATTTTCGGAATCCGTGCTTCCCTTTAATTCTTCCAATTTACATATAATGAACTTAATGCCTCTACCTGAGTAACGTGGAGTTTAGGATGAAAGACAAGAAAGTGACGTGAATATGATGAGATTTTCGATGAGTTGGAGGAAGAATCTACAGAAGATGAAGATGACTCAGACTATCATCCATTTAATTTTGATGAGCGATTATCTTCCTTAGAGCAGATGATGGATGCATTACATGTATCTTAAGAAGCTCTAACACAAAATCAAAAGCTGAATATGAATTACATGAAAAAGTACTTTCATCGACTTAGCAGGAGATTGAAAACCATTAATCCTGAGATGCCTGTTCCATCTTCCTCTAAATTGGAATGAATTTTATCAGTATGATTTGTAATAAATTCTATTTCTGACTTGGATTTGCTAGATATTTTTTGACTTTTTAGCATGTTAACTTAACAATGCTTAGTTAATTGATGCACTTTGATTTAGTTAATATTTGTGATTACTACTTCTTATATCTTTCTTAAATTTTATCTTCCTTTGTCAACTTGTGACAAAAAGAGAGAGAGCTATATCTGGTGGAAAATCTCATATTTATGTGAAACATCTCATATTTATATGAAAAATAAAATTTTCTTGAGTATATTTCTCAGGGGAACAGGTGGAGCATACAACAAAGTTCATTTTCAGGATCGGATGCAAAGCCTATTATTCTATTTCTAGTTCTGGTTGTTGAGTCCCTTATGTCTATTGTAATTGTTCATAATGTGATGTGTATGTGGAATGTGATTTGTATGTAATGTTTTGTCAAGAAATTAACAATGGGGGAGATTCTAAGTGCTAGTATTTTAAGCACACATGTAGTTGTCAAATTTCATATACAAAATACGGTATGGATTTTCAGCATACTTCAGTTCTCTACGACACTTCAAGAGTGTGACTCAACATCTCAAGAATAGAAGGTTTAGAATGATTTTAAATGAAAGATCAAGTGTATGCCAACCTATAGGTAAAAATGACCTTAAAAGAGACCATATGATATAATACTTGATCATGGCTTTTCAAACTTTAAATTGTGAAAATTTTAAATGAAAAGTTGAGGATGTTCAGCCAGCCCAACTTCACCTTCGACCAACCGAACTTAGCTTGGTTAGCCCGACATTAGCCTAGGTCAAGTCTCCCGCATCTTTTATTGTAAAATCAGTTGCAAGTTCAACCAACCCAACCCTGGGTTCGGCTAGCCGAACTTATCTCGGGTTAGCCCGAGTGTGACCCAGGTCACGTTTACAGTAATGCATTTTTTTTAAAAAAATTTCTGGGAGCTTAGGCCAGTCGAACCCTGTATTTGGCTGGCCAAATTTTTGCTCAGGTGAGACGAATTTTTGATAAAATCAAATCCCGTGAAATCTGAAAGTCGTTGGAATAATATTATGAAAATCTGGTCAGCCAAAGCAATTCTTAGGCTGACCAAAGATCCAAATCCTTTAACTATAAATAAAACCTTTTCTCATGTTTTAAAGACGAAAAAGTGAGATAATTTTTCCTCAAGTAAAGAAAAACTCTAGTCATTTTCAAGATATTTGTGTGGTAATTCTTATTAGATTTATACCTTATTCAATTCTCTTTATCAAGTAGATTTAAATTCAATTACAGAGTAAGAAATACTTAACTTAAGATTAGATAATTGAATCTGCAGCATTTGGGGTTTTATTCATTGAGAACTTATATATCCCTGAATCATTTATGGATGAGAATGCATTGATTCATCATCATCAAATAAAGAAGATCGTTGCATTGATTGGAGCATTTACAAAGCTTTATTAGTATCTTCACGTCGACATTCATCTAAGAGAAGAAAATTATTTGTTTTGATTATATTTCTTTTTAGGTTTGTTGAGATTGTCCAAAAATCTCATTAGATTGCATAGTGGTTAGCTCGTGAAAATCACTTGAGGGTTGTGTAATGGTTAGCCCATAAAAATCACTTGAGGTTTTATTGTGGTAAACCTATAAAAATCACAAGAATTGTAAGAGGTTGTTGAAGTGATCCTGTGAAAACCTTAAAAATAATGGAAAAAAAAAATTACATGGAGTAGTAATTTTGGGAGTAGAGTAAGTATGTGTTAAGCGTCAAACCACTATAAATCTTCATGTACTGTGGTGATTGATAATCTTATTATTTTCTTTTATTATTTGGAAAGATTGGTTTCATGGATATCGTAAAATAAGGTTGTCTAGCCTAAAGTTTTAGGTAAAGTTTGTCCTACGACTTAGTTAAAATTAAGGTTTCAATTCTTTTGTATTTGAGAAGTTATTTTCCGCAATTGATTATCAGATATTGGTTTAGTACTTTTCACCCTGTCTCTAGGACATCTATAGCTCATCTTTCATAAACCAAGTAGTGGTGACCGGTTATGGTAACTATCAGACGTGAGAAGGATCCAAATGGTTGGATCAAAGCTAAAAATAGAAGATGAATGAAATATGAAGATTTCATCTCATACCAATCAAATCAAACCAAACATTATAATTCAATTATCAGTTAATTTAAATTCCATAATGTAATCCTTTACCTTTTCTGACAAGTGAATTACATTCCTTAATGTAGTCCTTTACTTTTCAGCATGCTGTTTACATTCCGTGGTGTAATTCATAGCGTAATCAAATAGCTGGTAATCTTAGTTGTAATTTGAGTTTAAGCTCATACGATGGTTTCAGTTCTTCACTCAGAAAGGTGTTTTCCAACTATTCTTCACACCCAACTATAAGAATCACCTTTTTATTTCACTTTATCTGTATTGAAAAGTCCTTTTGTACGGAAGGCAAAGACGTAACTCATCATCAGAGGACGAATCCCAACCTCTAAATATCACTTGATCCAATTATACATATCGAGCGAGTGGCTGAAAAAGCTACCGATCTCACCAAATCTCGGTCTAACATTGCGTGTCTGCCTATTTCGACACCTGGGGTCATTGTTGTTCAGTTGAATTGAAGCTGCAATTTCAATTCTAGCACATGAGCACATGTACGGCTGAAAATGATAGCAAATGGTGTGTGTTAAAAAAAAAAACTCATATGGACCCCATCACATGAAGCATTAAAGACAATGGTACCCACCGTTTAAACTTTCACCGGGCCCACTGACATGTTTATTTGCCATCTCGGTTCATAAGGTCACCTAGACCTTGATCAAGGGAAAACACAAATATCAACTCCATCCAAAGCTTTTGTAGGCCTCAAGAAGCTTTGAATGATCAGAACTTAATTCCTATGAGGTGGTTATTTCTGTCATTTTTGGACTTACCTTAAAATGATAGGGCGAAATGGTTGAACGCTGGGGATACAACAAGAACAGGGTATTACCAAATCTACTCCCTTCGTGTGATTATGGAACATGGATTGAGTCGTACCGCAGCCCGTACGAACGGGCAGTTCTATAGGCCGGCCCACCTTGATGTATCTATTTATTTACGCCATCCATCCCTTCTTTCATATTATTTTAAGGTATGTTTACAAATATGAGTAAGTTCCAATGCCCAAGGGACCAGACGTGGATTAAACACTGATAGGTTGAATAGCCAGACTTGCTAATGAATTGACGTCACCAACTTCTGTGGGCCTTATCATGATGCATGTTTTATATCCACACCGTCCATCCATTTGGAGAGATCATATTAGGTTATAATCCAAAGAATTAGTCAGATCCAAACCTCAAGTGGACCCCACCACAGAAAACAGTGGGGAGAGTGAGTCCCACCATTAAAACATTCTAAGGGCCACGAAAGTTTTCTATCAAGCTGATATTTTGTTTTCCCTTATTTCATGTCTACGTTACCACATGAATAGGTTGGATCTCAAATAAACATCTTGGTGGACCTTCAGAAGGTTTCAACGATAGGAGTCACTCTCTCCACTGTTTTTTGTGGTGGGGTCCACTCTAGCTTTGGATCTGCCTCATTCTTTGTATAATGCCCTAAAATGATCTCTCAAAATGTATGGACGGTGTGATACAAAATATACATCGTGATGGGACCCACATAACTTAGTGACATCACTTCAGCTGTAAGCCTCGCTACTCAACCTGTTAGTAGCTAATCCGCATACAAGTGGACCACAAAAAGTAATAAGCTTAATTGCACTGGATGCACGGGGGCATTAAATGGAAGTTATATTAAATGAAAGAGTCATATTTGGTGTGATCTACTTGTGCATTGAAATTACCAATTTTTTGAGCTCATACTTAAAAGTAGGGCTGTACACGGGTCAATCCGAGTCGAACTGGGCTCAACCCGGCCCGGCCCGACCAACAGCCACACCCAGCCTGAACCCGACCCGGCCCGACAACAATCGGGCGAGTTCGGGCCAGTTTCGAACCTTCGAGTTCGGGCTAGTTTCGAACCTGAGTTCGGGCCAATTTCGAACCTTATAGCAAGTTCATGGGAAGGGCTTTGACAGGTAATCCACGTCCCATTACAATTTACAAGTTCATGAGAGAGAGAGGATATATTATAATTTTACTACATTTAGATATATTTGAAAAAGCATAAAATAAAACATTTTATACAAACTGAATATAGTTATACAATACTGACTACCGTCGAGGAAATTCATCTGAGCCCGAGCTGCTATCTAAATCTTCATATACATACTCATTCACCTCTCCTTCTTCAGAAGGTGGAGATAGCTTTTTATCACCCCCCTCTTGTATAGTTTGAATTAGATTTTTCAAATTATTTTTATGAGAAGATTTATATGTAGTTCCTAATGTCCCGTAAAATGCACCCAGACTGGAGAGAAACTTAGCTGAATTCTTACTATTTTTCTTTTTACCTGTGTAGCTTGAACCTGCTTCGACATCATATGGTCTTAGAGGACATCACTGATGTGTAGAAGCCTCTTCCATACTGCGCTTTAAGGCGAGTTGGAATTGTTCTTCTTACAATGCTAATAATTTAGCTTCCTTCTCTGCCTCAGAAAGTTTGGATTGGGGAGTGGAAACTTTTTTGTTTGAATCAAGAACTGCTTGGAAAAGAACTTGGATTTCTTTTGAGGCTTTAGGACACGGTCTTACATCTCCACCCCAACAGGATAAGTGTAATTTGAGCCGATTAGTTTTGTTAACAAACTTGGCTTCACACAAATTACACAAAATCTTGAACTTTCCAAACGTTGGAGAATGGACTAAGGAACCATAATCCCAAACGTTAACCGATGGTTCGCTTGAAGACATATCTACATATTGTGTTGGAAAAGTATTTTAGGCTTTTTAGCAATAATGAAATACCGACATAAAATAAAAGCAATTTATGGATTAAAAAATAATAAAAGTCAACATAACAGTTAAATAAAAATAAAAGTCAGCAAACAGATGTAGAAATGCATTTCGCAGCTTGCATAACATCCATCAACATAACAGATAAATAAAAATAAAAGTCAAAAGAGTACCCATTACAGCATTTGCAAATTCAAGTAAACTAACAAGATCATAACATCCATCCCAAACATCCATCCCAAACATCCATCATATTGCCGTTATTTCAAGTGTTGCGGCTTCATTCACATTCTCTTCCTCTTCCTCATCAAGATCACCTCTTAGACTCAGATGCAACCAATCTTGTGTACAAATTAATGCTTCCATTGTATCTGGTGCAAGGGAACTTCTAATCTTGCTCACGACCCTGCTCCCTATGCTAAACGCAGATTCTGATGCCACGGTTGAAATAGGAACTGACAAAATATCTCGTGCCATCGTTGATAGTGTAAGATATTTTCCTTCACTAACTCGTAATTTCTACCACTCCAAAACATCGAACTCTGAATCCTGCCATAGTACAACCGACTCTTTGAGATACATGTCTAATTCTGATTCTTTCGTGTTTGTGTCTGTATTTTCTTTTGCTAAGAAAGACATGAAATCATCATCGTCGATGCTTGAAGTAACTTGCGATATAGCTTCAGAAGCACTTGGTGTAGACACTATGGTTGTGTATGCATTATACAATGCTTCGATTGCGTCACGAACCTTCAAGGTTTCAGATATTGCCTTTTCAGTAGCATAAATCCTCACGAAGATGTACTTAATATAACTCATCTTGCACCGAGGATCAAGAACAACAGCTAAGGACATTATCAAATGACAATCATCCCAGTACTTATCAAACTTCATTTGCATACCACCTGTCATGATTTGGAGAAAAAATGGACCGTCATTAGCAGCTTTCTTCAGGGCATCCTTGATCTTCCACACAGATGGAAGAAATATATTTGCTGTACGAAATTTATTGTCAGAAAATATTTTTGTACATTCATAAAAAACCTTCAAAAATTTGTAAACTTCTTTCGCTTTGCTCTAATCATCATCAGTAGGTAACCAAGCATATGTTCTATCACGCGCTGCATATTCTGAAAATGCATGTTCCAATTCCAGGGCCGAATCCAACATCTCAAAAGTGAAATTTCAACGTGTGCATACATCTAGCTTCAACATTTTTGGAGACTTCAAATTCAAACGTTGGATAATGTCATTCTATATACTCAATCTTGACGGCGAGCCTCTTATATACTTCACACTCTCCCTCACATTCTCTATAGTTTGGTTAATTGATCTTAACCTTTCTTGTACAATTAAGTTGAGAATGTGTTCACAACACCGAACATGAAATATTTTTCCCTCAAAAAATAAATTGTCGGTTGTCTTGAACTGGTTACGTAAGAATGATATTACACTGTCATTTGTCGAAGCATTATCTAAAGTTAATGACTGACTTTTTTTTTTCAATGCCCCAATCTCGTAGATAGTTGTAAATGCAATCTGAAATAACCAAACCGGATGGGGAGGTGGAAGGTAGCGAAAGTTCAATATTCTCTTACAGAGTTTTCAATTTTCATCAACATAGTGTGCAGTAAATAAAATGTAACCCTTTCTTTGATTTTGCATCATCCACATATCAGACGTCAGGCTTACCCTTGAAACCAAATTTAAAACTGCTTTCAGCTACATTTTTTCACTGGCATACATCTTCATGAACTCCCTCTTCACAGTAACATAGGAGACCTTCTCAAACTGAAGATTAAGGAATTTACTGTATCCCATAAATATTTCACTCTCTACCATCTTAAATGGTTGCTCATCAATGATAATAAGCTTTGCAAACCACTCATTCAACTTCCCTTTTTCAAACTTATGAGTAGTAAGTGTACCTTCAGAAGCAGATCCTTCGGACTTTATAAACGATAGTAATTGTTGGCTTGAAGGTGGAAGTCTAGGTCTCCTTACACAACTTTGTCTATGTCTGTTTTAATGAGACATTGACCCCCCGACACTTTTGGTGTATAGACTTTTGCAGTGCAGACATCTGATCTTGGTGACATTGTTAACTACTACTTCTTCAAAATCATCCCAGACAGCTGACCGTTTCTTTCCTTTATTTGTAGCTAAAGACCCCTCCTCAACAAGAAATGGTGACGTGGCTGAGGCACCGACACTAGGGGTAGTTGGGACTTTATCCTCACTAGCCATTTCTAAAGATATAAAACAATTTCATTTATCCTTAGACCTTAGTAATGAATTTCCTAAGCGGATAAATCAGTTACCCATTCAATGCTGGATAGATAATAATGCTTTCATTATTTAATTTAAATGCTACGCCAAAATTTTAGCAGCATCTCCCCTTATCTCTTCAGAATATATTAATCTTGGATTTGATTCACACATCAACTATCCACACAAAATGTGAATATTTGATGAGGAAGTAAATGTAAGAAATATATCCAGAGAGAATTAGGAGAGATGAACTGAAACAAGCATGTGCATTTAAATTAGAATAAATGAAAATATTAATATCTATCTAACATTGAACTATCCAAAAAGGGACAATTTCAGAATTTCTATGCATCCATAAACACACTCAATCTATGTCTGGCAATATAGAAATCCTCAAATGGGTAACTGATTATCCTTTACTACAACAATAAAACAAAAAAAATTTAAATCAGTTACCCATTCAATGTTGAATAGACAGTAATGCTTTCATTATTCAATTTAAATGCCACGCCAAAATTTCGGCAGCATCTCCCCTTATCTCTTCAGAATATATTAATCTTGGATTTGATTTACACGTCAACTATCCACATAAAGTATGAATATTTGATGAGGAAGTAAATGCAAGAAATATATTTAGAGAGAATTATGAGAGACGAACCGAAACAAGCATGTGCATTTAAATTAGAATAAATGAAAACATTACTGTCTATCCAACATTGAACTGTCTAAAAAGGGACAATTTCAAAATTTCTATGCATCCATGAACACACTCAATCTATGTCCGGCAACATAGAAATCCTCAAATGGGCAACTGATTATCCTATACTACAACAACAAGAACAAAAAAATAAAAATATATCTAATAGGCAATTGGTATAAGCATAGATTAAGACTAACTAACAAAAATAAAGAACATTGTGTCTCTTTTAGAGTCACTAAAAAAAATAGAAAATAATTCCATAATCAATCCTAATTCACATTTAACATTTAGCTAAATGATAACAAAATGTGTTTAAACTGAATAAACAGATTTTGTTTTGATAAATTAACCTAATCATATCTACTATATGCTAGTAGCATACAAGCAATATTGGGGCACCATACCATAAGCTGCAAGAATATCATGTCCCCCTAAAAAATACATCCTCCAAGGATAACATATATAATAATAATAATAATAATAATAATAATAATAATAATAATAAGTTGTTTATTGTCATTCTCAATCGCAAGTATCAATCATCATCAAACTAACTATTAACAGCATTTACAAAAATATAAATAACTACTTAATATGCATTAAAAAGATTAGAACAACATTTACAAAAATATAAATAACTGATTGGTCTGTTTTGGGGGATTAGAATAGCTTTGGAACAAGGGCTCTTCTATGGAAGTGATTGTTTGTAAAGT